>NC_059500.1:49290321-49605981 GCF_018139145.2 Gymnogyps californianus | reverse complement strand
TCCGTACGCAGGTAATATCTTGCTTTCCCAAGCAGTTACAATCAGTGAGTACACTGAGGGAGCATGGTAAACCCTTCAACTGTGGGAACTTCTTAAGGCTTTTTCAGAATCTGGGTTTCATTCTGTTAGTGGTTTACAGAAGGAAATTTTTACAATAATTACTCAGCAGTTAATTGATTTCACAGAAAGCTCAAAATCGGAAATTAAATACATGAAAACTTAAGTACTCTTTCTGGATTTGGGATAAGTGTGCTCAGACTTTCTATCTTCCCTGCACTTTCCGGTGGGGAATGTGACTTTTGAAGTTTCTGAATAAAACTAATAAATGGCAGCCATAGGAGAGGCTGAGGCAACATGCTGTTTAAAATCTTGTACAGAGACGTGATGTGCCATATGCTGCCATTAAAGACCTCAAGCTGTCAACTGAAGAGCAGTACTGATGCTGACAAGTGACTTTTATTTGAAGCTTGTATGCTGTTTTCTTTGTAGCATAAAGATCACAAACCCTATCAGACAGTCCTTGTACTGGGCAGCAAGAAGCTCACTGAGCTGAGAGATTCTATTTCCTGCGTCAGTGACCTCCAGATAGGTGGTGAGTTCAGCAGTCAGCCAGATCAAGCACCAGAGCACATCAGCAAGGTAAAACCTTCTATGTGGAACCCTCTACATGTGTAGGAGCTTTGAAAACATACAGGACAGAGGGAGGCAAGAGTTTTGTTCTGTTGTTTTTTCTTCAGCACTAAATTCAGCTGCATTGGTTCTCCCTGTGGGTTGCACTGCAAGTAGATACTTCCTGGTGGCTGACCTGTTTTGTGCAATGTCAAGAAAAACATAATTAATGCTACCTCTGGGAAGTAGTAACACTGGCAAGTAGTAACACTGGCAGTGAGTTCTTGCATGGATGTATCCCTGTGGACTGACTTTACTGTGATCTATATTCTAAAACACCAGAGGTAATAGAAAGCTAAATGTAGACCATCCCCCTCTGAACTTACGTGCTTTGGTGTTTGCAACTGGGTGCTGATCAAAAGTAGGAATGAAGATTATTCCCTTCTCCCACAATTGCCAGGCGTTCTCTGGGGATGTGCAAAAGGGATCAATAAAGTAAAAGTACTCTAATTGAAAATACTGAGATTGCATCATTTTGATAATATATTATATCACATATAATATCTATGTCCTATTACAGAACAGTTCAGGTTGGAAGGGACTTCTGGAGGTCATCTGGTCCAACCCCCCTGCTCAAGCAAGGCCACCTATAGCCAGTTGCCCAGGAGTGTGTCCAGGTGGCTTCTGGATATCTCCAAGGATGGAGATTCCACAGCCTCCCTGGGCAACCTGTGCCAGTGCTTGGTCACCCTCACAACCAAAAGGGTTTCCTGATGCTCAGAGGGCCCTCCTGTGTTTCAGTTTGTGCCCATTGCCTTTTGTGCTGTCACTGGACACCACTGAAAAGAGCCTGGCTGCGTCCTCTTTGCACCCTCCCTAGAGGTATTTGTATATGTTAATAAGATCCCCCTGAACCTTCTCTTCTCCAGGCTGAACAGTCCCAGCTCTCTCAGCCTCCCCTCATAGGAGAGATGCTCCAGTCCCTTCATCTTTGTGGCACTTGTGGGACTCTCTCTCCAGTATGTCCATGTCTCTCTTGTACTGAGGAGCTTAGAACTGGACACAGGGCTCCAGGTGTGGCCTCACCAGTGCTGAGTAGAGGGGAAGGATCACCTCCCTCAATCTGCTGGCAATACTTTGTCTAATGCAGTACAGGATCCCATTTGCCTTCTCTGCTGCAAGGGCACATTGCTGGCTCATGGTCAACTTGGTGTCCACCAGGACCCCCAGGACCTTTTCTGCCAAGCTGCTTTCCAGCTGAGGGGCCCCCAGCCTATAGTGGTGCATGGGGTTGTTCCCTCCCAGGTGCAAGACCTTGCACTGCTCCTTGCTGAACTTCATGAAGTTCCTGTTGGCCCATTTCCCCAGCTTGTCGAGGTCCCTCGGGGTGGCAGCACGATCATCTGATATATCAGCCGCTCCTCCCAGTTTTGTGTCAGCAGCAAACTTGCTGAGGGTACGCTCTGCCTCATCATCTAGATCATTAATGAAGATGTTAAACAGAACTGGATCCTGTATTGACCCCTGCAGTATTCCGCTAGTTACTGACCTCCAACTAGGCTTTGTTCCACTGATTATCACCCTTGGGGCCCAGCTGTTCTGCCAATATTATATATTAATAATATAGTGTATTATCAATATAATATAAACCAAATAATATATGATATACAATCTGAGAGAAACCAGAGCATGTTATATATTTGTATAAATAATAGTGAAAATGTGGCACATTCTTGTTTAAGGAGACTGAAAGACATCGCAGATACTAGTCTTTTCATTTATGTAAAGTAAATGGAAGAGTCTTTCTGCCACTATCTAGTAAAGCACTAGCTGATTAGTTCTGAGACCAGAGAGTTCTGAGACTGTCCTCCTGGGCAGGCAGAGGAGTCATGTGAGGCTGTCATGGCCTCAACAGGGTTGAGATTAGGCTTCCTCACATCAATAATTTCCCCAAAGTAAGTGCATGCCACCATGCCTAGCCTCCCAGCAGGAGCTGTTAATGAGTGGTGTGCATTCATTCTATTTGTTTTCTTCAAGCATGGTTCTGAATTTACAACTTGCATTGAAGTATAGGCTCAGTGTGTGCTAAGTCTTCACAATAAAATTTGCATGTTGCTTCAGCGGACAGGTAATCAGCCGTCAGTGGGGTACAATTTTCTTCCTTTCAGTCTAGCACGGAAGTGGCACCATGACCTGCCAGAAGTACGTTAGCTTTTCCAAATAGAGAAGATAACTTCTGACTAATTTAAGGATCTTAGAGACTGATTTAAATCAGAATGGTGCTCTGAGAGTCTGCAGGAAAGAGGCTGTGTAAGTTAGCTATTGATGCCAGCTTTCGCTTCTCTTGAAGTGCAGTTAGAGTACACAGGCTGAGTGAAAGGATCAAGTTGCTGCTCTCATTGGTGAAGTAAACAAGTGTAGCTTGTCAGCTGATACAGAGAGAGCAAGAGAGACTTTTTGGATTTTATTGACATAAATACGCCTAACTTCTCTTTCATTCCCACTGCTTTTGGGTTTTGTGATTTTATTCTTTGCTTTTTCTTCATTGGACAATGATTAATGCGACGAAATTTAACAAGTCCAAATGCTGGATTCTGCACCTAGGATGGCATAATGCCGGGCACAAGTATAAATTGGGAGAGGAGTGGCTGGAGAGCAGCCCTGCAGAAAGGGATCTGGGGGTGCTGGTTGACAGCAGGCTCAATATGAGTCAGCAGCGTGCCCTGGCAGCCAAGAGGGCAACCCGCATCCTGGGGTGCATCAAGCACAGTATAACTAACCGGTCAAAAGAGGTGATTATCCCGCTGTACTTAGCGTTGGTGTGGCCTTACCTTGAGTATTGTGTGCAGCTCTGGGCCCCAGAATTTAAGAAGGATATGAAGGTCCTTGAATGCATCCGGAGGAGGGCAACAAAGCTGGTGAAAGGGCTGGAAGGCATGTCCTATGAGGAGTGGCTGAGGACTTTGGGTTCATCTAGTTTGGAGAAAAGGAGGCTGAGGGACGACATTGCTCGCTACAGCCTCCTGAGGAGGGGAAGTGGAGAGGGAGGTGCTGATCTTTTCTCCTGGGTATCCAGTGACAGGATGCGTGAGAATGGTTCAAAGCTGCGTCAGGGGAGGTTTAGACTGGACATTAAGAAGCATTTCTTTACCGAGAGGGTGGTCAAACACTAGGACAGGCTTCCTAGAGAGGTAGTCAATGCCCCATGGCTGTCAGTGTTTAAGAGGCATTTGGACAATTCCCTTAATAACATGCTTTAACTTTTGGTTAGCCCTGAATTGGTCAGGCGGTTGGACTAGATGATCGTTGTAGGCGCCCTCCAACTGAAATATTCTGTTCTATTGTATTCTGTGCCTTTTGGCACAGATTTGGCTGATTGGTTTGGTTTGGTTTTTTTGTAAACAAACGCCTTAGTCAAACCAACATCAGGGGGATGTTTAAGAGAACTGGGCAATATTGAGGTATTTTATTCCACAGATATGGATACTCTTACCAAGGATTCTGGATCTTTTATGTGGTTACTACTACTGTTGGGATTCCCTGGAGAAACATCATAGGGCATCCCTGCTTGCGAACTGAAGGATAATGCAAAGTCTGGGAGGAGGGAATGTCTGAGTCATCCCTCTGGCCAGCATTAATCAGGAAAGACCTGACTCAAATTCCCGAGAAGTGTATAAGCGTGGCTCCCTTGGCCTTCTGTTCACTGTGACACACAGCTGTTTTCTGAAGTTTGGAGCAGCTTTAAAGGACTGGCTAACTCAACTCAGAACTGCTGTGACCCAAGTTGGTAAGGAGTTGCCAAAGCATGGCAGTACTTACACTTCATGGTTGGAGAGCCAGGGAGGGTGACAGTAACAGAACCAAAACAAATTGTCTGAATGTAAAACACATTCCTACTGCTGTGCCTTTGTGCAGGTCATCTCCAGTCAGGAGTCCCATCTCTGGCCCCAGTGTCTGCATTTCCTGTCTTTTGACACCTTAGAGTTAATAGCTCAAAGAGACCTCTGGGCAAAAATGAGCATTCGTTCTCTGTTAATAAAGACACATAAGATTAGTCTGGGGATCCAGAGTGCCTAGGTGTCCATGGTTTTCACATTTGATTCTTACTTAGTCTGCTTATGGCTCTGTACCCAGCTTGTAAAATAATTCATGTTCGCTTCTTGTCTCCACTCTTTCTCTGCCTTTTCTTTTCCACTGTAGGCTCTTGTAGGTCATAGGCTGCCTCCCAACAGACATGTAAAAAGTTCTTCAGGATTCTGTTACTTAATGAGCAGTGAGCAACTCCCAAGTTATAGAACCGGAGTAAGCCAGTCACCATGTTAATCATGGAAAGGAACCAAGCTCCTTGAAGCTACAGTCCCCACTCATTATCTGTCTGACCTGCCTGCACAAGCATCTGTTGATGAATAAATATAACTTCTACTTATCTGAGAGCTGGGACACAGTGTAATTAGAGGTGTAAAGGTTGAGACCACTTCATTGTGATAAAACTATGTGTTGATGCATATTGGAGAGATAATTATCAAAATGCTCTTAAGGCCCATGAAAGAAGGATTCCTTGCAGTTTTCTATATACTTGAAGAAAATAGAGGATTTAAATAGGCTTTATGCAATACCTGAATGCCAGTGTAAAATTGCAGATAAAGTTTTTTTGTTGAAAGGTCATGAGACACTGCTTTTCTTCAAAGTGCAATTGAAAATATGGAAAAAATCGTATGCTGTAACTTACAGATCAACTGTGTGTGTATACAGTGTATCTTAGCATCACTTGTATGTGTTGTAGCTGTGCACAGTTGCATATATAGCATATGCAGAATGGCTTCCTAAGCAGTATATGCAGAATGGCTCCCTAAGCAGTAGTCAGTACAGAAGTGTTCCACTCTGAAATGGTTTGAGAGGGTTTAGTCTGTGTCCTTCAACCTCGCCTCACTTCCAGTAATGAATGCTGTGCAAGGTAGCTGACTCATTTTCCCCAGCCCAGGATAGACTTGCATGTTAGCTGTATTGCTCTTGCAACAAAGGTGATTTTGCTGAAGAAAAATAATAGCAAAAAAAAAAAGATAATAAAGTACCTGAACAATATGGTTCCTGGCTTGCTGTGTGGTTTTGATCTGAGGCATCTCCCTGCTTCAAGATCCACTCCAGAACTGTCTCCTGCTTCTTGTAACTGTTTCTTAAGCCCTGTAAATATGTTGTGAACAGTTTGATAATATACACTGCTGTCTGGCCTCAGTCTTTAAGGAGTTATAGCACAAACCAAAACAACACCCTCTTATATGCCAGAAAGAACTTGGAAGAGCACAATTTAAAGGTAAAAAAGTTATAAGGATAAAAAGGCACAACGTTTCTTGGTCGTCTTCTCTCTGCCTAAGTAACTTGTTTATATAAAGGCTGTTTTAAGAGCAACAACAGAAGATGGAAATTATGGGAAGCAGATGTATGACTTAATTAAACAATTACTCCTTTCTTAGATGTTAAATGACACTTGTATCTAAATAAAAAGTTTGTATGTTTCTTCCCTCTCTTAATTTTGGTTGTATAGATAGATTGTGTAAATCTGTTCCATTTCTTTCGCCTATTGTATTTTAAGTTGCAAAACCACACACAATATTTTATATAGAATCATAGAATATCTCGAGTTGGAAGGGACCTATAAGGATCATTGAGTCCAACTCCCTGCTCCTCGCAGGACTACCTAGAACTAAACCGTATGACTAAGAGCATCATCCAGATGCTCCTTGAACTCTGACAGGATTGGTGCTGTGACCACTTCCCTGGGGAGCCTGTTCCAGTGACCGACCACCCTCTCAGTGAAGAACCTTTTCCTAATGTCCCATCTGAACTTCCCCTGACGCACCTTCATGCCATTTCCTCGTGTCCTATCGCTGGTCACCAGAGAGAGGAGATCAGCACCTCCCCCTCCGCTCCTCCCCTTGAGGAAGTTGTAGACTGTGATGAGGGCACCCCTCAGCCTTCTCTTCTCCAAGCTGAACAAGCCAGGTGACCTCAGCTGCTCCTCCTAGGTCCTGCCCTTGAGGCCTTTCACCATCTTGGTCACTCTCCTCTGGACACACTCTAACAGTTTGATGTCCTTCTTATAATGAGGCACCCGAAACTGCACAGATTACTCGAGGTGGGGCCGCACCAGTACAGTGTAGAGCGGGACAATCACCTCCCTCGACCGGCTAGGGATGCTGTGCTTGATGCACCCCAGGACCCTTTTGGCTGCCAGGGCATGCTGTTGACTCATATTCAACTTGCCACAAACCCAACCCCCCAGATCTCTTTCTGCAGGGCTGCTCTTCAGCCTCTTGTCCCCCAGTTTGTAACAATACAATATATCTCTAATTTTTAGCTTTAGGAGAGAACAGCTCTCTGAATGTTGTGCAAGCAGTCTGGATAGATAAACAGAACGATACTTGATTGTGCTATTTCAACAAGATGTTTTCCTGTTCTTATTTATTTTGTTCCTTCTCAAGGAGATGCTTGCAGCTGGAGTCTGCTTTTTTATGGATGGATATGATTTTACCTAAATAGTTCTGTAGTCCTGCTGCAGAATTTATTGTATGTGTAATGGGGGCTCATGGGTTAGCTCAGTTTCTGGAGATGATTCGGAATCTGGTGACTCTTGAACTGCTGGTATGAGTACCATAAATTGTTAATTATCTTTGATAGAGAAGACTGGTACAAATGGCCTGTCTGCATGTGACAGACTTCGTAATTAAGGGGGAATTTTGAAGGATGCTAGATTTTCTTCTGAGCCCCCAGAAGTGAGATGGTTGGACCTTCCAAAATTGCATGTCTGTCTTGTTTATATAGATGTGACCAGGGACTGCTCCCATGTGGTTGTTGCGTGTGTGTGTGTGCACGCGCGCGCACATGTGCAGCAGACAGGACTGCAACAATTCTCTGTCATTTCAGCAAAAAGTATTTTGTGGTGTGGTCTGTCCTGATCAGGTATGCTGGGTCTGGCTGGGATGGAGTTAACTTTCCTCACAGCAGCCCGTGTAGTGTGGTGCTTTCCATTTTTGGCTAGGCAGGGTTGATAACGCACCAGTGTTTTGGCTATTGCTGAGCAGTGCTTGCACAGCCTCAGGGCTGTCTCTCCAGGTCCCCCCAAGGCCAGTGGGCTGGGGGTGGGCAAGAGGCCGGGACAGGATGTAGCTGGGACATCTGACCCAAACTGGCCAAAGGAATATCCCATGCCATAGGACATTGTGCTCAGCAATAAGAGCTGGAGGAAAGGACGAGGGGGGCCATTCATGGTTAAGGCATTTGCCTTCCAAAGCAACCACTATGTGTGCTGAGGCACTGCTTCCCAGGAAGTGGTTGGACGTTGCCTGCTAGTGTGAAGTAGAGAATAAATCTCTTTTTGCTTTGCTTCTGCGTGCGGCCTTTGCTTTTCTCATTAAACTGCCATTATCCCAACCCATGAGCTTGCCTGTCTTATTTTCTTTCCCTTGACCTGTTGAGGAGGGGGAGTGAGCAGCTGGGTGGGGGGTCTGGCAGCCAGCCAAGGTCAACCCACTACGTCTTGCTAATTTTTTTAAATATTATTTTCGTCTTTTTTTAAGTCAATGCTGTGCAGTTACTTAATTTGTGCAATTTGTGCAATGATGCTTGTGTTCTTGTTCTGTGTTTTTGTAGAAATCCATAACTGCTATGATGGGGATAGAAATAACAGAAGAACACTAAAATAACCTGTAATGGCTTGAGAATAATATCAGCAGAGCAACTGCATAGCCTGCAATCATATAAGCCTTGTTGTCACATCAGCACCTAAAACCAGTGCAAAGCTTTTCTTAGAAACCTGTAGAATGAGGTCTCTTAATATAATTTAGATACCTAAAGTGCTTGTTTTTTGACATGTTCTTGTTTAAGGTGTTTAATCTCTCATAACACTAATGCAGACTTATCGCTCTCTCTCTCTCAGGATCTCTACAAATCTGCTTTCTTTTATTTTGAAGGCATCTTTTATAATGATAAAAGATACCCAGAATGCAGAGATCTGAGCAGGTACAGTATTTGTAGACGTTGACTAAGGAAAACCTTAAGGGACAGGAAATTTATTTCATTTTGTTTATGATTTGTGGTGTTTTAAAGACTGGAATGTCTAGTGTATGAAGCTAGAATGGACTTTTCTTGCTATCTTTTCATGTTGAATTGATTTTTACATAGAAGTTTAACTTTATTTGCTATATTTATTCCTTCCATTCACTTCCCTTCTGAAAAGGGGATGAATGCATTTTTTTCCCTGCAAATCCTGTTTTGCTCTGTTGGGATGGGATTGCTGTGGAAGGTGACAGGTGCCAGTCTGTACTGGCTTTTTCAGTGCCCTTCCTAGTTGTGATGACCACCAAAAGACTTGCCTATGAGGTAGAAGATGGGTCAGAAAGACAACAAGCGCAGCTGTGTCAAGTCAGTTGTTCTGCTCAGTCTTGAAAATATGCTGAATGCCTTCATGGTAAAATCAACAAGGGGACTGTGTAACTGTTGAGAAAAGAAATCTGAGATGACATTGCCAAGAGTCTCAGGTATTTCTTGTTTCGAACTACAGCTCACACTGGTGGAGCACAAGTCATATCCATTTAAACTCTACAGAGTAGTTTATTTTAAGGAAGTATGGGCTTGCTGACACACTAATGAGATTTAGGAGATCAAGATGTTAAAATGGATGGTATGGAAGAGCTGAGAGTTTGGACTCTGTTCTTTTTATGCAAGACTGGGTGTATGACTTCAGAGAAATTAATTATTTTGCTCCTCCTCTTTCCATCCGTGAGCAACAGTGCACAGTTCTGTGGGGTTGTGGTATTGCTGTGAAATTACCTTAAATTATTACAAAATGTTGTGAGCTGTTTTGATTTCCATCTTTTTAACTGTGTCCCAGTGAAGAGTTTTGCATGTCCCCCAGGGCCTTCCTTTTCCGTACATTCACAGTTTATAGCATTGCTATGCTGTTGACCTTTCTGTTTTCAGAACAATTATTGAGTGGTCAGAATCTCATGACAGAGGCTATGGAAATCTTCAGTCTGTTAAAATGGAGGACTACACATTTAATGATTTGTCCCTCAAAATTGGCTTTCCATACCTTTTCTGCCACCAGGGGAACTGTGAGCACATCATTATCATCACAGATATAAGGTAAGTTACTGCTCTTCGGGAGTCCTTAGGCAGTTGAAAGCAAGCCTTCTGTGGACAAACTTCAGACATTAAATGCTGAATATTTGTTAGACTAACTTTAAGGTTACTCTGCTGCCTTCTGCAGGGCTCATTTAAGATTTTATTCCATGTACATGTGACTACCTCTGCAAGGAAGGAAGTAATCTCCCTTGCATTTGTTTTTTTAAATGATTTGTCTGCATAAAAAGATTGCGTTCTAACTAGCATGGCATGACTGTGGTATGGGAGGAATGGCACCCACGGTGAAAAGCTCTTTCTATGCAGAGCCAATGTGTGGCAGATTTACATACTGATTCTGGAGCACCAGGGAGCAGAATGCTGTTAGTGGCTCTGGCTGGAGTCAGCTGGACTTGCTAGTTTAGACTCGGTGCTAAGGGGCAGGAACTGAAAAGAGAACAGCGGAGTGGAAATAGGGTGCTGAGGTGGATAGGCAAGGGAGAGGAGGAGGAGTTGATAGTGGCTGTGAGGTGGCAACCCCATCAACAGCAGAACTATTGTATATGCTATACTCAGTGCATAACGGGTAGAGAGAGCACCCCTCTGATTGTCTGTGGTGGGTGACAGATCATTTTCAGTTCCCAGAAGCCTGAGGTACCTAAGCATTGTTAATAAATGGTGCCTCCCAAGAGGAATACAACCCAAAGAAGGGCATAGATGTTGCAAGTAGATGATCTCAGGATTACGAGCGTCTAAACATTCACCTGGTGATGTTTTTGCCTATTTGTCTATGTAGGAGATAAAAGCTTTGAAAAGACCATCTAAAGCAGATAGTCTGAAGACTTCTGAGTTCCTACACAAACTGAATTTACTCCTGACCGTAAATCCATGGATGGTGCAACTAGCAGTCTATCTCCAGGTCTTAATCTGTGTTAAGAAATGGTGAACAGAAGTCTAGTCATAGTTTACACAGGAATTTAAGTCATGCCTTATCTTCAATGTCCATGCTTATGTTCAGATAAATTCCAATGTGGCTGAGTCTTTATTGTATTTTATGTATTAATTTATTTCCCTCAAGGCTCATTCATCACGATGACTGCCTGGACAGGAACCTCTATCCCTTGCTAGTCAAGAAACACTGGTTATGTACCAGAAAATGCTTTGTGTGCAAAATGTATACAGCCAGGTACACTACATTCTTGATCCTTTTAAGTTGTCTTCTTAAATAAGTCTTTCTAGGTGCTGCTACTAACTTAAAAAAAAAAAAAAATCAAAGCTCTGTATGTATTTGATAAGGTGTGTGAATAATCTTCATGTAAGTTGTCGTGGTTTAACCCCAGCTGGCAGCTAAGCACCACGCAGCCGCTCGCTCACTGCCCCCCCACCCCTGGGATGGGGGAGAGAATCAGGGAAAAAAAAAACCTCGTGAGTTGAGATAAAGACAGTTTAATAGGACAGAACGGAATGAAAAACAATGATAATGATAATATGACAATAGCGATACTAAAAGAATTAAACTATACAAAGCAAGTGGTGCACAATGCAATTGCTCACCACTCGTTGACCAATGCCCAGTTAGTTCCCGAGCCGCGAACCCCCCTCCCAGTTAACTCCCCCCAGTTTATATACTGGGCATGATGTCATATGGTATGGAATAGCTCTTTGGCCACTTTGGGTCAGCTGTCCTGGCGGTGTCCCCTCCCAGCTTCTTGTGCCCCTCCAGCCTTCTTGCTGGCTGGGCACGAGAAGCTGAAAAATCCTTGACTTCGTATAAACACTACTTAGCAACAGCTAAAAACATCAGTGTGTTATCAACATTATTTTCCTACTAAATCCAAAACACAGCACTATACCAGCTACTAGGAAGAAAATTAACTCTGTCCTAGCCGAAACCAGGACACAAGTATTCTGAAATCTTACTTCTTCAGGCAGTTGTCCTCTCTCTACCCAGGAAGAGGTCTCCTACAGGTAGTGTTCGTTTGGAGATGATGATTCAGGATGATCAAAAGAACTGAAATGATGAAGAGGTTAATTATTTGGCTCAGGTTCTTTTGCATACATAGAGCTCAGCTCTTGATGAGTTACTTTTGAAAATCTTACTTTTGGGGGAAAATGCTGCATTTTTCCCCTATGACAAGACATGTGATTCAAATTCATTTGCCAGAAGTCGTACAGAGCTTTCATTAAATCTAGCATCGAAGTAGAGGGAAGTATGGATCTGTCCAACTTTAATATAGTAAAATCTAGAGATTTTTAGAAGGCATGTAGCTTTCCCCATAGGTAAACTCCAAAGCTCTACCTGAAAACTCTGTGCTGTGGAGCTGTACTTGAAGGAACTTTTTGTGATGCACAGATTTTCTGCAGTTGAGAGAGCAGAATGTGAATTCAGTGCTCTTTATACACTTTAGTGCTGTTTACTTAGACGTGAGAAAGCCTTTCAATAGACACAGTAGAAATTTCTCTAAAGGAGTTCTACAGACTAGGCTAGGCTTCCTGATTTTACAGATCTGAATGATTTATTTACAAAAACGCCCACTGCCCTTGTTTTCCCCCAGGGCAGCTTACACTGTCAGCCTCAGTTTGACAGCAGCTGTGTCCTTGTTATCTTGCTTGTTTGGCCTTAGACTTCTCTGGAATCAGGCAAAGAGCCAATTCCCCTTGTGATGGGAGCCGATCCTAGTGTTCCTAGCAGAGCCCCTAGGATGCCTTCACAAGTGGCTGTAATCTGTGAGGCGTTTGGCCATAAGGGGAGGTGGAGCCAAAGGGTCAATATGGGGGAAAGATGGGATGGGGAGGGCATTACCAGAGGTGATGTAAATGCATTAAATTAAAACCAGGATTAAGCACTAAGCTATAGTGGGGAGATGCTAAACCATGGATAGCAGAGCTGCTTTGGCTGGCTGTCCTGCGTGTTCTAATCTGTGCAGATAGCATCTTTAATCACTAGAGGCCTTGAGCTGTCATGGCCTCTGGGTGCTACCATAAATTAATTGCTTGGCGACATGGCAGGCCCTCCTTGTACTGGCAGCTGTGTTCATGCTAACTTCAGTGCTTGCTGGAGTGCGCAGCAGTCCTGTCCTTGTCTGGCCTGCATCATCCAGGCCCTTCTTCTAGACTCGTAAATGGATTTGGTTATTACTCAGAGGAGTTTGGGTCAGTCACGTGTCTGCTCTGTATCACAGTTTCTTACCTTAAGGAAAAACAGATTTATCTTTTATGACTTATGGCCATAGGGTGGACAGAAGATTCCTGTTAATTTTTTTTAATTTTTTTTTTTGATTATGCACTATACCAGCCACACAGGTTTGAGGAGTTCCTCAGGAAATGCTGCTGTAGCAGTGTAAGATAGCAGCTGGGATTGACAATGAATGGGTGTGGAGTTTGGAAAAGAGCTGTATGCATGGGGTGGGAGATATGCAATATAGGTAGTACCTGGTCAGTATAACATTGCTGATGTTTGTTGCTGCCATCCCCAACTCTAAGTAAAATGTTGAGATGTTTGTCATAAATGTGTTGGACTCGCATGGAAAACACTTGTATTTTGTAACCTGCAGGTGGGTAACCAACAAAGACAGTTTGGCACCAGAGGATCCTTGTTTCTTCTGTGATGTTTGTTTTCGGATGCTCCATTATGATGCGGAAGGCAATAAACTGGGGGAGTTTCTTGCATATCCTTATGTCGATCCTGGGATTTTCAACTGAAACTGACATGAGCCAGAATGAATTCAATGAACTACACTGGTGAATCTGTTGCTCTGGCTGTTCAAACCACTAGACAGCTTGAGTTTTGAGCATACTCCTGGGTTTTGCGTTAGGCTTTTAATCCTCTGTCCTGAGGTAGAAGGAGTCCTTTGCACTTGAAGTCTTTCCAATGTGCTTTTCTGAGTAAGTAAGTATGATTTTAAAAGGTAAGTTAGCATGGAAAAATATGCTGAGACATGTATTTTAATCAGTTACATTTTTTAATACACTTCAAAAACAATACAGTAGTTTGGAGACTATGGACTCTAAAAACATGGATGTTTCAAGAGAGAATACCTTGCAAAAGTAGCCGTGATTTCGAGAAGTTCTGTGCATCCAAGGCTCTGTTAACCTCAAAGGATGATAACGTGGTCTTTGGGCATCTTACGTTGAAAACTCTGGCAGTTGTCATCTCTGAACAAGGGCGGATAGCAGTGAATTTGTGGGGAGGAGAACGCGTTCTGAGAGAGAAGCTCAGAGTGAACTTGTGAACTTCTAAGGTCTTTCCTGCAAACAGCGGGATGCTTGCATCTGTAAGCTGCTGCTGTCCTTGCGTTCTGACTCTGAGGACTGATTCCATGAAGAGTAAACTACATTTCACCGATTACTGAATTGTAGCCTGCCTTTCAAATAACTTTGTTAACTGTTTACAGTGCATGCAGTTTTAACTGTTCATAAAGTAGTGTTCATTGTGCACTTCTTTTTTTAGTATCATTCTGTTATTGTAAGTATTGTTGTTTTTTGTTAAAACGTGACCAATTTGTACTTGCTAGACTGATGTTAAGTTGAAACTCTGCTTGCCAAGACAGAATATACTTATCTAGTGCCTTGCTTTTTAAAGTCATCTGGAATTCAGAGGATTTTAGTGGAGATCTTTGCTGCTTAGGAAAGCTAGTAGCGCTAATTGCTTTTCTTTTGAAAGCTTCAGCTAGTTCTCAAAAAAAGCCTAGTTCTGGTTGGTGTAAAAGACAGCCGACTCTGATAACCTGCATACAGAAATGTATTTGACAAATTTAATTCTATTCAGGTCCTGTGGCTGCAGATTCTGCAAATGCTTACTTGATTATCTTAGATGTCTTGCAACAAAAGTATCTTAAGTGTTTGCAGGACTCCATTCATCACTCACATATCTGACTGCTTTCCGGTGGTGTATTAGGTCATGTGAATATAAATCTGTGCTTTTTTTAGGACAAAAAAAGGGTGATTTTTTTTTTTTGTTCTTCTAAGTCAGCCAGCTGTTGGCCTGTGTATTTTGAAAACAGAGTAGTGAACCAAGCACTTGTAACAGCAGGTGGTGATAATTCTCTTACCCTTCAGGAATCTGCAGGAGTGGGAGTGCCCTTCCTGCCACAACTGTCACCAGTTAAACTGCTCGGGCTGGACTGCTTTGTGGTGCTGTAGCAGCTGCTTTAAAGATCCCCTGCAATACAACTCTGGCTGCAATTTCAGTATTTGCCTCTTAAGTTCCTACTCTTCATCTTTCCCCAACCTCGTTCTCTTTCAGCTGTCTCCTGGTAACATACAGGCTTCCCAATCCTCTTCAGTATTGGAACTGAGATGATGTAGACAGCTGACATAATTTCTAAAGATATTGTTGGCTTGTTTGATAGCCTCTTATGGTGAATTCTAAGGCAGCAATCAGTAGGTTTTGTGTATGTGTTGGTTTTTTTTTTTCCTTTCTTTAGCAGTAGGGAGAAGGGAGTGGCCAAAATGTGAATTTATTCTTTCATTAAACTAATTCTGCCTCGGTATGCTGTCTTTCACCCAACCCATTTACCTTCTTTCCAGTAAAAAGTTATGGTCAAATATATTTCAAAATTGCTCTCCGTGCAGATTAAGAAATTTTGCTAGGGCCAGTCTCATACTTCCAATAAGGCAAAGAGAAGCTGGCCACAATCTGGGTGTGGGAGTTGAGTGCATCCTGTGCTTAACTACAAAACAGAGAAGAACTCATATTAGAGGCTGCTATTTGTGTGTTCTGGTTCTATTTCATATTGAATGATTCAACTTAAATGACAAATGGAACAAAAAGGTTACACTAAATTATAGTTTTTAAAGATGTTTTACTTCCCATTACAGGGACATCCCTGACACAGGACAGCCGAGTCTGGTCTTGATTTAATGTGTCTTTCTGAATGAAGTCCTCTGAGTGAAATCCAGCATTGCACCCAGCTGCCCATTCGTAGTTAAATTTCTATGACACCAGCTGGATATTTGTGGTTTGGCTACTTGTTAAATGCTGTTAGTGTTTCAGTGATCAAAACGTCCAAGCAGATTTATTACTTCATGATGAAAAATGAGAAAATATTTTTTTTAATAATCCCTTGTCTGTGTGTTTGGTATTTATGTCTTTTTTTCTTTCTTTTTTTTTTTTTTTAAGTGAGACAATCAGCAATTTTTTCTTATAAATCCCTTGTTATAATAAACTGGATATAAGGATATGGAGCTTGGAGATGATTTGAGTTATATTTAAATGAAAATTTAAGGGCCCTGCCTGCTGACATGTGAAGACTTGTGTCTGTACTTACCAGGGGAAGCGAAAAGGCTGGAGTATTAAAAACTGTAGTTGAATCTGTTGAATCTAAAAAGCATTAACCTGAATCTGTGGTTGGCTTTTTACTTTGATCTTTTTTAAACGCTTAGTGATTTGGCAGTATGAACCTTTATAACTTATTTCAAACTTCCAAAAGGTCTTGGAGATTCTTTCCCTGTTGTCCCAAAAATCAGGATTCTTTTACCCGGTGTGCAAAAAAGCTGATTAACACACAGAGTCGAGATATTTGTTTATTTCATGTCTGTGCAGAGACGGGTGCTAGGTGGTAACTCCACAAAGCTAGCACACCGGTTAACACACGGTAAAGCATGTGCAGAAACACTTTTGAGGGTGAAAGTGGAAGTTGTTTTAGTTTCCTAAGGCAATAAAATACATCTCGTGACTAGCTGTATGTAGAAATATGCAAAATCCAGTGTACAGTGACTACCTGTATTTGGAAGCCGAATGAGAATGCTGCTGTCTGATGGTCTAGCTGGATGGCCATGTTAGTCTCTCCCCTTAACAGCAGTCTGTTGTGAAATGCTAGAGGTTGCTGAAACTCAAGATCTGTGGAGGCCAAACATCGTGGCCATCTGCCAAGGACAATTCCATACTGGGAGCTGCCATGGCTATTCGTCTTCTGGGTTTAACTTGAGGTACTGTCTTCAAGGTCTGAAAGCTATTCAGTTTTGGTATATAAACACTTTCCATTTCATTACACAAGTACATGCTCATTATGCACATGAAAAGCTTTGCAAGCAATTTTAGCATTTAGTAACTACTTGCATGTGTTTACCTTTGTGTGGGAGACTGTTGTATTCAAAACCCTAACTATATTGCTGCGAACTAAAACTTCTTGCCATGCCGAGTTTTAACTTCCAGTAATCACGTAAGTGGATTCTGCTTTGTAAATACAGGCTTCAGTATTTAATCATTAACCTTTCTAAATGCCTGTAGCTTGCTACTCTCATTTGCCAAGGCAGCCAGCATGTTACTACAAAGTGCTACTGTAACCAAGTGCCACTGTGTTTTGTGCAAAAAGTCATTTATGAGCGTGGTTCTTTGAGCAGCAACATGGAGGCCTTGCCCCAGGCACTCTTCACATCTCTTCCCCCTTCGATTAATAGAGGTGTGAAGCGAGAATAGAGAGTTTTAGGCTGCTTGCAACTTCGGACAGGAGGGTAGAGTGGAAATAGTACCATTTTGTAAATAGGCACAAATCATGTTAACATCGGTACGGATGCATACATGCGCATGTGCTTCTATCCATTGACATAAATGGCAGCATATTCTAATATTAAGAAGTCTGCTGTACAAATGCAGCAAAGCAGGCTCCATAAATTCAGCTGCTGGTGAAGTGTTGTTGAATGTTGAAATAAATATACTGCTGGCTTTTCCACAGTACCAAACCTATAATCCTGCCTCATCTTTACATTACAACTAGTTTACAGATTATTGAGACCAAACATAAATGTAATGGGTTCTGCTTAAGGACAACCTACAGAAGCAGTTAACATCATCCAGGTGTACCACTACGTAAACAGACAGTTAAAAGTTGGTCACATTGCTTCACACAGGTGTTAGCAGCAGCTTACGTGTAGTGACTGCATGTTGCACACATGGTCTCTGAAGGAGTGGCGTATTTAGTAGGGAAAAAAAAACATTCACTGTGATGGATTCTGGCAAAGTTACATAAAAAAATAGTAACTAGTGCAAACTAGCAAAGATGACTAAATAGCGGTTTTGAACACAATAAACATAATACTGCTTGTGCAATGAATATCAGGTATTTGAGTTCTGATTCCAGGCTTTTCATGCTTTTTTCTGTGTGTCTGTCACTAGTGAGGATTTTTTTTTTACCTAAACCATGCAAGTGAAGAGAAGGGGAGGTTAGGGCCATGATCCTAAAACTATTATGCAGTTCACTATTCTAGTCTGTTAACAAGAAGGAAAAAAAGAAACAGCAAAAAGGCAGTGTTAGGGGAAAAAAGTTTTCATCTCTTCAGAATTAGGAGACTGAGAATAAGGAGCTACTTCATAGTAGTGCATTATTTCAGTGAAAAAAAAGCGTTATTCTCAAGATAAATCTGTCAGCTTTAGATTCTGGGAAACAGGGAAGTCTGAAAGCAGTGCTGAAGTTACTGACCTTCACCTGGTTGTGACGTATTGAGTGTTGAAGTTGCTTTTTCCTACTACTGAGTATCTAGCTGCTTAGCGCTCCTGTAAGAGCAGAACTGCAAACAAAGTGAAGATTGTATGGGAGTCCCCAAAGTGAAATGGGGAAAAGCTGTATGCCTTGTTTTGTATGTGAGAAATCCCTTTTCTCCATACTACCCTGGGTAAGAACAAACGAACAACAAAAAACCCAGGTGGATGGACAGAAGCAGCCATGGCAGCAATTTACAAGGTGTGTAAACAAGAAATAATTTGACTTCCCAGTATTTGATACCATGCTGTTATGGTCATGCTGCAATACTGAAAACTCTTCCTTGCTGAACGGTGTGAGCACTGGTCTCCACCAGGCTGTAATCATGGTTTTCTGTTGCTGCCTTGAAGGAGACACAATACATGGTGATACATACACCTGGAACACTGTCGCCTTCCCCGAAATCCCCCAACAAGATTCTTAGGACTGTTAAACTCTGATTTCTAACCTGGCTGGCCTCTGTCAAATAATACCATTTTCCAGTCGCATACAAGTTGTTCCTAGTTCTGATGTTGGGCAAAGCGTGTGTTTCAAGAAAGAATCTTCAGAGGAGCTTGTGCCCGTTTCATTCCCTTTCATGCCTTTAGGAATTCTTCTTAAAATACTTTACCAGTGTTTCTGTTAAACTTCACGTTAGAAATCCCCAAGTTAATGCCACGGCAATAAAACCAGACACTTCTTGTTCCTATGAATGTTTTTTTCTATACAAGTTAGTATTAAGAACCAGTCTCTCTTTACCAGTTTATATTCTTTATTTTCGTAAGTTGTTCAAGACAGTGTTTTCCAACCAGTGTGCATCAACAGGTTCTGTGGGAACACCACATTTCTTTCTAGTATACTTATTATACCAAAAGCATACCATAAAGTCACATTGCAGTAAATTGGCACAATGAGTTTTGCAAGAACAGAAAAACTTGTTTAAAAAAAGTGATTAAGTATACTCGTACATTAACATTTTAATAGCTATAAAACCGCTGCTTCCAACTCCTACAAAACACAGTGAAAAGACATCCCAACAAGAGTTGAAAAACTATGCACAAACAGAGGTCGGTATCGTAGGAACGCGGTAGGTTTTATACAAATGAAGCAATTGGGCAGTTAAAAGTATTTACACTTTTTCCTGCTATTAGCTAGACAAACATACAGTAGTCAGGTAAAAATATACTACAACTCTAAGTACTGTAACACGTAAGCATTTGTTTTCTAACT
Organism: Gymnogyps californianus; assembly: GCF_018139145.2. Lineage (NCBI taxonomy): Eukaryota > Metazoa > Chordata > Aves > Accipitriformes > Cathartidae > Gymnogyps > Gymnogyps californianus. Next base: position 49,586,566 of record NC_059500.1, on the reverse strand, counting down.
GGAATTTGCATCTTTTGAAATGTGTTACCTGTTAATACTGGACAAAACTATTGGCAAAAGTGTTTAAATACTTTTAAACCAAGATTAAAGGGGCTTTTATTCCACAAAATTTAACTTCAAAATACTATGCTTATAAAATTATTTTAAACTTTCAGCAGTCTATAGATTTCAAATGCAAAACTTAACAATCCTCTTTAATTTGTATTTTAAAAAAAGACTCCAGTGGTGTCATTTGCTTTCAAAGGCAGAATCTTTTGCTGGCTTTTCAAGCTCTCTCTCTTCACCACATGTCCTAGAAACAATAAAGCAACATTAATGACCATATAAAAATGCAGAGAGCAAGTCTTACTCCAGATGAATTTGTACAGTCTAGAGTAAGTGATGCTGATGTACATTCAGCAGTAGATGAAGTCTGGAGAACTGAAGCAGGTCACGATGCCAGCTGTCTGTCTTCTCTCTGATGCTGACTGCCCCCAAATGTGAAGCTAAGCTGGTAGTAATTAACATCACATTAATGTATGTGACCAGCTGTGAACGGCAGTCATTCAGAAGTCAGTTTGTGTTCCATTCAGGCAGTCCTCCCTAGTCTGCTGCCAAATGTGTGTCCACTCAGGTGGAAAAACACTCTGGCTTAACATACCTTACCAATTGTAACTTTTCTTAAAAGACAGGAATAATCCACTATGCATCCCAAACACTAAGGTAACCTCAGGAAGCAGTATATATTTTTACCAGACGAGAACAGAAAGATGTTCTCAAGTGCCAGTCACTTCAGAAGTATTATGCTACACAACTTCTGTCTTCCAAAATTTCTGAAGTACATCTTCAGAACAGTACAGACATGTCTTGCCTCTAGTTATCAAAAGGAGTAAAGTTCAGAACTGAAGAGACAGCCCTGTGATTTGAGAAGTTTACAGATGATGTGCTTAGCGTCAGTAGTGGGAAGTGTAGGGGTGTTCTGAACACTGATGATTTGTTCATATTTATTTTGCTTACTAGTTTCTCACTTCTGAAAAAAGTGAATATTGCAAATAAAAATGTATGAAAAATACTGAGCGAAAGGAAGTTTCTATGATGGAGAGACACTAGTCTGTAGCTTGCCTGAATTTAGAACAGGTATGCAGATGCATTTCTCAACATGCAAAGTATTTGCAAGAGGTGTTAAAAAAAATCTGGTTTATAGCTGTTAGCCAACAATAAGTGTAAATCCACAGAAACTGCTCCCAAGTAACCATACAAGACTTTTTGTAAAGTGGGTTTGTTTCTTTGTTTAGGTAAGTCAAAGAATGTGTTGGGGGTGTAGAGTTCAAGGCCATAGCAAACACCACACATGCTTAAAGAGGTAAACGTTTATTAGCAGAACAGGACACCTCCACCAGGTCATTCATGGAAGATATATTTGCCAGTTTTACAGATACAATCACAATTACTGAAGTATTAAAACCACAAACTGACTTGCCTCAAAGTTGGTTTTTTGAGATACTCTCTTTATTCAACAGCCTTTTCTAGGCATGTTGCATAACTACCTGAGGTATCTGCCTTAAATTTCTTTTGACCAGTGTCCGCTGAGGTGTCATGCATGCACCTAAATATTCTTAATTCTTTTAATCACAAATATAAAGTGGCTCTCTGCCACTCAAAAATCCAAGTGTTGTCAGGTTCTGCAGGACCAAGGAAAGGAGCAGGCCATGAAAAAAATTCTACCTTGGAGAACCAGTTTAGTAGTCATTTATTTTTAAATACTTGGCCAAGTATATTCTATTATTACTGAACTGCCTTGCTATTAATTTCAAGTAACTCGGGTATTGCGCTTTGTTAGTACCATATTGTGATTTGGCCACATCACCTATTTAAGCAGTGTGCTAGGCTGTGTAACCTGTGTTAGGAACCGACACTTGTGCCTTCACTGTGTTCCCGTAACGTGCTGCTTGTTCAGACCAAATGAGTATTTGCCATCACTGGTTGAGAACTCCCACGTGTCACTCCTGAAAGCTGTGTAATCAGAAGCCAGTAGTCCTGAGGCTGCCTCTCAGCAAATATCAAATTCATTTTCATCTTAAGGGTTTTTTTGCTTTTGTTCTGTTTAAGTTTACCTTACTGTAAATAACAGTCAATATTCCACTCATTTGTACAGTTTTAACTTGGCAGACAGCCAAAAGAATGCCAGGCAATTGCAGTTTCTCCTGGCCTGCATGAAGACAGTGACGAAAGGAAAGCTTGCTCCAATACATACTGCTGGACAAAAAGAATCCCTGAGCACAAGGTGCAGAAGCGCTCAGAGGAAACAAAGTGGTACTTCAGCAAAACAATTCAGCTCAAGGATAATTCTAGGCCTTTTCCTTATTGTTTACTAAATTCTCTTAAGCATTTCTCACACTCTATAAGAGACTCACTGCTGCTTGTTCTTGTTTACAAACCAGCATTTTTCAGTGAGGCTAAGGTTTAAATACTTACCTCCTGACAAATTCAAGCTTTCTTATGGCTTCTTGTTTGGAAAAAGTAAATGCAGCAACCTCTATAAAGCGTTCAGAGTTCTGAAATTTCATAGGCCTAAGTTCTAGCCTGCAGTTCACCTGCATTTGGGCAATTCTATAGCTACACTATACAACACTAGAGTGGCTTGGCTATTGACTAGAATACATGATTTCACAAAAAACTTGATAAATCCCATTAGTTATTGTAAGACTTGATTCAGGCTTCCTTTGCTTCCAACTTAATAGCATCAAGTAGTCTAAAACATAGGAGAAAGCTTACACTTTGCCCTGTCTCACCACATCCTGATTTTCTCCTAACAGGACATCCTGTATTTTTTTTCTTTAAGTTTCTACCATAGCAGTGAGTGAAGTAACTTTTAAAATGTTCACTCAAAACTTTAACAGAAGATCTGCATGCTATTATCATTCTCTGAAGTTGAGAGAAAACTCCGTAAAGAAAAAAGTACCTCAACATGGTTAAGTAGCTTCAATCTACTGCTGTTCTATTGTGTGTCATTTTGCTAGAGCAGGACAGACCCTTAACTCAGTAAGGAAGGTTAACAACTCACTTTTTCTTACTGCCAACTTCATGCCTATCTTTCTTTTCGTCAGTGTTCTCTCCATTGTGTTGTGACTGGTTGGTGTCTTGAGCTTCAGACCCTCCATTCAGAACCTTTGAACCTTTAAAGTGAAAGGGCAGGGAAAGAAAACAGTATTGCAGGCAGCAAAACTGCTATAAAAAGCCCCAGATAATTTCTTCACCTTCATCCACTCAAACATTATAAATGTTTTCCCCTCACCTTGATATCCAGCAGCTGAAACAATACAAAAAGCAGTAACTGATACGGCTTCAACTTCTGAAAATTCCATGCAATGAGCCTCATCCCATTATTTCAATAATGGGAAATGAACAGTGTATATATTTCATGCAATTTCAAATTCTTCTTGTGCTTGCTAGGCTACATATAATAGGACTAATGCTTATTTATATTCTGAGCAGTGAGAGAATATAATTCAGCAGTAAATTCTGTTTACCACTCTAACCTGGTCAGACAATTTTCGGGGGGGTTCTGATACTTTAACTGGAGAAGTTACTAGTTCCATGGATTCTTGTTTACTCTCATCTCTGTCATATTTTGATTATGTACATATTTGTCAAACAGTATATATAAATAGAGTAAAAGCTAAGAGCAGAGAGGCCTATTCTCCCCTAAATGATGATTATTTCTTTACTGTTAGACTGAACTACTAAAGTTGCATCACAGAAGTAGCACATAAGTGGTTAAAAGCTGCTGCCACACATAGTAGCATGCATGATATAAGAGACTAGTGAAGGACATTAAGCAGTTAAAGCATAGGTGGAAGTCCAGGCACCAAAAGGCTACTTGAGGAATGGAAGGTAGTATGTTATTCTACCTCATGTTTAATCTTTTTTTGTTCCGCAACATCATAAAGTTAGAAAATTTACAGAGAAGTTAAAAATTCTAAACTCAATTCTTGCAAAAGCCCTTCCCTTCAGGCAGTAAAGGTAAAATAGCCACAGAAAACACTGAACTTGAAACTTAGTTATAGCAGTATTATCCTTGGCTATTTCAGATATGTAAAGGTTTTAATAGATGGGTAGAACTCCTACATCAAGGATTTTTTGAAGCTGGCTCAGAAATTGATGGAGACTAGGTCTTTTACATGACAAGAAACTAAAACAACAGTGACTTACCTGTTTGGTCCTTTTCCTTTTCCATTTTTTTGTTTGCTCCTTTCTTCCACTGTTCTTTGGTTTTGTTGGCTTCCTCGTGCTGCTTCTGCTCAGCAAGTGATTTATTTAGTACTTGGGAAAGAACAGAATCTCCTTCCCCAACCAGAAACATGGTCTTGAACTTGTTATACAGCATTGTAGATTTCTCCATGATAACCTGGCTAACTTTGAATTTCCGTATCTGAAATTGAAGTCATAAAACAATGAGCTCCACTGAGGTATTTAAATACGTATGTAGTTTCATCACATGCTAGATGAAATTCTTAATTTAACCTGAAATGAAACTTTACACTGTCTGAAGTATCACAGAATCACAAAACAGACCAGGTTGTAAGGGACCTTGAAAGATCATCTGGTGCAACCCTTCGTGGGAAAGGGAGCCTGGATGAGATTATCGAGCACCCTGTCCAATCGCATCTTGGAAACCTCCAGCGATGGGGACTCTACCATATCCCTGGGGAGGCTGTTCTAGTGAACAATTGTTCTCACTGTAAAAAAAATTTCTTTTTTGTATCGAGATGAAACCTCTCTCGGTGCAACCTGGACCCGTTGCCCCTTGTCTTCTCCATGTGGCTCCTTGTGAAGAGAGAGCATCTGTCCTCTTTGTAGCTGCCCTTTAAGTGCTGGAATACTGTGATGAGGTCCCCTCTGAGACTGCTCTGGGAAGAAAAGAGCTAACTCCTCCAGTCTCTCCTTATAGGGCGGGTTCTCTAGCCCTCTGATGATCTTCATGGCCCTCCTTTGGACCCTCTTGTCGTGGTTTAAGCCCAGCTGGCAACAACACACCACACAGCCGCTTGCTTGCTCGCTCACTCCTCCGCCCCCCGGCGGGATGGGAAGGAGAAAATACAACAAAAAGGCTCGAGGGTTGAGACAAGGACAGGGAGAGATCACTCACCACTTATAGTCACAGGCAAAACAGACTCGATTTGGGGAGAAATAGATCAATTTAATTTGTTACCAATCAAATTGGAGTAGGACATGAGAAACAGAACCATATCTTAAAAGCACACCTTCCCCCCGCCCCCCCCTTCTTCCCAAGCTCAGCTTTGCTCCCGATACCTCTACCTCCTCCCCTGCCAGCAGCACAGGGAGACAGGGAGTGGGGGTTGCAGTCAGTTCATCCCATGTTGTTTCTGCTGCTCCTTCCTCTGCAGGGGGAGGACTCCTCTCACTCTTCCCCTGCTCCAGGGTGGGGTCCCTCCCATGGGGGTCAGCCCTCCATGAGCTTCTCCAAGGCGAGTCCTTTCCACAGGCTGCAGTCCTCCACAAACTGCTCCAGAGTGGGCTTTTCCACAGTCATGGCCTCTTCTGGGCCCAGCCACCTGCTCCAGCGTGGGGTCCTCCAGGGGCTGCAGGGGAATCTCTGCTCCACCGTTAACCTCCCTGGGCTGCAGGGGGACAGCCTGCCCTCTCACCACGGGCTGCAGGGGAATCTCTGCTCCAGCGCACCTCCTCCTTCTCCTTCTTCACTGACCTCGGGGTCTGCATGGGTGTTTCTCTCCCATCCCACTCCTCTCTTCACTGTAGCTCTCCTTCTTTTTCCTCCACCCTGCTTCTCAGTAGGCTTTTCCCCTTCTTAAATATGCTATCACAGAGGCCCTACCACTGTTGCTGATGGGCTCAGCCTTGGCCAGAGGCAGGTCCGGGTTGGAGCCAGGGAAGCTTCTAGCAGCTTCTCACAAGAGCCACCCCTGTAGCACCTCTCCCACTACACAAACCCAACGCACCTCTCCAGTCTGTCCGCATCGTTCTTGAATTGTGGGGACCAGAACTGGACACAGTACTCCAGTAGTAAACAACGCTGATATCAATTTAAGAAAACACACAGGTTGCTTTGATTAACATTGCAGATCTCACCTTCTTTAGAGTCAGAATCATCTCTGTATGCTTCTGAGCTTGTTGCATTGTGACTTGAAGGGATGCAAGCTCATCAAGAGCCTCAATACACCTGTTCACATCCTGTATATAAACAAGAAATTAGTTTGAAGACTTAACTTACATGTTAATAATCCTTAATTAGCCATACTAAATTCATTTCCATGCTCAGTGATACCTTTCTCTAATATCCTTAATTGGACTATGTACTTAATTTTAGAACAATTTATACAGTCAAACTTGCAAACAACAGTTACTATCAGTTGCCTTTCAGCTACTTCCGTAACAAAAGGCAGATGCTATTTGAGTAACTTAAAAATTTTAAAAGTAATTCTATACTTTCAAAATACAAACTCAAGCTTTATGCCACTTTCACAATTCTAGTACTTCCGTGCTTAAAGCTCTTCTCCATAGTCAGCCTTTTCCATACACAATTTTTCCCAAGTGACTTGCCACTGAGAAGGTAGCAAAGCATCTTAAGTAGACTGCAGTTAACATACAGAACTGTATCTTTGTAGATTTTTTAGTTAAAGTTTGATGAATGACACACTATGCAGGACACCCAGAAGTAATGATGTGAGCTTCTGATCCATTTCTAAGAACCCACTGTACTACAGTCTTCTCCCTGTAATACTTAGTTCTCAATTTCCTTACCTTCAGCTACTCTTGCTTGTTTTACTTCCTATTTAGAACTAACAAGATTCATTGCCAGCACAGGTCATAATAATATTCTGCATCTTGTATAAAGCTGTAGCTCCTGTTCTCAAGGGAAATTAGTATTAAAAAAAACCCCAGACAAACATATCAGGACTATGCTCAGAGTTCTTATTATCACATTTACTTGATAAATACAATTGTGATAAACTAAGCGTCCTTTCTATAGCTCTACAACCAATGTTCTTCCCAGTATTCTAAGATACTTGCTCCATTGCACCTCTGAATCAGGTTTGGTGAGGTTTTGGGGGCTCTCAGGAGAACCTGAGAACTTCAGGAGAGGCGCTCTCAGCCTCTCCTATGATGAGATGCTCCAAGCCCTTAATTCATCTTCATGGCCCTTTATTGGGCTCCCTACAGTACATCCACGTCTCTATTGTACTGGGGAGCCCAAAATGGGATCTAGTGTCTCACCAGTGCCAAGTAGAGGGCAGCTGTCACTTCCTTCCATGTTCTGGCAACTCTCTTTCTAATGCAGCCCAGGATGCTGTTGGCCACTTTTGCCACAAGGGCACACTGCTGGCTCATGGTAAGCTTGGTGTCCACCAACACTCCCAGGTCACTTTCTGACAAGCTGCTTTCCAGCCACTCTGCCCCCAGCCTGTGCTGGTGCATGGGGTTATTCCTCCCCAGGTGCAGAACCTGAACCTTTGTTGAACTTCATGAAGTTCCTGTTGGCCCATTTCTCCAGCCTGTCCAAGTCCCTCTGGATGGCAGCACACCCATCAAATCTTTCCTTTCAGTTTTATATCATCTGCAAACTTGCTACGGGTGTCCCATCATCCCAGTCATCAATGAAGATGTTTTAACAGTATTGACTACTAGTGACTGGCCTTTAGCTGGACTCACTGCCGCTGATCACAGTCTTTTGTGCCCTGCAGTTCAGCCAGTGTTCAGTCCACCTTGCTATCCACTTGTTTAGTCCAGATTTCATCAGTTTGTCTATGAGGCTACTACGACAGACAGTTTCAAAAGCCTTTTTAAACTTAATATAAACAATGTCCACTGCTCTCCCTCACCCACCAAGCTAGTCATCTCACAGAAGGATGTCAGTTTGGTCAAGCACGATTTCCTCTTCATTAATCCATGCTGACAACTCCCAGAGACCTTACTGTCCTTCATATTATTGGAAACCATTTCCAGGAGGATTTGCTCCATCACCTTCCAAGGGATCAATGTGAGGCTGACTGGCCTGCACTTTCCCAGATCCTCGTTCTGGAAGATGAGGGTGACGTTTGCTTTTTTCCAGTCCTTGGGAATGTCCCCATAATCACCATGACTTTTCAAAAATAAAGTGGAGTGGATTCACAATGACATCACCCACTGCCCTCAGCACTCTTCGGTTTATTCTGCATCAGGTTCTACTTTGTTTAAATGTTTCCCAATTTGATCCTTGTCCACTGGGCATCAAGTCTTTCCTGTTCTGGACTTTCCACTGGTCTCAGGGACCTAGGATTCCTGAAAGGAATTGTACAAGCAAACTGAGGTCAAGGCGGCACTGAGTACCTTGCCCTTCTCCTTGTCCTTTTTCACTAGATCCCCCACCCCCTTCAGCCACAGGCCCACATTTTCCCAGTCTTCCTTTTGCTGGTGAGATACTTGAAGCAGCTTTGTTGTCCTTCATTTCTCTCCCCAGATTTAACTCCAGGTGGGTTTTGGCTTTCCTAAGCACATTGCTCCATGCTTGGACAGTGTCTGCATATTCCTCCCAGGTCACCTGTCCCTGTTTCCACTTCCTGTATGCTTCCTTCTTTTGTGTCCTGACTATAGTCAGGAGCTCCTTGTTCATCCGTGCAGCCCTCCTGCCACATTTGGTTACAATCTTGAGAAAGAGGTAATCCCTAAAAGTGAGCCAGATCTCCTGGTCCTTTCTTCTCTCCAGCATGGTCCCTCAAGAGATTCTTCCAAGCAGATCCCTGTAGAGACCAAAGTCTGCTCTCCTAAGTCCAAGGCTGTGATCCTTTTTGCCCTGTTCCCTCCTCCCAAGATCCTGAACTCCACCATCTCAGTCACTGCAGCCAAGGTTGCCCCCAACCTTCAAATCCCTGACCAGATCTTCCCTGTTTATAAGAATCAGGTCTAACAGGGTGTCTTCCCTTGTCAGCTCCTTGATCACCTGTGTTAGGAAGTTAACACACTCCAGAAGCTTCCTGGATTGCTGTGTAATGCCCATGTTGTCTCTTCAGCAGATACCAAGATGGTTCCAGCCTCCAATGAGGACCAGAGCCTTTGAACGGGAGGTGTCTCCCGATTGCCTTAAGATGACTTCACTCTCTACTTCTGCCTGATCAGGTGATCTGCAGTAGACATCCTCAGGATGTCACCCATATTGGTCTGCCCACTAATCCTGACTCATAAGCTCTCAGTTGGCTTATCATCTGTCCCAATGCAAAGCTCCACACGTTCCCATGGGTCTCTCACATAAAACGGTTATCCCACATCTTGTCTTCCCAGCACCCGTCTTTTCTAAAAAGCCTGTATACATACATGGCAAGGCTCCAGTCCCATGACCTATCCCACCAAATCTCTGTGATGCCAATGAAACCATAGCCCTGCAACTGCAGACAGATGTCCAGTTCCTCTGGTTTGTTCACCATGCTGCATGCATTAGTGTACAGCCACTTCAAAAACACACCCAGTTGTGCTGACTTTCCAGAAGCTTTCCTTGTAATGCTGTGCTGCCAGCACTCCTCATTTCTGTGCGTAAGCTTGTGGTGATGCCACTTCAGTCCTGTCCTGTTGAGGAATTCTGTTGATTACAAGGCCAATTCTGTTTACAGCACCCTGCATCATTTGACCGCCATCCTGCTCCACCACTTCCTCCTTTTCTCCTCCTCTACCGTTCCCAGTTTAAAGCTCTTTAACCAGGTTGGCCAGCCTCTTGGCAGCACTACTTTTGGGTGGATCCTGCCACCTCCTAGCAGTCCTATCCATTCCTTCACAAGTCCTTTCCTCAAGAAAGGGATTACCACCTGGGTCCCCATACCTTGACCATCACCCTCAGAGTCATGCAGTCATGCTTGATACTTTGCAGGTCTCCCCTGACCGTATCATTGGTGCCCAACGTAGAAAACCAGCAGCAGTTAATAAATAGTCTTAAGGCCAGACAAGCCTCAACCATCTGTCAGCAATGTTCCAAATCTGAGCCCCCAGCAAGCAGCAGACTTCCCTCGACAATGAGTGGGGTCAGCAGATGGGGGCCTCCATCCCTTGCATCAAGGAGTCTGCCACTGCTACACTCACTGTGTCCTGGTGTTTCTGCATGCCTCAGGCTGAGCTGGCACAGATGCTTCATTTGACAGAATTCTGTCTGAATGTTTCTGATAAATAATTTATTATGAAGTATTTTCAAACAAAACCAATTTTACTTGCTGACATTGATTTTTAATGTCCATAGTAACCTCACTTAAGCAGCAGTTATCTTTCAAACTGAAAAAATTCTGTTCATTCTCAGAATATTAATTAAAAACAAACACGCATGCCAAGTGTTTCCTACTGGAATTATACACATAAATCAGTTAAAAAAAACCACCCCAAACTTACAAGATTATCAATTTTCAGGGAGTTCTTAATTTCTGCATGTATCCTTTGAAGCCGAGAATCCATTGATGTTTCTGAAGATTAAAAATCGTATGCATGAATATTTGATAATCACATCAGGTTTGTTTTTGTAGAAACCTTTCTACAAATCTGAACTTCACACAGAATGCAGAAAAATATGGGCAGGCACTTTACATCAGATAACGATGCAGGTGCACACATAAATACACCACAGGGCTCACCATCAGAAATAAAGTATGCAGCTTTTTAAAACTGGACACTATTAGCAACCTACATAGTTTTCTCCTTAGGAGCTACAAACTGAAAATAATTTTCAACATACAGCTGTCACGTTCTACTTGTGGGCCAGGTTAAAAGGAAGTTTCAATAAATACTGAGTTACAAAGCTGGAAAACCTTTAATGACAGGACACCTGGATATTGATGGTTTCGTTTTCAGTAAATTGGACATGATTCAAGTTACAGTCCAAATCCATCCAAATAAAATGTTCCCAGTACACATGCTGCAGCAGGTGTGCAAGATGAATGAACGTGTCCATCTCCAATTCACACACTGAATGCCTTTTTGGATTTTCATACACAAGTGGTACATGTTCTGAACAATACTGCAAGCAAACAGTTTCCTTCAAGTCCAATCCGTCTTGGATGGGTTTGGATAATTTTTTTTCCCCCCTGCCAACACTGGGTTGGTTGGAGTCTGTGCCACTGGATCTGTACTATACTACAAATTACAGCCAGTGGTTTGGATTGACCTTAAAGATGGGAGTACTAAAAAAGGAATGACTTATCCCTATGAAGGTCAGTTTGCAAGTGTGGGTTAGTAGACAAGACCACAGTAATCTGAATCTAAGCCTCTTGCTTAGGAAGAACAAGCCTCTTGCTTAGCAAGCCTCCTGCTTAGTAAGAGGTAGGATCTAAATACTTTCAAGAGGTCCCTCAGATTATTGTGTTAAGAGAAGACAGAAAGGAAAAAATGAAGGGAAGAACTAAAAGTGATTCAGTTTGAAGAATAAGAGATTTTGTTTCTTGTTCACAAACAGAAGAGATTATCGAGGTTTAAAAGCTTGAATGACAGTAAAATGGGAATAGCAAAGGCCTGTTCTAATGCACTGAAGAACGAACGAACATAGAAGAACAAGAATGCACTGTGTCACAGACCTGAAGGAAGCAGTCATGGGTCAAACATCTCGGACTGAGACCCCACAGCCACCCTTAGCAGGGAATTATCTTATCCAGGCAGATAATTCTGTTCAAAATTTAAGATGACCAAAAATACTGTTTAGCTTCTTTAAACTAACCTCTCTTCTTCTCCATCTTCTTAACTTCTGTTTTCTTGCCTTCTTCTTTACTCTGCCTATCAAAAACGTTAAAGTGTTTTTACAATGTTGTAAAGTCTGTTTTTCAGTCTTTTTTTTCCCCCAGTTTTCAGGTGAGATGCAATGTTTTGAGGTATTATCTCAGCAAAACATTAGCATGCAAAAACCACAAGGAGCCAAATCCTGGTTTTCAAAGACTGAAATAAATTAACAAAATTAGTTAGCTGAGATACTGCTGATAAATCCTCCATACTGACAGACGGTTTTCCCTAGAAGCAGCAAATTAAAGGATTTTAAAAACAAGTCACATTTCCAAACTGTATTTTGTTTTGGTTGCATGTACGAATTGGTAAAATGGCATTGTACGGAACTAACTTACAGAGAAATAAAATATTTTTATTATGATGACAAAAAGAGTAAAACTATTTAACATTACCACAGGGAATTATGGAGAGATCAATTAGTCGTAATCAGGTCTTATGTGACTTATTTTCTCATGTAATTAATTATAACAGTATAAGTATCCTACAACTGACCACAAGTTATCAGTGATAACTGAAATATTCTTGAAGCAAATAATAATAAAGGAAAAAGATTTATTACAAGTGCATTGAAATCTCCTGGCTCTTTCTCTAGTTGTGTCACTAAAAATAAAGCTGGGACTCAAGCAAAAGCATATTTCATAATAATATGCATCCATAAAATATCCAGGCCTGCATGTCATATCATCTTCCATGTTCCTTTCATACCCTATCCAGTTACACAATCAACAGCTTTAAAGTATGTAAGACTATTTTACTTCAACTGGCAGCACAAGCTCATGCCATTTAAACGGTACATGTAAACTTTGTGTATGTATGGAACGCTGTACAAAGCACTGTTATTAGACTGAAATAAATATTAACAAAGTAGCTACAAAGACCAGAAAATGGAAACTATGCTGATGAGAAAAGTAACCAAAAAAAGATATCAGCCTATACTCAGTGTATTAATAGAGGAACTTGAAGACAGACAGCACAAAAAGAAGTCTTTTTACTTTTTATCAATATTGAGTTTTGTGGTATTAGTCATCAGCTATAATTACATTCATTATGCATTCATTAACCACTACTCCTTTATCTTACTGAAACAAAGCTCTATCTACCCTCCAATGCATAAAATATGACAGCTATTTAAAAGTAGAGGAGATTTGATTATTATAACCAAATCAATCTATGACAGTTTGATTGCAGAAATCAATCACCACATGTCAGATTTAAATAGTGATATATTAAGGGCTGCAAAGATGCTAAGGACAATTTAGTATCTCTGGAGTTGGAAACGCTTAGGTTTGCTACAGGCAAGTAGAGTAATTATGTTAGGTTTCCAGAAAAGGAGTGACAGAAGAGGAGAAGAAAGGGTTAGAGGATAAAAACCCCCAAAGAAACTAGGTTTTTGTTAATGAATGTGAAAAACGTAGGATTTTGTTGTTACAGGTGAAGGGGACCATTCTCCTCCTCCTTTTTCTCCAAATTTTTACCTTGTTCTCCCTTTCTTCCGCCCTCCCACCAACTGTGGGAACATCATGCTCTCGTGGTGGCAGCTTCTTCACCCATTGGCAGAATACCTCTTGAGAATGAGTCAGATTTCTTCCTATTGTCCCACCCCCCCCAGTTTCTGGCAGGATCTTCTCTCCATTCTTATGCTTGATTCATTTGTGATAATTTATCTTCCGATTGCAGACTGCTCTTGGTATCACTGAACTGGCTTTGCAGTGCTAGAGTAGAATTAATTCTTAATTTTTTCCTTGTTCTGTCTGACGGTGTGTGCTCCAGCTGCCAGACAGAGAAGGAAATGTTTTCCAGGTAACCCTATGCATTCCACAACCTGATCAAAAATCCATAATCATGGATTAATAGGTCCTACCAGTTCTCAGTCTAATGTATCCAAAACTTACAAGAAAAATATATGGCTGTCCGGAACAGTTTTTCACACAGACCCCTTTTCACATGGATATTCTTAGGTTACTTCTAAACAGAACCCACCAGCTGTCTTCTGGTAGAAATTCTAAGTCACTGAAAGACTGACCGTCTAATTTCTAGGTGCAATTCTTCCCATCCTCCCACAACAGAACATACTGGTTTAGAGGAGCTTTTTACTCTCCACTTAAAAAGAAGTTAAAATAGACAAAAAAAAGGTGGGGGGAGAGAACAACAGAACACAGTGCAAACCAGCTTGGAATTTTTTCAGATATTGTATCCTCCTGTTAGTTTCAAAGTACTCCTACAACTTGCGGACATCACATGTTAAAACATACTCACGATTCGGATTCTGCCTGTTCCTCCTGCTTACGCTTTCTTTCTGTTACTTCTCTCTCATGTTGGCCTCTTACAATGCTTCTTCTGTGAGCTGCCTGAAAGCTTCTTCCCCCTTTTTTCTTCTGTTTTTATTTGGGATTTTAGGATTGGAAAGAGATTAGATTATTAAATCATTGTTTCTGTAAACAAATAAACCCAACTACACTACATATCTTTGAAGCAACTCTGCTCCATGGAACAACCTGACAAGAGCTGGCTTTCCCTGCAACTAAATACAAGACCTCCACATGTTGGTAAGTTCTGAATGTCTTTAGTCCTTTCTCCCTTTTTTCTTTTCTAATAGAAGGCAACTATCCTAAGCACCAGAAAAATGAAGACATTCCAAATGATTGGCTAGGGACAGCTTTATACCTTTCAAAAACTTGATTTCAAGCCAAATGTTCTCTTAGATGCACCCAAGAAAAAAAAAAAGTCTGTGTTCCAAGGAACATAGATGGAAAAAGTCTTTTGACAAAATTAATAACTGCTACATTTAAATCCTTTGTTAAAAAGAAAAGAAAAGTGTCTTAGAAAAGATACTTTTCTTAGAAAATACCAAAGAAGTTCCTGAAAGAATTATTTGACAAAATAATGTTCTGCAACTTTTATTCTATGTACCTATATTGGCCAGCCACAGGGCTCCAACCTTTACTAAGATCTAGCATTAACTTCACAAAAGATCTTCAGTGATACTACTTTCCTCTATAATAAATATATCAGGAAAGCAAAATTATACCTTGTCACCTTCTTGTTCTTCTCCGTCATCTTCAGAATCAGAAGCTGATGCAGAACTCACTTTTGCAGCATTTTTCCTTTTTGGTTCAGCCTCTTTCTTTCCTTCCTTTTTGTCAAATTCCTTCTTTGATTTTTCCTCTTCCTTCTGACTTTCCTCGTCTTTTTTCCCTTGCTTTTTGGTCTTTTCTTCTGGTCCTTTTTTCTTTGCCTTCTCCTCCTCATTAACACTAAAACATGAACAGTATTTAGGCACCATATCCATTACCTACAGTGAGTTTAAAACATCACATTCTTCTAACTCAGGAAGTTGATTTTTTTTTTAACCACAGAATGTTAAAAATTATGAAGTTAATACACTCTTCAGTTCATTTAATGACTCTTTAAAAAATACTCAAGTCTTTTTCTAAAATTATAGCCCACTACCTACACAAAAAAGGAAATAAATAATAGTATGGAGGCTCTAATGAAGCTAACGTTAATAAATGTGCATAGATCCAAAACCGAGAAGTTAATGCTCAGAGGTTCTCCACACACATATGTGTCTGCAGGACCAAGAGTGCCTACAGTGTAAACTAGTTTTATGAAGTATACTTATTTAAGGTGTACATATACTGAAACTGTGCATCTGCTCATCTATAGAAAACCACACTAATGCTGAACTTTTCCTTCAGTTACTAGAACCACTAAGGACTTGAGACAAGAACTGAAGAGGGTAAAAACAAAATTTAGGTAACAAATAGTGTTGGAATTCCATCAGAAGAGATTTCTGAAACAAAAATTAAAAAAAATTCTGTATTTTACTTTTGCACGATTTTGTCTTTTCTCTTGATAAATATCTTTTCCTCTTCCCTCAGCAAACAATTATATAAGGAATTTTGTACAGATTTTACAAGTTAGAAAGGTTACAATCTTCTGTCTCTTGTTCCAGAAATGTACTACCTTAAGTTACTATGTATTCATTACCTGAGCTGTAAATAACAACATCAAAGCAAACAGTAACTCATACTGAATACTAAAGGGGCAAAAACCTGTCAGGAACTCAGTACTAATTATGAAGTCTTAACATAAGGAACAACATGGTTTACAACGAAGAAGCTTTATATTAAGAAACAGAACAACTCACAAGTCACTCTCTGAAAGACAAGGTGGTTTCACCAACTTGGGTCTCCCTCTTGGTTTTGGAACCTTGACTTCAGAAGCTAGTATTTATACAGAAATAACAGGTTAGTCCACAGCCACCATCTGCTCCTTGTCTATGAGGACAGATTCTTACTCAACAGACAGAAGCTATACTTAAATCAAAACATATACCCTAACTTTGTTATTATACGAAATTCAACTGTTAAGTGAATACCAAACTCTAATCAAGATCTCTTTGAAAAATTAAAGTGTTGGTAGGTTTTTTTAGCTGATTTGTAAATTAAAAACTTTGGTGGTTTTTTAGCCACAGGCTCCAACTACCAATTCTTGTGTTTTTTGCACTTCATGCAGTTAGGATTTGTTTCACATGTTGCGTAACTAATATGAACAAGTCTAAAATTAGAGAATGGAAAGAAGTCATTTAGTGTCCACATTTAGGCAGTCTGTTTGCCATTATTTTTAGATGTACCCCGGGGCTTCCATCACTTTTCCCGGTAACAAACCACTGTCAAGAAGTTCGACCACCACACTACAGTACAGAGCAATACTTTGCATTTCCTCGGATTCACCATATTGTTAGGAATAAGACAAATAATGTATCTGCCTTCTTGGCACTTACATCCTTCAAATGCTTGTCTGATACCACAGTGAACATGTGGTTACGAAACCTAATACTCAGTGTTTAAACTCCTGTTGGTGTTAGCATGGAGCACTGTTCAGCAAGAGATGTATGCATCATATCAACACCAGAAAAGGCTGCATAGTACATGTTATAAAAAGGTATTTTATACAGGAGGTGGAAGCATCTCTTATAATAGATCCCTTCCTGCTCTGACAGACAGTAGTTAGTAAAAACAAACAAACAAAAAATTGTAAAGATAAAAACACATACAAACATTAAAAATGTACATTTAGTACATGTAATGATATGGGAGGGAAGAGGAGCTGAAGTAGTAATTTCCTCATAGCTTCCAAGGCAAAAGTAATTAAGTCTAGTTAACTGTGGTTGCACTTTCTAAAAGTTATTTTCATATTGTCAGCAGATACAGAAGTTTGTTTCCCAGGCTAGATGCTTATACAATGTACTTAACTGCTGCAAGAACTGTTTTCTGATGTAGTAATGATCAATTCAAGAATATCTGCAAGCTTACCACAAAAATTCAAATGAATTAGATCATTGCTACTTTAAAAGAAACAAGCACTGCAGAATTATCACCAAATGATTCTAATTATACATTTAAAAAAAAAGCAGTTATATCTTAATCTGTCTATCAATCTACACAGACTGCCTTAAACATCTTTTTCAACAAGTCTCTCCAGCTCTGTGTTTGTTTTTACTGTCCTCTGAGCTCCACCTACAGGCTCTGTGTCCCCCCAGTTCTCTTCCTTGTGTCTTATGGATATTCTAACACAACTGAAGTATTTTATAGACGTTTAATGAATATAAACCTTTATGGAGCAACAATGCACAAAAAGCTCTTATCACGTATCTACAGTTTAGCAGCATTCTACGAAGAAGGCTTTTCTAAAGGTGATCGTTGTACCTAAAAACGAGCCTTATTTAGAGGACTGAGCATCAACACTAACAATTGAAATCCATTTATGTCCTAAATTTGTCAGTTTGAGATGAGGTGTTTTCTCATTACAATCTATTAGCAAAGACTGCCTTTAGCATGAGAAAATACTCTGTAGCACTTGACAGGAAAGAGACAGCTCCCTGACTAATTCTACTGAGATATTTCTGTGGTGAAAAAAATTCAATCTTTCTGTTAAAAGTTACCTGCTGGTCTTCCTCTTTTGGGGCTTACTTTTGGAGACACTGGCACAGGAGCTGCTGCTGCCACTGCTGCTGCTACTGCTGCCGTTGCCACTGCTGCTGCTTCCTCAGCTTCAGCTTGTTTTTCAGCCTAATTTAAAGAATGAATTTCACAAGTGAAAAAAGACAGGGTACCAATATCTCAAACAAGTTTTAAACTTCTGGAAATGCATTATTATGCTACTGCTTCTACACATGAAAAAAAAGTTTCCACATTTAGTAACAGATTATATTTAAATATCACTAATTTCACCCTCTCCATACCATTACTACCTGATATAGTACTGTTTCATATAATTTCAACCAGCCCATTCATCTTCAGAACAATAAACTACCTTGGTACAACAAAGGAAAAAGGTTATTTGTAAGTATTTTTAAGATCACCATAACAGCATGCCAAACCCCAGTTTTAAGCAGGTAAGTTTGTATTTTCCCCCCCCTACACAAATACTCTTTTAGAGGCCATCATCTCCCCTAGCTGCATAAGAGTATCAAGCCAGAAGATGGAGCTATTCAGAAAAACACCTGCTTCTAGCTCTATAGCCAATTATTCACAATGAAAATTCTATGTTGAACTTCATTAACTGGCCATAATGACCTTCATCTACATAGTCATTTTAGGGGGGCTGGGTTGTAAAGACAGATAGAACTTATGACAAAAGAAGATCCTGATGAAAGGATATGTATCTCCCTGCAGAAACACTCTATATCCATACATAGAGATAAAAAAGACTTGAGAAAAATTCCAGCTGGAGAAAACATTCACAGAATTTAGTCTCCTGGATGCAGGAGCATCAGCTAGCAGCAACAGAAAAGTTATGGGCAAATATGTATTTTTCTTAAAATTCTTTGTGGGCACCTGTAATAAAAGACCATTTCAAAGAACAAACTTAAATCTATAACAGAGTAGAGGTGCATCTCTCATATTAAATGTGCTTTCCATCAGCCTACAGAAAGACTGATTAAATGACGACAGAAAAATACCTTAAATGCTTTTTTACAATTCCAGGAAAATAAAACACCACGTTTCTTAAGGCAAATAAGAAACGCATTCAAAGTCATGTAACTGCATAGCCAACTCTCTTTTCTGACCCACAAGCACACACCACATCTCTTGAAATACTATGTTTTTCTGTTCAGCAATGGCCTGTAGTAATGCAAATTTCTGGTTAAACCCCTTGCCACACACAGCACGTGCCAAACACAATTCTGTCAGCTGAAGCTAGTGACAGAGGAAATCTTCTTCAGCCTGCAGTGCCTTATGATGCCAAAACGCCCCCCACCTCAAACACAACAAAAGAAAAAACACCACAACCATAGGATTTGAGTACTTTTTGAAAAAGCAAAGAATGAGATTGTGTGTGTGTGTGTGTGTGTGTGTGTGTGTGTGTGTGTGTGTGAGAGAGAGAGAGAGAGAAATCTGTGAGGCTTCTCTCCCATTTACAAGCTGAAATCACATGTATGCATAGTCACAGGTGCTCTTTCAACTTCTTGCTGTTTCAGACTAGAAGCTTTCTTCGAATTTTTAGATTTTTATAATTTTTTTTTCAAATAAGGTATTCTTTAGATTATATTTTTTAAATATTCAAGTCGTTTTTGTAAGAGCATCCAAACATGTTTTTTTTTTTTTGTGAAGCAAATGACACTCAGCATGCTACTTACCTGTGACAACCATACTAAGGTCACAGTTACTTCACACTCATCCCATCCCTGCTGTCAGCACTAATGTTACAAGTTAAACGGTTTCAAATTAAAATCAAACTTTGCCCCACTTTAATATAGTTTTTAGTTGGGTCTGATCTGGCTTGCTGTGTGACCACATGAACATTAAGGCTGGAGCATGCTGAGCAAGCAGCTGGAACTGCCCCTTTCAAAGTAACTCCAATTTTTCCCAGGCTGAAGAGACCACAAAATCACAACCTCATGAAAAGGGGGACTATTTCAGGTGTTAGTTCAGTGTGATGAAGATGTTAAAAGAAATTTTTCAGAGCTTCAAAACAGACTATTTTATTAGCAGTCTAGCACCAGTTTATATCTTAGTTTTTCCTACTTGCAATGGACTGTTCGGGAAAAGATGGCAACTCCCTACTCTACATTAAGTTCAAGCAGAATTAAGACTTGTAAAACAGCCTCTGGGAAAAACTTTCATTCCTACAAATCTTTTAGCCATTTGAAAGGGGGGAGGAGCGTGTCAAGCGCTTAAACTTATGCATAATCTGTCATTAAAGGAAATAATATCCAGTATCATCACATCCAAAAATTCCAGTAAGATGAAGTAATTAAACGTATTGTTACCTTTCTTCTTCTTCCTCTTCTAGCAACTTTAGGAATAGAAGCATCATTTGTTTTCACCACATCCTGTGAAGATTAAAAATGGTGCTAAGAATCTTAACAAAACAAAGACACATTTTAAATGATTCTAAGTTTTTTCCACAATTGAAGCCTCTGGCACATAATTTAGACAAGAATCCCGTAATATATGAAGACACCCCCTGCTTTTAAATTACTAAAATCTTGATTATCTGGTAATCAGGATTTTTTTCTGAAAGATAAGAAATAAAATAAGTACTAAATAATATTCTGTTTTAAATAAAGGTATGTAGTCATGTTTTAGTCTGTCTGAACTCTTTATCTAGTCCTTTAAAAAAGTACATTTGCAATACAGAGTAAGTGATAAAAACCAAACTGTTCCACCTGTTTTAATTGAACTTATAGACAAGCCAGACTAAAAGTTTCCTCTCTGATGAAAGCTTCAATTCCTATTAGCTTCAATGACAGGTATAAACATAAGCAAACACATAGGAAGTTTTATATAATTAAACAGCTCCTGAGACTGTCACAGTAGTAATAACTGTAGCTTCTCAGTACTCAGAAATAGATTTAAGTCAATCAACACAATATTAAGATGTTCTCTGGTACACAGAAAAAGCTTTCACATACTTCTTTACTGTTTTTCTCAGAAGGTAGATCATCTTCCTTTGACATATCCATCTCCTTTTCTTCTGTTTCAGCTTCTGTAGGTAAGTTATTATCCCCTTTAGGGGATAACTGCAAAGGGAGTCAACATAGAGTAAAAAAAAAAAAAAGGCATTAAAAAGTATTTCATAGTGAAAAGAGAACACGCTATTAACCATCAGGCTGCTTTTCACTTTAAATAATTTAAGTCTGTAGATACACTCCTTTCTTAGTTACACATTAAAAGCCTAAGGCAGGACCACTTTCTCCAGTATACGATTGCAGATGGTTGTCAGAACAGGTGAAAATACAGCAATGTACTATGGTGGAACTTAAATTCCACTTTGTGCTCATGATAACATAACTACACTTGTTCACCATATCACCATTACATGAGTACTTCTAAGCGTTCATGCCAACATTCAAGATTCACTTGGATCACTTTTATCTATTACACACAGATGGATATCCAAGTCACAGACCACATTTAGCAAAGACTAAATGTAGTCTTTCTACTAAACAAAGACTTAATGTAGTAAGCAGACCACAAACAAGTTGTTTTATCATGTGAGACAGTAATTAGTGATAACTGGTGTCATCTAATCTATGCCTTTTTCCCTGTTTTGTTGGGTTTTTTTTAAACCTTAAAATACTAGTTTTCTTTTTAGGTGAGCAGTTAAGACTTGAAAAATCAAGAGTTTATAATAATTTACTTGAAAATAATCAACATTTCCTTGCAGCCTACGTATGTCCATGTTTTTTAGATCTTCAGTTCATTCTCTCAACTTTAATGCTATTGCCTCGTTCCACTTGCAATCACCTTCTGTGAAATTCCCTTTTAAAGTAGCTACAGTTCTTAAAATTTCAATATTGAACAAAGCAACTCAGGCACAAGGCTATCATGCAATATTCCTAATTACTTGAAGACATGTAGTATCACTGAGTCTTTTTACAGATTACAATAAGACAGAAGAATCACTGGTACACTAAAACCACAGGAAACCAGTTAATGTAGCTATAACATTTCTTTTAGTATCAAAAGAAAAGGAGTAAATTTGCTCCATATTTTGCCTTAAACTGATTAACTGATTGAGACTAATTACAGAAATCTATGTAAAAGGACCCGTTCAGGATCCTCCATTCCATCTTTGTGTTTAAACTGCTCTTATGTCTTCCTGTTTCTCTTTCACAGTGCCAGCTCAGGACAGCCTGAAAGTACTTTTCAGGAGACACAAAGCTTAGGTCACTGCCATCCCCACTAGCACATGCTGCTTGCTGCATAAATTCACAGTGAAGCAAACTGATGAACCAGTCCAGTTTAAAAGAAGTTTTCCCCTTGCAGTAGCAAATGCTGAGGAACAAACGCTTTTATCAGCAGTGTGCATGGGCAAGAAGGAAGAACAGCACTGGTTTACTAATACTGCCAGGAAATTACACATTGAAAAGTGCTCCTAAAGTATAGCTGATAGAACCCAAACCACACTGACCTTCCACATGCAGAAGTACTAAATTAAGGAACACTCCAAGCAGTAAGAAGTTGGGAGAAATAACCCACCAATAACTCCGCAGTCTCCAACTCATCAAAACAACTCTCGACATCATCTATCAGTGTACTACCAGTACACTAATTTCCCCCCCCCCCCCCCCCAATCAAATGTCTTTTTTCCTTTTGAAAAAACAAGCTATTACAGCTACTAGACACTGATCTTGCATAAGGAACATCCACTATGTATTTGACACATTGCAAATTCTTCAGTAGCAACTGTGAATCAATACAAAAGGACAGCCAGCTACACCTACAGAAAAACAACACTAAATCTTGGCACATCATCAAAAAGAAAACACTCAGAATTAAGGCAAGTCTATTCAAAATAGTTTGACACTTAATTTAAGGGCACTGCTCATCCTGTAGAGTAGTAATTTCCAGAAATGAGTTAGAAAAATAAATGAGATAGAATTGATACATTTATGGTATCTGCATCACAATGTTTGTCATTTTAGGATTCTATTCTCCTTAAAAAAACTGAGAAAAGATGACGCACAACATGTCTTCCATGACATATGAAAAATAACCCCACATGAACAAAACAAAACATTCAAGGATAGAGAAAGTTCAAAGCAGTTATCATTAAGTGTACAGTAAGCTAGGAAGGTTCACCTCTTACAGTATGAACTATGTTCAGCACCAGTAAGCTGAAACAAAGGTGTTTCAAACAGAAACGCATTTTCTTAGTATGAAGACAATATATTTAAAGAGAACACAATCTGGTTTCAGAAGCATTCTAAGGCATGCACACACTTACAAAGCAAAGAAGCTAAACTCTGTCTATATGAACTACTGTATACTGATTACTCACAGATACTTTCCTGACACAAGAGTTCAATTGATACAGCTATGAAATCCTTTATATCAATTTATATCCTAATTCGTCCATTGCGAGTATGGCCTAATTCAAACTGATTCTTATAATCTGTTCAGGCAAATACACTGAAGAACCCTTTCAGCCCAGACAGAACCTAATACTCTGTTAGGCTTTTCAACAAAAACTGTCATAATTGAAAGAGACAGTCATACCTGCCTATGATATTAAAAAGCCTTCAAAAACAGAAAGGTAAACTTAAAGCTAAATCTTGGTGATCATTTCCACCTTCTCCTGCCTAGGAAGTACTGTACGAATTTAGTTTAAGTGTATTATGATTCAGAAATATAGACGGGTAAAGAAATTAATTTTCAAAAATATGTACAGCACCTTAAAAGGAATACAGAAGGACAAACGTATTACTATATGTACATCTGCAAAGAAGCAAAAGTAAGGCAGTTACAACAGTAAACATTGTTAGTTTAAAGTATTTAAGTGAAAACCTGGCAATACAGTTTTGACTTAAAAATGTTTCTGGTAGAACAAAACACGAATTCAGTCACTCACTTTTGGGACAGAAGACTTTCTTCTCTTGGCTCCTGCTTTTTCTTCACTCCCCTCAGCAGGCTCCTGACTGCTTTCTTGAACAGTTTCTTTGATAGGAGTGTTAACGGCTGGATGGGACTTCAATATAAAAACATTAAAAATGAGATCTAAATCCCTTCCTGAACTACAGAGTAGCAATACTGAGAGGTGTTCTGCCACCTGTACGTTACTGAAGAAAGCATCACGCTAAGGAACTCCTTATTAGAACTACAAGAATATTAGAATTTATCTTATTTCATTAATTTCCACACTTTTCAGTTTAAATTACATTTTCATTATCAAACTTTCAAGCTCTAATGCTGTAACAACTTTTCACACTAAAAATACTGCAATGTAAGGCTTTTCTTCTGTATAATTAAAAAAAAAAATAGTTTTAGTCAAATACAACTTGTGATGCTACTGCCAAGAAGTGCATTTTTAAATAAGCTATCAATCCTAAGTGAGCCAACTACCTGTTCCTGAAAACATGAGCAGGAAAAAAGATTATAATAAAGGCTAAAGAATTAAAATCATGGAAATAGCGAAGGTGTCGTGGTTTAACCCAGTCAGCAGCCAAGCACCACGCAGCTGCTCCCTCCCTCCCTCCCCCCCCTCCCCCCCCCGCTCCAGTGGGATGGGGAGGAGAATCGGGAAAGAAGGTAGAACTCGTGGGTTGAGATAAGAAAGGTTTAATAACTAAAGTAAAATATAATACTAACAATATTAATAATGAAATATAATAATAATAATTGTAATGAAAAGGAATATAACAAAAAAAAGGGAAAAAAAAAAGAAAAAACTCAGTGATGCACAATGCAATTGCTCACCACCCGCTGACCAATGCCCGAGGAGTGACCTGGCCCTCCTGGCCAACTGCCCCCTGTTTATATACTGGGCATGACGTTCCATGGTATGGAATACCCCTTTGGCTAGTTCAGGTCAGCTGCCCCGGCTATGCTCCCTCCCAGCTTCTTGCACACCTGCTTACTGGCAGAGCATGGGAAACTGAAAAGTCCTTGGCTTAAGATAAGCGCTACTTAGCAACAACTAAAACATCAGAGTGTTATCAACATTATTCTCACACTAAATCCAAAACACAGCACTGTATCAGCTACTAAGAAGAGAGTTAACTCTGTCCCAGCTGAAACCAGGGCAGAAGGTAAAGCCAAAATTACTTTTTATTCCATTACATTGTGGATAGCATTCTCATTCTTAAATATTAGCTCCTTCAAACAAAGCTGGCAGAACTCCCCTGACTCTAACTTTTCCCCCACTGAGGAAGTGGTTTTGGATTTAAGCCCAAGCCACAAGTTCCATTCTGCTCTCCACCTCCCTTACTAGCAGTTACAAGCAACATCTGCAAAGTATAAATACTGCTTTCAGAACATTCCAGCCAGTTCTGGCAGTTAAACAGAAAACGTGGCTCTCAGAAGGACTTACCAAGACAAAATATGCCCAGTAAAAGAACAGAAAAAAAGAAAAAAAAGATTTCAAGTGAATCCCTCTACATGAACAGCTGACAAGTCTGTCACTTTAATATTATCTTGTATCCAGAACGAAAGCTCAATTCTGCCAACATCTCCATGTTATTACCCGCTCCCATCTGACCTTACCTGCTGTGTGGCCAAACACAAAATTATACACTCACCCTGAATTTTTAGGCCCTGACAACTAAAATCCTCCCTGCTACTGTCCAGGAACTGTGCTTCACTTTAAGAATCTTTTTTAAAACCAAAGAATTGTATGTAGATCAAATATAGAGATCAAGGGCTATCTTAAGACACATTCATTCATCTCCAAGACCTCAGCTAAAAAATCTGTCCATTCACCAATGTGCATTCAATACTGCAACATATTAATAGGCCATAATACACTATTCTACTTTAAAATACTGTTGGAAAAACAGCGTCTTCACTTATCAGTATACTTATGTTACCTTTCCTCTCAGTCTTCATAACCAACTACTTGTCTTCACTTTCGAGACCACTCGCTGCCTGCACTGATCTTCTCTCACACACTGCACCGGGGAAAACAGCTGGCAGGTGTCAGTGCTGGCTGCCGGCGACCTGTGTGGAACTCCGTCTGGGACTGCCCCGAGCCGGTCACAACCGGTCCCAGCTGACTCGGCAACAGGCAAACTGACTCACCCCCACACACCAAACTGCGCCCACCAGAGAGCGCATGGCGCCTCCACCAACACAGCTATGGGAAAGACAGTCACTGAGGAGAAGAGCAGCTGCCCGAGAAGGGCTGGAGAGATGCTGCAGAAGGGGGATGCCTATGCACAGACAAGATGCCAGCGCAGGGCGTGAGGGACACTGAGGTAAAAGAGATGCCAGGGCAGGAGGGACGCTGGAAAGAGGAGGCACATGAGGAGTTGTCAAAGCCAGGCTCCAGCCCAGAGGAGCTGCCTGAGCAGAGGCAGCAAGGGGACAGAAGGGACAGCTCTGACAGGACTGCAGCCCGTGGAGAAGCCCACGCCCGAGCCACTGACTAAGAAACAAGGAACAGCAAAAGCAAAACAACCACTACACGCCGGCCTCAGTCTCCTTCGCCACCATCACCTCACCCAAGGGACTGACTGTGATGTGCAGTGAGGGGACTGGAGACCAGCGAGGCAGGAGCAGAGGTGGCCGGAGGGAAGCCAAGGTGTGTTTCTCTAAGTGTTTGTCTTTGTTTCTCATTTTTGTTGCCTGTACCATACCTCTCTTTGGCAAAGACAGGAAAGCGGGGCCTCAGAAGCCAATTTCAACCACACTGCTATCCTTAAAACAGGTACAAACTTCCCCATAAACTCCCAATAAAACTGTCTAAATATCTACATCAAGCACTCTTAAACTTCCTTTCCTTCCCCAACTAAAACATCCAGAAACCCTAACCCTCAAAAAACCCTTAGCTGTTAATTAAGACAGCCACAGAGACTGTTACCTTCCCTTACTACTAGGAGTGACAAACTGTACACACTTGTTTCTCCAGCTTTGAGAATAGGATGCTAAGGCAACATCCTCATGAACAGGAAAGCTGCAACATAGTCAAATGCCAAGGGAACCAACAAGAACATGAAATAAGTCTGAAGTCTTATCACTGTGAACTGTTGTACTGGGTTTGCGTGGCAAGGTTTTGGCAGCAGGGGGGCTACAGGGGTGGCTTCTGTGAGAAGCTGCTAGAAGCTTCCCCTATGTCCAACAGAGCCAATGCCAGCCGGCTCCAAGACAGACCTGCCACTGGCCAAGGTTAAGCCTATCAGTGACAATGGTAGCGCCTCTGTGATAACGTATTTAAAAACAGGAAAAAGATACTGCATAGCAGCAATTGTAGCTGGAGAGAGGAGTGAGAATATGTGAGAGAAACAACTCTGCAGACACCAAGGTCAGTGAAGAAGGAGGGGGAGGAGGTGCTCCAGGCGCCAGAGCAGAGATTCCCCTGCAGCCCGTGGTGAAGACCATGGTGAGGCAGGCTGTCCCCCTGCAGCCCATGGAGGTTAATGGTGGAGCAGATATCCACCTGCAGCCCGTGGAGGACCCCATCCCCACGCTGGAGCAGGTGGATGCCCGAAGGAGGCTGTGACCCCATGAGAAGCTTGCACTGGAGCAGGCTCCTGGCAGGACCTGTGACCCCATGGAGAGAGGACCCCACGCTGGAGCAGGTTTGCTAGCAGGACTTGTGACCCCATGGGGGGACCCATGCTGGAGCAGTCTTTTCCTGAAAGACTGCACCCCGTGCAAGGGACCCACGCTGGAGCAGTTCGTAAAGAACTGTAGCCCGTGGGAAGGACTCACATTGGAGAAGTTCATGGAGGACTGTCTCCCGCGGGAGGGACCCCATGCTGGAGCAGGGAAGAGTGTGAGGAGTCCTCCCCCTGAGGAGGAAGGAGTGGCAGAGACAACATGTGATGAACTGACCCAAACCCCCATCCTCCATCCCCCTGCGCCACTCGAGGGGAGGAGATAGAGAAAATGAGGAGTAAAGTTAAGCCCGGGATAGAAGGGGGGGGTGGGGGGAAAGGTGTTTTTAACATTTGGCTTTATTTCTCATTATCATACTCTCATTTGACTAGTAATAAACTATTTTTTTTTTCCCCAAGTTGAGTCTGTTTTGCCCGTGACTATAATTGCTGAGTGATCTCCTGTCCTTATCTTGACCCATGAGCCTTTTGTTATATTTTCTCTCCCCTGTCCAGCTTAGGAGAGGAGTGATAGAGTGGCTTTGGTGGGCACCTGGCATCCAGCCAGAGTTAACCCACCACAACTGTATGCTATCCTGCAAAGTACTGAAGAAATAAAGCTCAGTTCAGCACATAAGCTGAAACAAGTAAAACCAAGACAAAAAACAAGTATCACACTATAATTTTCTTGTTCTTGGAAAAGTAGGATGTTTCTCCATCTTATCTATAATCTTTGGCTGAACATCATATTTCAATTCTAAGAATTAAGCCCAAAAGGTAATACTTTGCGAAAAAACATGGAAGATCCATGCCTGATTGATCTGACATCATCAAGAATGCTCAAAGAAACTGTCTCTGAAGCAGACCCTTACTGGCAGTTTTATTTCAGATCAAGTTACACTTGCTCTGCCTGTTTTACATCCTGATTTATTTTATAGAATGTCAAATCCAGTCAGCTGTTTGCAGATGTACTCCTTTAGCACCAACAAGAACTGCCCGCAAGTAAAGAGCTGGCTAAATATTAAGGACTTGATTTGCTCTGAATAAAACTTGCTACTAACAATGCATAGCACAGGATAGAAAGAGAAGGCTATCAAAAGAAAGGCTTTCTAAAGTTAAGGTGAAAATTCAGAAGAAAATTTGTGCATGTCTACTGCATTACCTCATTCATTCTGTAACTCAGTCTGGTCCAATCCTCCTGCTCAAGCACAGCCATCCAGAGCTGGCTGACCAGGACCATGTCCAGATGGCTTTTGAATACCTCCAAGGATGGAGACTCCACAGCCTCCCTGGGCAACCTGTGCCAGTGCTTGGTCACCCTCACAGTAAAAAAACGCTTCCTAATGTTCAGAGGGAACCTCCTGTGTTTCAGCTGGTGCCCACTGCCTCTGGTCCTGTCACTGGGCACCACCAAAAAAAGCCTGGCTCCATCTCTTTGCACTCTCGCTTCAGGTATTTCTATACATTGACGAGATCACCCCTGAGCCCCTCAGGACTGAACAGTCCCAGCTTTCTCAGCCTTTGCTCATAGCAGAGATGCTCCAAACCATCATCTTCATGGCCCTCTGTGGGACTCTCTCCAGTATGTCCATGTCTCTCTTGTACTGAGTAGCCCAGAACTGGACACAGGACTCCAGTTAAAACATCCCTACTAAGAAAACTCTTCTTCCAGTAATTTTACGGCTTACTTATAGGAACAGATTTTAAATATGACTTGTGGAAAGAAAAACTTTTTTTTTTTTTTTTACATAAAGAAATAGTGGGGAAAAAATGGCAAAGAACAACCCAATGGCTCTAGACAGAACCTGACCAGCTCACTGAAAGACCCTGTGAAAGAGCTATCACCAAAGCTGAAGTATCTGAATGGAACTCAAAAGGTGGAAAGGCCTACCCCACAGAAAAGCTGCTAGACTAAGAAAACAGTCTGTGTGTATCTCTTGACAGTATGTTTTGGGACTTTCCAATTGGAAATGTATTTGGGAATGTCTGAGATGCTATGAAAGCAACCCAGCGCACTGCTTAATTGAAGTTACTGATTCCTGCTGTGAAACAAAATATTAGACAAGCTTGTTACTGTTGATTGTTTATACCCAGATTTTCACCTTGTTAGAATGACTGGTAACATACAACTCAGTTACGGTTCACAACTGCCTCAGCCATCCATGGAGCATCTCTCAAACTGTCACAAAGAAAACAGCGAGAAGGTTTACCAACTCGTATTTTACGGTAGCAGAAAGACTCTGTCCCTCAATACAGTCCTTCCCACTGTGATGAGGAGATTAGCATCTTTCCATACCCCAGAGCAGAAAAAGTGTACATCTGGAGTACATCACCTTATCTCTCAACTCTACTTCAAAAACTCCTTAACTCTTTATCCACATTATCCTTCAAACTAGAAACACAGTAACTTGGGATATCTTATGAAGCAGGGATTAACTGGTGCTGAAATGGCAATCTGGCATGCTGTGTAAGAGCAGAAAATAATACCAAAAAATACCAACCTTTTTTATTGTTACTGCAGCATTGCCTAGAAGACCCAGTATGTGATCAGGGCCCAGTGTACATCCAGCATACACAGCAAAACCAAGAGGCTTGTTCTGGTTTCGGCTGGGACAGAGTTAATTTTCTTCTTAGTAGCTGGTACAGTGCTGTGTTTTGCATTTAGTGGGAGAATAATGTTGATAACACTCTGATGTTTTAGTTGTTGCTAAGTAGCGCTTATCTTAAGCCAAGGACTTTTCAGTCTCCCATGCTCTGCCAGCAAGCAGGTGTGCAAGAAGCTGGGAGGGAGCATAGCCAGGACAGCTGACCCGAACTAGCTAAAGGGATATTCCATACCATAGAATGTCATGCTCAGTATATAAACAGGGAGGGGAATTGGCTGGGAGGGGCAGATCACTGCTCGGACATTGGTCAGCGGGTGGTGAGCAATTGCATTGTGCATCACTGGGGTTTTTTTCTTTTTTTCCCTTTTTTTTGTTATATTCCTTTTCATTACAATTATTATTATTATATTTCATTATTATTATTGTTAGTATTATATTTTACTTTAGTTCTTAAACTGTTCTTATCTCAACCCACGAGTTCTACCTTCTTTCCCGATTCTCCTCCCCATCCCACTGGGAGCAGGGCAGGGAGTGAGGGAGCAGCTACGTGGTGCTTAGCTGCTGGCTGGGGTTAAACCACAACAAGGCTAGAGAATGTCCAGAGCAAGTACGCAAAGACAAAATGAGCAAGACAATTTCTTTGTCTTCAGATTAAATTTGGGCCTTTTTATGGGTAGCACTGCATAGCTCGAGTTTAAGCTTGGAAGATTTACCAAGAGAGCAAGAAACGAGGAACTACTGATGGACAAAAATTGCATCGAGCAAGTCACGTCACAGTTTGGGGCCAAAAGGCAAGCATCACATTGCTTCCAACCACTAGAAGGAAAATACTGTACACTAAGAAAGCACGTACTGAAATCTTACAGTGGAGAAAAGCACTTGGGTTTAGAGGACAGAAAGAAGTAGAGTTACTGAGATTCTAAAAAACTACCACTTTTCAAGCACAGTCGTACAGTTCCAAAGATAAGTATCTTAGGAATATATATAGTTATACATATATATATAGCTGTAAGTAAAACTTGATGTGTACTGTAAAAAGTGCTAAACTTTTAGCCTTGTGCTCTGAAACTGTCAACATGATCCCTCATGAGCTTACTATAATAAACAGATAATGCTAGTTAAACAACACCCCCCCATCTCTTTTACACTATTCATACTAGAGATCAATTTAAAAAAAAATTAAAAAAGAAAAAAAATTGGTCTAACCTGCAGCTGAACGACAACAATAATTCATTACCCTACAGCAGGGAAACACGCATTGCCTTTTTTTTCCCCAACAGTATAGCAACAAAGATTTGCAGACTCTGCATAACTTACCTGCTGATGAGAGAACTTCACTTTGGGATTGTTGTCGATTTCCCACAACCCTTCATTAAAACCCTTTCTTTTATTTGGTTTGCCATATTTATCTTTATTTTCAGAGTAAGGGAATATGTCCTTTGGTCCCAAAAATGCCCTTAAGGAGAGAAAGAACAAAAAGAACAAAATTTCATGTTTTACATGGTCAAGTCTTTTCAAAGAAGTAAGCACCAATGTTATTAAGATACAAAATTCATGACTACTGCAACAACTAATTCTGCTACATAAGCGTCTTTACTTTTCTCAACTGTTCTCAACAGCCCAAGTTTTCCATTACTACCACCACACATATGGACCTCCTCCTTCCCAGGGTGTTGAGTGTCTGGGCAAGAAACAGCCGATGTTGCATCTTAAGATTGCAGCTGATAGGAAAAGCAACTACTGTGAACCAGAACAATTAAAAACTGAGTAGCTTGCAAACAAACAGAAAGAGCAATTCCTTCCTTAGGAAAAAAATCAGGCTTAACTGTTAAGACTAAAGAAACCTTCAATCCAGACAATGTAAGGCAAGAGAACAATTTAAAGGAGAAGAAATGGCTCCAAGCTAACAAAGAACATCTTTCAAAGCTACTAAATTAAAAATAATCCAGTTAAAATACAAAATTTAAGAATAATTTTTAGTGTATTGGACACAAAAAAGCAACACTTGAATACATTGACTGCCCACGTCTTTGTAAGAATGCTGTGTAATTCAGTATTAATTCAATAGTTTTTCAGTGCGTGACAATAGGACCTCATAACTTGATTTACTGAACTTAACCAATAAGAACTTTAAACTGTTCCTTATTTTAAGTTTCTCCACCAAACCTTTTCTTGATGAAGTACACATTAAAAATATTTGATTTTTATTGAAGCTACTCTTGTAGTAGAGGTCTTAACACTGCCTGCGTATCTTTGTCAGACAAACAAACAACACTCCTGCATAGCACTACCCCTACCGTAAGCTGTGTAACTAAAGCTTTTAGCCTAGTAGCTTTTCTCATATGTCAAAGTCACAGTATCCACCCTACTAGCTTCTCTAAGTTAGACTTGGGAAAACAAGGTAACATATTACTGAGAACCAATATTCTGGTTTATACTGAAGAACATCAAAGACTGTTTAATTCCTGCTCTACTTTCATGACCTTTCAAGTTAAGATTTCACTGTAGCAATCCATACGCTGCTAACAGAAAAAGACAACACTTTGGTGGTACATTCTTATTTTCGCTCTGTGCCTAGACACAGCTTTGTCTAACTGTATGTATGTTAGATCCAACTATTTGAAAAGTTGTAGATACTTGCTTTCTAAAGTATCAGCTCATGGAAAAGTTAAATAGATACTTCTAAGTTCCACTCTCCTATTTTCTTCATCATCTTTAAAAAAGAGCTACTTGAGACTTACACTCTACTAAACAAACAAAAAAAATGAACGTATCATCATCTAGAAAGCTTAAGCATTGCCTACTCCAGCAGTAAAACACTCACCTATGTGTACAAAGTATTATATAAGCCACTGTGACAGATTAGACTGCAGATCACCCACCCCTTTGCAAGAGACGGTTAGAGAGGATTCAGCCAGTGTGGGAAACATGCACCTGCAAAGCCTACTTAACCAGACCAAAAGGATGGGGAGGGAGACAAACAGAACCCAGGAGAGACAAAAACAGGACACATTGCCTCCCTTCTTCCCTGTCTCCTGAAGGGGGAAACCACGACACCCTCTTTACCCACAAAACTACACACAGACAAAAATGCAAACTAAAAATACTGAACCATTGAAAGATCTACTGAAAGATGAAAACAGTTGAAGAAATGCATGGGTGTATGAGTCAAGCATATAGAAATCTTTTTCACAGGGAAATGTTCTCTTAAAAAAAGAACCAAGTAACATCAGAGAGTAGAGGATCCTTACTCTTTAATTCAGCAGGGCAATGTATCTTGTCTCAGCATGGCTTACCAAAAGATAGATGCAAAGTACCAGACTAAAGCAATTTCAATAGATATTTAATAAGACGAAGAAAAAAAGTACGGTCTTTCCACAAAATGCAAGAAACAGAGTACTTTTATACACAACTTCTATCTCTGACCTGCTTACGTACCATTTGCCATTTTATTAAGAAAAACAGCAGAATTAAAAACACATCATTATAGGTTTTAGTTCTTTAAAAAAAAAAAAAGAACAAAACCCCCAAAACAAATCAGACAACAAAGGTAGCACTGAATTTGAAGTCTTAGAAAGCTACAATAGGACAACCAGTCATGCTATAAAGTAATATGACAATTTTCAGAAAGACAGAACTGCATAAAATGAAGCATATTTACAATCAAATTTAGCAGCGGAAGAAATACAGTCCCTCAAAGCAGATGATGTACAACTGCAAAATGCTACCATTGCTGAAAGTACCCAAAGATAAGTATTTTGCAGGTTGACGGGTATAAAGCTAACTGCATTTCCTCATTCTTCTCTCCAGATCTTATTGAAAACCAACACCCACAACCCCAAACCTCTCCAAAAAAAAAAAACCAAAACCCAATACATGATTATTTGTCTGTTTCTCAAATTTTGTCTATTTCATTGTTCTCAGCCTTACTGCACTTTCTTTGAGAATATATTGTTGAGAATTTTGAGGATACACAGGACAGTAATTAAAGTCCATTACTGAAGAAAGAAAAACGTATCAGTCATACCACTGTGGGTAGGTTTTTTTTTTTTTTCTTCTGACGAGGAAAGCGTACATGGTATAGTTATGGTCTGCCGTTCCCTTGAATAGCTTAAGCAAGTGTTAGAGAAGCATGTCTTGTCAAAAGAGATTACTTTAGGAAGAGCTGGTCTGCTACTGAATACTATAGTTTAAAGTATACTACATTCAGACAAGCCATTAACTTCTTGTCATGGCATTCTACAGTGAAAAAAATATGACCCTTAAATATAAAGGACTTACGTCTCATGGGTGCCAAAAAAGAAAATAGGCATTTTATTCGTAGGAGGCTTTACTGCTCCATCAGGAACTTCATCCACCTAAGGAAAAGACAGACTATAATTCAAGTCAAGTAACACTTAAGAACAGTCTAGGGGGAAATAAGTAGAAGTGTTAAGCATTAAAAAAGAAAAAAAAAAGCTACAGAGAAGTAAAGCAGGTCTCAAGACCCCTTTTTAACTGTATGTTAACAAATACAGCAGAATCAAAGACAGTATTAGCAACAATAGGAAATGACAACACTTCTTGTGTTACAGCAACACTTTTCATATGACCACTTCCTTTAAAAGGAGAGATGTGATGTGCTACAGGTAAAAAGCACAACTCAATTCCATCCAAATACTGCCCCTCCTTCAGCGTAAGCAATACCAAGACTTCCTACCCTTACACTGAGCTGATAACTTGCCCAAGCCTAGTGCTACAAAAAGGAAAGGTCAATAAACTCTTTAAAAAACAATTCTTAAGCCAGCATCTTAGCTAAATATCTCATTATTAGTCTTTTATCTACATTATCACAACCATCAAATGACCTACAGCAGTCACAGAACTTGCCATGCCTCTTCCAAGGGAGCAGGGAGAATGTGAAAAAGGACTGGACAACTTACCACATACACTTAGCTTATTCTACAGGAAGCGCTACAGGAATAGCTGACTTCAAAAGTAAAGAGTAACCCTGCCATAACGTCGTGTTTTTCTTTTGTCATAAAAGAGCAGTTATTTGGGAATGGTAGTTTTGTAGAGTTAGGTGCCTGCACAGCTCCAGCATCATGCTACTGTACAAGTCTTTATTTCTAAAAGCTAAGTTATGCAAATTAGGACAACTAACGACTACTAGAGAGGGCTACTTGTTCCAGGAGAAGCGACTAACAGACAAGCATAAGGCAACAGCAACCCAGAGCATGGGATCTGCAACGTGATTCAGAAGTCGCTTCCAACCGCGGGAGCAGCACCGTGCCCTGCCTCACACAAGGGGAGGCTGCAGGCGCAGCAGGGTCTAACCGCATCGCTCTCCACGGGTGTTTGAAAGCACTTCTTGCAACAAAAAGCTCGAACAGCAGGAGGGGAGGCCGGGAGAGGCGGGTGCAGGGGAGCGCGGAGGACAGGTACAGAGCAAGAGGGCGTTGCGGCCTGCAGGGGAGGAGGGGGTGCCTTACCCTGGCTGGCCAATGGGGATAACCTTTCATCTTGGCAAAGATCAAGTCTCCGGGTTTGAAATCTCGGCTCATGTTTTCTCACCGACGTGACGCCTGTTGCCGCCAGGCGAACTGGGCCGAGGGGAGGGTCTGCACCTCCAGCCCCCGCCACCGAGGCGCTGCCAGCCGCCCGAGGTCCCGCTGCCGGGATAAACACACCGGGGCGGGGGAGCGGAGACAAGGGCAACACAGGAGGGGACATCAACAGCGCGCTCCGCAAGGGCGGGCGGCCCCCCGACCGGCAGCCGGGGGACACCGCGCCGCGCCCGCCCCTCACCCCCGCCGAAAGCCCCGCGGGGAGCCCAACGGCCGCGCCCGCAGCCCCCACCCGCGGCGCGTTCGCGGCACCGACGCCACACACATACCCACGCGGGCCGGGCCGGGCCGCACGCAGCCAGGAGCGCCTGCCCCCGCGCACACGGCTCGGCTCGGCTCTGCTCTGGTCTGCTGGCCCGCCGCGGCCGAAGCCCCCCCTTCCCCAGCCGGCACGGCTCCCGCCACACGGACGCGCCGCCCGCCCGTCGTCCGTCCGTTCCCCCCCCCATCCCCCCTCCCCCCCATAAGGCGCGATGGCGCGGAAGCGGGGCGGGGGGCGCAGAAGCGAAACTCCGCCTGCCTACCTGCCCTCCCTCCCGCCGCCTCGGCCGCGGCGGTCTGGCGCCTCGCTACCCACCGCGCTGACGCCCGGCCCGCAAACCACTTCCGCCTGCAGCAGCAGCAGCCGCTGCCGCGGGAGACACGGCCGCGCTCCCTCCTCCCGCCAGGCGGGGCGGTACCAACTGGCACGCTGCAACCGGGCGGGGGGTGTCGGGGGGGAATCAGCGCAGGCCCTGCCGAAAACAGACGGCTCGGCTCCCGCCTCCGCGTCTGACGGCGAACGGGGGCGGCGACGAGAAGAAATCGCCCGCCCGCCCCGAGGCAGGGCGGGACGGAGGAAGGAAGCGAGCGAGCCTCACTCACGCCCTCTCCCCTCAGCCGTGGAAGTGGCTCATTCCTCCTTCGCGGGGGCGGGGCGGCCGCGGTGCTGCGGGGTGGCGAGGGGGGAGAGGAGGAGGAGGAGGAGCCGGGTAGCAGCAGCAGCAGCGGCGGCGGCGGCGGGGGCGGGGCGAGGGGAGGCCGCTGCGCGCCCGTGTGCCGCCCCCCTTCCTCTCCCGTCCCAGGCGGCGGCCGGCCGCGCGAGTCCGCGCTCCCGGGTCCTTCGGCCCGCCCCCCACCCCCCCACCCCCCAAGAGTGAGGCGAGCTGCGTCGAGTCACGCCGGTGGCAGCGTGGCTGACACGCGCGGGGCGGCGCTCCCTCCCTCTCCCGCTACGGCCAGGCCGGGCCCGGGGCCGTGCGCCACTTCAGTCACAACTGCTCGCCGAGGGTCGTTTTCACCAACGCTTAAGTCTGTGGCCTTGCGTTGGGGCCCTTCCCAGCCGTCAGTGTCGCCCCGTTCACTGACTGGAAGTAGCCAATTATCGCCGCCTTCGTTTGTAAAATGGACGGGTGTGTTTGTCCCCGCTGGTCCCTTTGTGTTTCTCCCTCCCCCCAAGCCCTGTACAGAGGCCTCCCTTTCCCGGACTCCTCTTCCCATAGTGCTGCCGGCCCCAAAGCCGCCCCTGTTGCCCGGGTACTCCTCACCTACCTATTTTTCTCAATGTCTTGACTTCCCCCAGCATCCAACAACCCACGGTTTCAGTCTCTTGAAGTCTATAGAGTTCTCACCTGCAACTTAGTCACCATTAACTCCTGTTTGGTGGTGCTTTTTCTTAGTGGGATTACTGTTAATTCAGACTTCGTGTTACTCCCTTAGTCCTCTCCATATCTACTCTCTCCTGGCTTGTTTACCTGTCAGTATTAAGCTCGTGCCTCTCACAGCATTTCAGCCCCTGTGCCCTCCGCTCCCGTTTCTGCC
This sequence comes from Gymnogyps californianus, assembly GCF_018139145.2. Lineage (NCBI taxonomy): Eukaryota > Metazoa > Chordata > Aves > Accipitriformes > Cathartidae > Gymnogyps > Gymnogyps californianus. The sequence continues at coordinate 49,549,265 of NC_059500.1, read as the reverse complement.
TGTCAGATGGTCTCCTTGCCGAGTGCATCAGGCACCCCCACCCTCCCCATGCTTTCCCCCACAAATACCCTTCTTCAAACAGAAGACCTCACATCCAGATTTTAACTCAACAACTTCTTTCTCCCTGCCTGCCTGCTCTGTTGGGTCTAGTTCTAGCTCTTCTCCCCCTGCGCCGAAAATTGGCCAGCCTGTCAGCTCTCTGTGGGTTTGGCCCTATCTGATGGTCCCACGCAGCACCACCTGCAACTCACCGTACCATGTTTGGGCTAACACGGGTGCCAAAACCAGCAAAAAGCTGTAAGAGTAGCGGCACAGAAAGTTACTTCTTACACAATTACATTGTCTCACAGGGGCAGACCTAACCATTCCATGCTTGGGTGCTCATCCTCGGCGTGTGGCCTGACGCACAAGTTTTACAGGCTAGTTTTCTGCCAGCTGCCCTCCGTGCTACTTGCACACAAAGATAACTCCTGGTGAGAAGAATCATCTTACTGCTTTCGGTTTTGATACTGAAACTCAAGTCAGGCCCAAAACACCCACTGCAATTGCCACAGAGAAAGTTGTGCTTTGTTCTAGGCGCTCTTCTCCTCAAATGCAAAATGGTCATTTATAAATGTGAACTGCAAAACTTTACTCCATCTGTGTTGAGCAGGAACAAACTGCAGTTTTCCAATGGCTTAAACCAGTCAAATTTGGTTGATTTTCTTGGAGGTGGTGAAGCTCATATCCCTGACATAAATATCAAGTTTCTACAGTTAGACAAGAGCTCATCAGAAAACAGAAGATCATCAACATATTAGACAGGAAAAAAACTTTCCTCCTATGCACAAACGGATGACCACTTGGGGCAAAAGTTGTTTGAAAAAATTAAGACTAAGGTAGACTGTACATCTAGAATTGTTTAGAGGAAGGTAACAGTTTGCAGTGGTAGAAATTGTATCTGCATTGGCAGATATGTAAGTCTTTATTTTGCTGCACTGAATCATTCTTATTTCAGCAACACATAATGTTTCACATTTTTTCCTAAATGATAAAGTGTTCAGTACTGCAAAAACTGTGTATATTAATATTTTGCTATGCAGGAACTGACAATCTGCAGGGATTCCCTTAGCTAAGTCACTGTGTTTAATCATATAGTTACATTTGTCTTCTATATCAGATTAAATAAATTCATATTTTAGTTTTGAAGCAATGCTTTTGGAATCTCTTGAGGACGTTCTGATTTCCTCAGCCTTTGGAAACAGTCTTTTGAATCTGACATTTCTCAGCAGCTTTGCACCTTGTATTAAAATCAGTGAAGAGCATCTGAAAATACTTTTTTCCCTAATTAAGGAAGCAACTCAAGATGACTTGGTTTCATACAAAAGTAGGGTGTTCTTCAAAAGAGACTCATGCAACTAAAGCATTTTTTAAAGGTAAAGAAAACAAAGTAAAATTCCATTTAAAGAGTGAAAAATAAAATTATTTGAACAAGTTATATTTTGTGTGTAATCGGGCTCATTTGTACATGTTAAGTAAACTTAAGATTGAAGACAAACTATTCAAGTACAGACACAAGAGAAGGAAAAAAATGTGTATTTTGCAATCCAGACTTCTTACTTGAAAGAGAGTAACGTGCCATACTGATGGCATTAAACTTTAAGGACCATACCAGCGTTTTTTAGCAAAGGGTTTCATTTTGAATGACAGAACCTGTAGAGCTTCAGCCAGACCTGCCACCTGATGCTCGAGTAAGAGGTCAGCACACTCATAACGCATTAAGTTGTTACAAGCCGTGAATGAACTTCGGAGGTGAGAAACAGTTCTTCCTGTGAGGAGCTGTATGTCTTGAGCTTGCCTGTTTGCAACAGCCGTTCCAACCGATTTCCTGCAGGTGTGGGTTAGGTCGCTTTGCGAAGAAGCACGCTGGTATCCTGTCTGCAAGTGAAGCTGTTGCTTCTTGCTCTGCCAAGGCCAGACCCACACTGAAGCACCATGTTCTCCTCTCCTTTTTCCTGAACGTCACGCACTCTTTCTAAACACATCATGAACAGGTCTCTCTGAAGAATCAGAAATAAGTTAGTGTTGAATTCCATGTGCGATACAACTCTGATTTGTTTCCACCTTTCTAAAAAAAACCCCATATATCCTGAATATATGTAGGTGTTAGACCAAAATATTCCTTGAACTGTGAAGAAATGCCTAAGACAGTGTATATATGAGATGTATTTTTCAGTGTGGGAGGAAGGAAAGGTGTTTGTTTAGCTACGTGCACGCAGCAGCAGTTTTGTGTCTGAAGTAATTTTTGTGAATCAAAGTAAAAAATGATACATGTGTTACTTTGGGCAGATAAACTCATCTCATTGGTTCAGTATCTGGTAAACTATTATGGTGCCAAAACCTATCAGAACTTGCAGACACAGTGTTAAATCTCTATGATTCCTTCCATATTATCCCATAATTTGTAATTCTTCATTGCCCAAGGCCATTTTTCATCATGTGCAATTCATCAGACAACAGCAGAGAGGAAGCCCTGTTCACTATTGTATTTTTGATCAGCAAAAAAAATGCCATGCTGTTATTAAAAGAACTGCAACATAATTAAATCTTCCAATTTTGTGCACCTGGGCAAAGAACTTCCTTGATTTGGCAGAAGACATTTAAAGTAACTGCAGGATGCAGAAGTAGCAAAACCACAGCTAAAAGCCAATTACACAGATCAGGTCACAAACTAGAAATGAAGTTTTGAGACTTCTCTCAGAGGGTGTGAAATATTATGGAGCTTTTTATCTCTTGCAATTAAAACTTCAATCTATACCTTGAAGGATATCAGTATCAGGCTATACTTCACCACACATCTTAGAAAATCTTAGCCCAAAGTGGTATTTTTGCAGTTATAAGCAACAGGAAACAACTTTGGAATGAAAAGTGATAGGGCACCTTAAGTGCTATGGCAGTACTTGCAATCATGAAGTAAGTCATGCTGACCTGGAAGCCAAAGCAATTAGTTGTACTTCGAATTCAGTATGAGTGTTTTCCTGAGTGAGGACCAACTGCAACTCTGTGGTTAGTATAAGCTGATTTTAACTTCATAAATATCTTTAGCGTAATTTTGCTCCTATTGGGGAATTCCAACTAGAAGAAAAACCCCAATGATTTTTTTGTGTTTTTATAAATATAAAAATATAAAAATAAACTATGTTTTAATTTAAATTGCTAATAGAATTTCTCTGTAGATTTTTGACGTTATAAAATCTGAGACCTTTAGATTCAAGTCTCAGTTAAAGAAAGGTTAAGACTTCATTCTGCTTGTTTCCAGTTGTTGCATGCAGATGAAACAGTCACACCAAAGCTGGAGAGGGGGTTACCAGACCGAATGCAACCTAGAAAACCTGAGAATAGGTAATGCAACACAGCTCCCCGCAGTGATAAGAAAACAATACTTACATAAGCAGCAGTACAGTACATGCAGCCTGTCAGACTGAGGGGTGCTGCATATCCAGTGCTGAAGAAACATGGCACCTTACACAACTCAGAGAGTTGTGTAAACTCGCTAGAGTCTTATGTATCCAATCTTGGTCTGTCTCCACCTACGCTATTACTTGGGGCCAACTTTGGTTACAGGTAAATTATGTAATCCCTTCTATAGACAAGGATAATTGAGTTTCCCACAGAAGCCTTTTTTTTTTTACTGTGTTTCCATATGCGTCCATTCTGTGCACTATCCATCAGCATATTATTGCCTCTTTTGTTCATCTTCTGGACTGTGTGTTCTCAAATAACCAGGTCATTTTTGGACTGTATATTTTCTAAGATTAATCTGGTCATTTGTGGATTATATATTTTCCTAGATAACCTGGTAATCTATGGGCATTGTGATACATTTTTCTTCTTCAGATGCAGACCAATGTTCTTTTAAGAGACTTACTGATGCTTTTCCAAGTGTGGTTTGTGATAGCTGTAATACAATCTTGCTCATGCAAGAGGACCCAGATTTCTCATGGCCTGTAGAAATTCAGGTCACGTGTCAACAGTAAAAGAACATCTACAAAAAGTACCTTTCAAATTACTTATTACTAACATCTTAATGTGTATCTACTTACGATAATGTCAATGGTAGTTATTGAACACGTTAACTTAAAATTGTTTTAATTCCCTTCAGCCTGTGACACGCTTGCCAGAACAACACCTTGTCCACTTTTCTAGAATATTGTAGGGTGGATTTTATTCAGCCCCTTCTGCTGTTGTTGTTTGACATCATATATGCTTACATCTGGGGCTTGAAAGCTCTTAGTTCAATGTTTCACAAGAACCTTTCCATTTGTGCAGTAAGGCAAACACAAGGGGAGTGGTAACCTTGTTACCCGTCTCCCCTATCAATCGTGCCGTGATTTTGTCCCATGGTCTTTCAAAATCATTACCTGTTTGTTTGTCTTGATAATCTGGGTAAGGAATGTGTCGCTCTGTATTTGAGGACATCCAAGTCTCAGTCTGGCTTTCACGTTAGTTGGTCATTTTCATTTCCTATACGTATACTCCCTATTACCTATTTTAGGAATTCAGTATCCCTAAAACATGGCTGGGATCGCCCAGCTGCAAACATACCAGCGGCTCAGGGAAGGAGGGTACAGCCACCCTCCTGTCCATGAAGAGAGGTGTTTGGGGATGCCACCTGCGCTGCTAATAACCACCCGATGACGATGATGTTCGGCGGGCCGACGCAAGGAGCTGCGCTGGGTGCACCATGCCACATGCCCAACCAGGTGCGGAGCGGCCTGGCTGGGGGCAGCCGGCGCTGGCTGAGGAGACCTGCGCGCTCCCAGAGGTCTCGGCTAGCCCCGAAGCAACTCCTAAACTGGGCGGAGGCGCAAGTCCTCAGGGAGAGAGGGCGGCAGAAACCGCGGGGGCGCCGGGCCCCTCCGCCCGGCCTCCCCAGCGGTGCCGCCCGCTCCGCGCTAGGCCGCCGCCGCGACTGAGCGGCGGGCATCGCGCCTCCGCTTCTCAGAGGGCTGGAGCCATCGCGGGGCGGAGGGCGGGCTGCCGGCCCGCCGGAAGGAAGGCGAAGCGGGAGCCCGAGGCGACACCCGGCGGCTGCAGGGGCCCACCCCTCTTCACCCCCGCCCCGCCCCGCCCCGCGCATGCGCGGCGCCCCGCCCGCCAGCGCCGAGCAGCGGCGTTGCCAAGGCCCTCCGCACGCTCAGCCGCGGCCCCACCGCGGCAGCCGGAAGTCGCCGTTGGGAAGGCCCCGCGTCCTTCCCTCCGGGCCCTAACGACCGCGCGGCCCGCCGGCGGCCGCGGAGAGGTGGGACGGGGGCGGCGGCGGCGGGGTTTCGGTGGGACGCGCTCGTCCTGCGGGCGGCGGGGCGGGCGCCTCACGCATTGCTCGGGAGTGCCCCGGCCGCGTCCGGCGCCTCCGGGGCCCGCCTGCCGCGGCGGCGCGGCACCGTTAGTCCCTCGGGCCGCCCGCCGGCGGCGGCACGCTGCCTGGCGCGCAGCCAGGGTGGCGGGAGGGCCGTGAGGCCGTTCTGCCCGGCACCAGCAGGCTGGCGGCGGTCGGCGGACGGAGCGCCCGGCTGTGGCGGCGGAGCTGGGTGCTCGTTCCTCGCTGGCGGCGGTGTTCGGGTGGCTCCCTTCGGCTGGGCTGGGGTGTTGCTGAAGCGCTGTCCTGAGCTGCCGCCGAGCCTGGCGCTCCCGCCGGCGCTTTCCCTTCAGCCGCCGGCACGCCCGCACTTCCCTTCGGCCTGCCAGGTACAGCCTCTCAGCCACTGGTACAGCGTGGGCTTAAACAAGTGACATCTTTGGTGTAAGCGTCACTAGAGGTGATGCTGTTGCTTTGATTTTTAGCTCGCATAAAATTTGTGGTCTACGTTAATGAAAATCTAGTGATTCTTCCAGCTGGAACAACTGCTGGTGAGTTTTTATAGGTTCCAGCGCAGATACGTTAGTTACGCCTGGCTTTGTATGTTTTAAAGTAGTACATCTTAAAATCTGGTCAGATTTATTTTGAGTAGTCTAAGTGGTAGAAAAGTTTGGATTGGACCTTCAAAGATCTTCTAGTCCAATGCCCCTGCTATAGGGAGGAACACCTTCCACTAGACCAGGTTGCTCAAAGCCCGGTCCATCCTGGCCTTGAACACTTCCAGGGAGGGGCATCCACAACTTCTCTGGGCAACCTGTTGCAGTGCCTCACCACCCTCACAATAAAGAACTTCTTGCTTATGTCCAATCTAAATCAATGGCCTTGCTAAAGTTAGTTAAACGTAATCAGAAGGTCATGAGGAGAATATGACACAAATTTTGTAGGTAACACCCATCGAATGTATTAACTCTTCAAACAAACACTTCTTATACTGTTTTGTTTAATTATGGGGCTCCTACGAGCTGTTCCATGCCACCTGAATACTTTTTTCGTAAGTGAAATAGCATGCTTTTGGAGTGTATCCACTTGTGTGCTAATAAACTAGCTATTAATATATATTTTAACAGGAATGTTGCATATTCAAAATCATTAGCATTCACAGAAAACATTCTTGAGATTCCCCCCCCGTGACTTCAAAGTAATTTCAGGAAGTTTTAAAACTGCAGAATGATGTGGATGTGACAGAGTACCTTTTGATTATGTTTTGAGAATAAGATTTTTTTTCACTGCAGCTATTGGTTGTTGGGTAGAATTAGTGAATTCTGTTCTTGAGGTGAAAAAACAGATTTCTGAGAAAGTCTTTTAGTTATACCTATTTTTTTTTTCTACTGTTCATTATGAGATTTTGGTGTAGGTTGCAATAAAGCTTAGAAGAGTGGTATGAAAAACTAGTTTCTCAGTGTTCAGAGCTACATCTTACTGTGAAAATTGGGCACAATTGATAGAGGTATAGTTTCTTGTACCCTGCTATCACAATTTTTTTTATCCAGGCAATTGATCTTTGTTGAGTGCCACACTTTGTCAGGATTGTTCTTCTCTCACGTGAAGTTGGAGTTTTTAGTTTGCAAGTTACTAATAATTTAATGGGCCTGAACACGTGCCTAGCAATTGTACCGCAGACTTGTCTATACTTTGAAAATGAGGTCTTCAACTATTTTCTCAGTTGAGATGGAAAGAAAGCTGTGTCGCTTTCTCTAGGAGTGTGAGTAAGTAGTACTTGTATGGTAGTTATGTGTTTTGGGGCTTATGAACACATGTACCAAGGTGAATTCTGATGGGTAGATCTTGAAAATCACAAATGATACCTCTAGATATTCTTTATTAATAAACTGAAGCAAACTGTTACCCTTCATTGTACTTTTCTTCCCATATTACTCCACTTGATTTTGAAGATACTTTGGAATAACTGCGTGTTTGAATATAAAGCAGTATGATAAGCCTGGGCACCAACTGTTATGCTTTTCTGTAAAAAGAAAAAAAGTTTTTAGAAATAATAGGTTTATTCTTGCTGCATGTTCTGTTAAAATTACAGTTTGAAGCAGAAATGCATTTTTTTCTTCTCCATATTTCTAGCGCAGATTATTAGCTAATGGAATGAACAAAATCAGTTTATAGTTAATGTATTACACCAAGTACTTCTGTGTTCAGTCCAACAGAAATAGATTGTGGCAAACATGTGGCTGCAAGCCAGAGATGGTAAAGATGGAGTCCAGGCTAGTTTCTTGTTTTGGACTTTAGTATGGATGTCCACCTGCTCTGTAGTTCAAAAGCAAACCATGGCTCATTAATCTTGACTGTTAGATACAGCTTATTCTTCATGTTATGTTGCTTTAATTAATGGAAAGAACTCATAAATGATTTACTATTCAACTTGAAGTAAATCTCAGAGTTTTTTTGAGGTCTATGTTATACATATGTTATCTGTATTGATTTCTTTTTATCAGTAACGCTAAATTAATGAGTTTCTTCTGAAGGTGAGCTGAGTTATAGTTCAATTTAATATTCCTCCTGTATACCCCTAAATACTGCTGATATATCTAATACAATAAAAATACGTTCAAGTAGAAGATTCCAGGTTTATGAAACAGTTAGAAGACTTGTTATGTTAAAGGCTCCTATTAGACAGCAAACCTTGGATACTGACCTACTTAAAAAATCATATTGCATGCATTTATCTCCCTTAGAATTATTTTGAAGAGAAATGGAGTCTGTGATCCTCTTAGGAGAATAGAGAATGTAGGAGAACAATCTACGCAAAGATAACATTTTGTATTGACATCCTTCTGAAAACCCTGACAGCGGATATTCTACAAAATGTATTGGGTTTTTTTCGTCTCCAATATTCAAGCTTAGAGGACTAGCAGCACAATTCTCTTTCTGATATCGAATTGCAGTTGGTGGTAGTTGTTCACATGACATAGTAGTAACACTGTTTGGTAACCGTGAGTGTTAACAAATGATTCTTTTATTATGTTGCCAAATAAACTAAAGCATGTCTCTGTTACAGGTTTTAATGTTTTTATGATATGGAAAAGAGCAATCTTTGAAGCTTGTCAAGTAAAAGTATATATGGTCGAAGATGATGTTCATTCTCCAGAGTTTATAGACTTAAAAAGCTGCATATTGGATGTCATGAGTTTGTCCTCTCCAGTCAGCTATGCTGTCATGGAAGCTAAATGGTGAGCTCCACTTCTGTATTTTTAAGTCTAGTAATATAGTTCATGTTTTTGTGGTTTATTTTCTAGATCCCTGAGATTATGTAATTCAGACTGAAGAAGAACCAGATACAGTGTGATACATGCAAGCTGTGCCATGTCAATATACTCATTAGATGAAAAGATTTACTTGAAAGTGTGCATACTGGCCATCCAACGTGCAAGAATTCTCACACAACTGTAGAAGATGTGACTTAGAGATAGAGAGAGTTCCTGTCTGCTGTTAGGAACGCTGACCTGGAGTTACAGAATGGTGTTCTGCTTTAGCTGAGGTGGTAGAGGTCGGCTTTAAGTCTTGCACATGGCCCTTATTTTTTATAACCTGATACATGTTTGATCTTTGGCAGAATTAAAGTAAGTTTTAATTCATTCTGTTTATCTTAGCTGTGAGAGCTATTTGTCACTATTTAAAGTCTGATTATACAAAATTGCCAATTATATAGGAACAGCAAAATTCCACGAATATGAACTTTGGTTAGGAAATCAGACTGCAGAATACTTCAGCTGGAGAATTTTAGCAAAATTCCACTGCTAGGTAATAAATTAAAGAAAATTTCTCTCTGTTACAAAATTACTCTACATTTTCTGCCAGATGTGGAAGAAAAGCTGGTGGAAAACTGTTTTTCTGCAATGTTCTATGTTCACTGTAACTAGCTGACTTGTGAAGTGAATGTGAATTTGAAGTTTTTGAGTTACAAAAAGTAATTCTGCACTGTAGAACTCAAAAGCTATTTCACCTGCTTATATGCTTTCTTGAAGAATGTTAAAGTACTACTAAAAATGGTGTCTTAGAGAAAAGCTGTAGTTGGTAAAATACGTATTTTAGTTCAAAACCAATGATCGATGAACTATTAATACATGAAAATGGAGTACAAAGCATTCTTGGAATTCCTGTTAGACTGCAAATCATACATGCTGTGAAACTTTCCAGGGATCTTGCGTGGTTTTGTCTTTGTTTTAAGCTTCCGAGAGCTTTATGCTTGTAGTGCTTCTACTTGTAATATGAATATAGAAGGAAGAATCTCCTACAATGGGTAGTGTGAAGCTTTCATGAAGTACTGCACATGCTGGTGACTCTGTGATGATTAAAGAAAATATCACAGAAATAAGAATTCTTAAGGCCAATCTCTATTTTATTTGAAAATGTTTAAGTAGACAAATAAAATAATGAAGTGGTTAGCATAGTAATATGCCCTCGGGGTTTTTTTGTTTGTTTTGTTTGTTTTTAAAGTAGCTGATTCAATTTGATTCTATACTAAGAACAAACACAGGGGTTTCTGCTTTATATTTTCAGTTTTTCAGTAATGGCATTGTGAGTTTAGAAGCTGTGCAGAAAATGCTATTTTTAAAAGGGTGTTTAATGCTTTTTTCCCCAGTAGTTACTGTTGTGGTGTTGTGTCTTAATGCTCTCATGGACATTTTTTGTTTCTAGAATATCCCTAATTTGCTATTACTTGTGATGTTTTGTAACTTGTTTGTGGTTTGTTCCCCCTGCCCCCCCACGTCCAGTTAAGCAGAATAGTTAATCACATAGTCAAATTTTCCTATGAGTAAGTTTTATTGTGTAGATATCTCCATTGTGCTCTTTTTTTCCTGGATAATTAATAGAGGAGTTGGAAGGAACAGTTTTCTTGAAAGCTGATTGGCATACAAACCAATGTCATTTACCTTAAAATTTAAAGGCGTTTTTTTTATTTACTTTACAAAAAGCAGTCATTCCCTTGCTTGCCTTCAGTGTGCTCTCCATGCCAGAAGTATTAAATATCACCAGGTTTAAAGAAGCAAAACAACTGCCCCGCAAACTAACAAAATGATTACCCTTTCCATCACCCATGTTTCTTTGCTCTAGTCCTCCCCAGTTTTCAATTTGGGTTCTGTTTTTCTGCCTAACCCATGCTTTGCTAACTTTGGTGCTTTCTGGCCTTTAGCTGTCTTTAGTTGAGATTGATACTTCTTGCATCATCTCTGAATAAGATGACTTGTCTTTCTTTCATCTCTGTTTTCCCCAGCCATGGAAAAGTAAAGGTCTCCCAAACGTATTATATGACGTCCACAAACAAGGTTTTATACAGTTTACAGATGCTCTGGCTGTTCAGGTCCTTCTTTTTTCCTGCTTGATTTACCACCATATCTTCTTATTGCAGTAGCTAAGAGTTGCGTAAAATAATGATACATGATTTTACTTACCTTGTTGCTGATCTTTTGCCCTTTGAGTCATGTTGGGTCCTCTGGGTATGGCTCCCATAGTAAACACTGAAAGCTAATAATGTGCCTGTGGTTTTCTTGCAGTACATGCAGGTTTTAATGATCCTTATCTCCTACATTTATTAAATATATAAAATGTGTTAAGTACATGGCACCCTGTGGAACAACTACTGATGACGTACAGTTATTCTGATCTCATAGATGAAGTCCATCTCGTTTTTAAATGGAAATAGACCTAGTATTTATTAAATTATAAAATATTTATAGGCTGCAGCTAAAAAGCTGAAATTTCATCCTTTGTTATTAGTTATGTCTTTAAAGGCAACACTTAGTCTACATTACTGTTCCCCTTGTTGATGACATTTGTGTCGTTTTTGCTAGTCAGTTTATCTGAGGTAGAGTTCTCACTTGTGGAAAACGTTAATGATGCCTGTGCAGAAACCTAGGGGTAAAGTGGTAATTTTTTTTTTTTTAGAAAAAAATAATTAAATCCCGGTAGACTGTCATTTCTGTAATTAATACTTAAGACTTCATGTAGACAAAGGTAAGCTATTATAGTATTTCCAGTTCGGTATGAAATGATACCAACTTTGTGGTTAATTTAATCATGCTTCTCCTTACAGTATATTTCATATTTAGTGGTCCTGACAACTTGCGCTTTTGTGTGGAGCAACTAATTATTGCAGCCAGTCTTACATATATAAAATAATGTGAAAACTGACAGATATAAGATAATGTGAAAACTGATTTTTAACTCCTGAAATAATTCAAAAGTTCTCCGGTTTGAAGTTATAATAATTGCACGTAAGATTATTAAACTGGTTTATTTTAATTAAATATGTATTTTTATACTCATTTTTGACTCTACATATAAAAGCTTGTTTTGGTTATTTTAATATTGCTTATGGTGCTCAAGGGCTGATCCTGCTAACTGCCAAGTAGATTTTCTTTTAACTGAAATAGTGGTAGAAATGGAGATACTGAGTATTTTAGAGGACTAGACCTTTAATTCGTATTGTGTTTGTGATCAATTGCTTGTGAGTAGTTTAAATGTATATATCTTTGAAGAAAAAATGTGGAAAAGTGATTTTAGTTCCACATATATGCATTTGTTTCATGACAGAGGTGGTTTTGACATGGTAATCCATGTTAAAAAATGAGCCTTACTGCAGGAGACAGACAAAAACTTGCTAGTCATTTTAATTTAAGTGATTGGAATGATGTTTTTTAAGCATCCTGGAAGTTTATTGGATCAATAATAAAGATAATGAAACATAATAAAAAACATGTTATGCTTAAATCAACTTTGGGAAATCCAAAGTGCCTATCTGTTTTAAGTTCCTGCTGCTACATCTGTCATATCTTGCACAGTAAGCAATTCTATATAACCCTTTTTTCAAAGAGCAATAGTATGATGACAACTGTGTGGCATAATTTTACTTAAGTGAATGTTTAGAACTTTGGGCTCACAATCTGATCATTGAAATAAGGGAGCATTAAAACTTAAAAGGAATACTCATGTTTTTTGAAAACATTCATATTTTGCAGCTTACATAATGCCAAATGTGAGTCACAGTTACTACAAAATAGCAATGAATCGGAATTGGACACTGCTGAAGATCTGAGAAGGAAACTCTGTCAAGCTAGAAAAGAAAAATTAGACTTAACCATTAAACACAATCAAGAAGTAAGGACTTTTTTTTGCTTTATTTTACTCTTGGAATAAATGTAATCTTGTTTCATTAAAATAATATTCCTGTGTGGTGTATCAAAAGGACAGTCAGTAGCTGAAAAATAACAAGGAAGGTGGCACTGTAGAGACCTCTCATACCTGTTCATAGGAACTCTTAGCACCTCTGCTGGCATTGTTAATAGTTAAAGTTGCACCAAGCAGAGTGTGAATTTTCTGCAGGGAAAGGAGTCACTGCCATTACCAGTAGTTTGTTAGATAAAATTGGCTGGTGACACAAATAAATAAAAGCCACAGCTTGAATCTAGCCTTATGAAAAGATCTTATTTTGTTCTTTTTTTTTTCCCCCAGGGTATTAGAGTATTATTTTAATTCTGCAGAAATCATTTGCAACTCATAAACCTAGTACAGTATTGTTGTGTGAGTGTACACCAAATCCAGCTGGGATATCCTTTAGAGGTCTTGCAATGTCTCAGCTTGTGCAAATTTGCAGTTTTCAATAACTGTAACAATGTATAATGTACAAATGTGGTGATGTGTTTGTCAATAACTTCATACTTGTTAATGAGATCTTCATTCCTAGGGAAATAATTCACCTGCATTACAAAGGTTTTCCCTGATGGTGTTGTAGCAAACTAGTATGGAAATGAAATAGTAGTAGGAAAATACTTGATTAATCTTTTCTTTAGCTTGAATATCAGCTTTTGCACTAGTATACATAAGAAAAGGCAGACATTGAGTACAGCAGTAGTTGTAGTTGGCTTTGGATTTGTTGCTACTAGGAATGCTTCCCACACTTGCTCATGCCAAGCTGGCAGCTGATATCCTGGTTTAAACTGTGCTGGTGCAGAAGTATTATTACTGCTATAGGTAACAATTCTACTCTTAGCGGTTTGCTAGGGGCAGTTGTTGTGGGTGCTCATTCATCTGTTTTGGGCTAAATCCAGCCAATAAACCAAGTTAGCTGTTCCATATCCATTTATTGTTGGGATGCATACCCAAATTAAGAGATTCCTGCTTCTCCCACAATGACTTGTTCTTGTGTTGCAGTTAATTAGTTATTTTCCTACTGCCCCAGCAACTGTGGGGTGATTCTATAAAATGGCTCCCTTGAATTATCTGGATTTAAAAAAAAAAAACCCAAACAAACCACCTCTTAGATTGAGAATTTGAAAGCTGGGGGTGCACAAGGATCTTCTGCACCATTTTGCTGTTGTGGTTTGTGCAACAAAGTCAGGTTGCATTTTAAGTAGATAAACTACTTGAGCGACTGGGGGTTTTTTTTGCCCCTATCCTTTTACTGTATAGGTAGAGATAATGGAAGTGTTCAAGTTACCTACATGCGATATTGAAGTCAAGGGGCTACTTTGTAGAAGTTCTGAAGAAATACATATTTTACTTTCCATCTTCTTCTATTGAAATAGCTTGAACTTGATTTTCTGGACCCAGTTTTTGGCAGCAATGACTAGACTATGTTTCTTAGTCTGGATAAGATCACTTTTTGAAGTACTTTCCATTCTTAGTTTGTTGTCTGTTGAATGTAATAGCATTCTATTTGACTACTGAACATTATGGGACTGAATTTTATGTTCATATGTATATTTGTGAGTTATTAGATGTCTGATAGCCTAGCATCCCAACGTGACTGTTTTTCTAAGTGTTAAATTTAAAGAAAGTTACCAGAAAATTGCCTGTGGAATATAATGTTTCTGTTGCTGCAGTTTTTCCTTCGAGGTGCAGGAAGATGACAGTATTATGACCTTTATTTTCTTAAGGTAGTGTATTTTTGGAAAAAGGGAGGGGTATGTTTAAGGTACCTGAAATTCATCTAGGAATAGGAACAGTTTGCATGAAAAAAGGTAAAAGTACTTCAAACCTGCATAAATGTGCATTTGCAAGACTATATTTCAAATTCAAGTGGCATAAGAAGGCAGCTGTAAATGCAATTCAAAATATCTTTTCAAAATATTCTGTAGGTGTATTTCTGTAACATGTTGCATTTTTTCGAAGGAGCGATGTTGCTGGTTTTCTGAAACAAATTTATTTTCTAGCTGTCCAACTATGAAAGCCAGATAGTCAAATTACGGTCGGAAATTGAGAAAGGAGAGGCTGTTCGACAAAGTCTGGAGTATGAATTGGCAATTGCCAGAAAAGATGCTCGTCTGAAAATGTATGCTGCAGAAGAGGAGTTAAGTGATGCAAAAAAGAAACTTGTGGAACTGCAAGGTAAGTTTCAAAAAAGCAAACATGGAACAAAGGCTAAGTCAGTTCCAAGTCAGGAAGACAAGTGAGAAGCAATGACTTAATTAAATTTTCTAGGTTTTGCTGTTTTTCTTGGATCTCTCTTATCTTTCCCATCTCTTACTATCTGCTTTTGTAAACTCGTAAGAGTTTACAAAACTCTTGCTGTCCCATGTGTGAATTAAAACTAACCTGCTAAACGTATCAACCCGTTTTCCTCTTGCCCCTTACCTTCTGTTGTTCCTTCTTTCAGTGCTGTCCTTGTACAGAATTGTAATCATGGTGGCTCTCTCCACATCCTGGTTATCACTATGTCCAGCAGTTCTTCCTTTTCCATTTCAGGGAAAAGAAAAGAAAAAGTCCAGTTCTGTTCATTTGTTTACACTATTTCCAACATCTTTTTTCCAGAAGTTCTCATCATACTGCTTCTTTCTTTCATCTTTTCAAGGGTTTCAAGCTTTTCATTGCTCATGTCCAGTTTCGTTTCTTCTTATCATCCTTGTTTCTCTTTTTATAGGTAATGGAACATGTATGTTGTGGCAGTAGTATGTGGAAGGGAAGGTTTTCACCTAGATTTTTTTTTTCCTACTAGTCTTGTATTCAGAAACTCAGATTTCCTTGATCCTCCTCAAAAGAGAGAGATTGCTCATTCTTACAAGCGAAGTGCATTTTTAATTACCTAAGTAATTATAATACCTTTTTAATCTAGTACAGGAGATGCATTTGTGAGTTTGCTGAACCTTTGGTGTTCCATGAAGAGTTTAGAGCACTCCTCGTGGAGATTTTATCCTTCCAAGAATGGAAAGAGACTTGGAAACTTGCAAGTACTTAAAGGACCACGTGTTTTTAAGATAATTAGAAAGTTGAACTTTTCACTCCTTTGGAGAACACACAAAAAAAAAATCTTATGGATTGCAAACTGGAAGAAGGCATTTGTTTTCCCATTGGAAATTCCCCTGCGATTGCAAGCTGAAGACTTGAACTGCTAGTTTCTCACTTAGAGGAAAGCTGTGTTTCTTTCTGTGCGTGCTCACTTTACTGCTAGTTTGCCTGCCAATTTAGAAGCGAGTAGTGTGTGTGTATTTTAAAATACTTGAAATCTCATTTTGCTATTCACTTTATGACTCAGAAAACTCATTCGCTGCTGTATCAGGCACAGCTGGCAGGTGTTGGTGATGGGTGTGGGTCTGCAGGGCAACCTGTGTGGGAGGAAAGAGGTCTGGGTCTGCCCAGAGCTAGTCCTGGCCAGCTCCATAATGGGCAAACCCACCAACACCATGTGCCAAACTGCCCACCAGAGAGTGTATGGTGCCTCTGCCAAAACATGTTTCAGAAAGGGTGGTAAATGCCGAAAGGAAAAGAGAAAGAAGAGAAAAAAAGAAACAGCAGGAGAGACAGGAGCAGAGCAGCAGCCTGAGCAGGGGTTGGGGCCAAAGTAGTGACCGCCCATGCAGGCACCAAGAGGCAGGACTCAAAAGGGACTGTTGCTGATGGAGGAACCACAGCACAGTGACCACAGTCTGCTGCGCTGCCCATCGCCTCCTTGAAGGGACTGGGCTAACGTGCGGTGAGGAGACTGGAGAACAAAAAGGGGGTAGGATAGATTTTACAGAGGCAAGGGATGTTTTCCTAAATCTATGTATGTGTCTGTGTTAGTTTCTTTCAATACCAGAATCAGTAATTAGAAGTCTGTTAACTGTTAACTGACAGTAAATTACGTTGGTTGAAATTCCTCAGACTGGGTTTTTTTTTTCTGTGACAGGTGCCAAAGAAGTCAAATCATCATGTTACTTCTCAATTCTTTTGCAGTTTATAACTTACCGCTTGTTTTCCTGTGGTCACGTGGAGCCTTCCTCACCTCATTTGGTGCTTTGATGTGACCCCGACTTAGCTCCTTGGACAGAAGGCCTCATTGTAAAATAGAGCAAAGTTCCTAGTCAAACTGGTTAAATAAATAGGCATAGGTAATGAAGGTTTCCGCGGCATTTAAGCTTTTGCAGAAGAGTGTATACAATGTTCCCCTATCTCAGGGCATTTGCTGGGCTGAAGATTTAAATCTCTTGAGCAGCAGTAAATTTCCTTAGAAAAGCTGAGCCTTTGCTCGCTAGCCCAACCTGCCTTAGGTTTTCCTATAGTCCTTTTCATGGGGCAAGTTCCTGTCTTTACGGTCACTTAAACTGAGCTCAAAATTAATTGATACAGACTAGTATCTATATCAAATAGACATTTGGAAATAAGCTGGCCGAATGTTGTAGAAATCGGAAATTAAGTCCTCCATGCTATAGAGACCTCACTTGAAAGAGTTATCTTAAGTTTTTATTCTTTTCCAAGAGGAGAAGAGTTTTAATTTCTAAAAATCTCTAAAGCATTCCTATGTCATTGTGTGAAAGATGCTATAGGAACACAACATTTGATTGTTTCTTTGCAGTGAAGGTGGTGCTCTCCGGTGCTGGAAGCGTTAACGTTCCATAGGATATCACAATACACGGAACAACTGACAATTGTTATGCATTTTTTTTCTGAACATGCTTTGCAGTGCTACTTGTCTTCTTTCTTTCTCTTTTTCTGTAAACAATAGTATTGAATGAAAAACTTCAGCAGAAAGTGGCAGAGACTGAGAAAACGTTTCATATTGCTCAGCAAAAGTGGAAAGAACAGCAGCAAAGACTTGCAAGTGAGAAGGATGATATCTGCAGAACTTGCAACAGTGAATATGAATTGCTTCTTAAGGAAAGAACCAAACTAGAAAGCGTTTTGCAGGTATGATGTATGAATAGTTGGAAAGTTGCATGAGATGATGGCTGGAACTTTTTTGGTGCAAAGTGTGTGGTGAGCTGGGGTTTTGCTGGTTTAGGGAAAAAATCCCCCAAATAGCTAAATACTGCAGAATATTTCTGAAGAATATAGCTTTACCAAATTACACTTGCTGTGTCACAGTCTTTCTTGCTTTGAGGGAATGCATTGTGGCTGATTTTCATGGTAAACACCTAAACCAAGTTACCAGTGCACAGTGGTAGTGAGGCCCATTTGCACTGTCGTGCAAAGCTGAGTTAGTAAAAACAGGGACACCCAACACCTAGCTTCTGACTCAATTTCCCTCTTACGTCCCCAAGTCTGACATCTAATAGCCTGTGACCATGAAAATCATTTGTGTAATATGGAGACTACACACTGTCAGGGAATGCAAACAGTGATGATGGGATTTCTAGCTGTGCATTGTACATTGTTCATGCCATGCAACATAAGAAAAATGACTGTTGTTGGAAATTCTGCCATTTCGTTAAAAAAAAAAAACATTTAATACTAAGAGATGGCCTTATAATCTGTTTTAGACTGTGGGTTTTTATTCTTCAGATAATTAATTTCATTATATTTCATGAAAAAAGTAATTTTCAAAGATGAGTTGCCCTGGTATGCATGAATCCCTTAGATGTTAAATGTGTGAAAAATAATAAAAATACAAACTTTTTTTTACACTTTTTTTATACAGTCAAGCTATTCAAAACTGAATTATGTTTCAAAGAAATCTAGTAGTATTATTGTTGTCCCAAAAATCAGGATTCTTTCCCCTGGTGTGCAAAAAAAGCCAAATAACACACAGTCGAGATATTTGTTTATGTCATGTCTGTGCAGAGATGGGTGCTAGGTGGTAACTCCTGTCCTGGTTTTGGCTGGGACAGGGTTAACTCTCTTCTTAATAGCTGGTACAGTGCTGTGTTTTGCATTTAGTGGGAGAATACTGTTGATAACACTGATGTTTTAGTTGTTGCTAAGTAGCGCTTATCTTAAGCCAAGGACTTTTCAGTTTCCCATGCTCTGCCAGCAAGCAGGTGTGCAAGAAGCTGGGAGGGAGCATAGCCGGGGCAGCTGACCTGAACTAGCCAAAGGGGTATTCCATACCATGGAACGTCATGCCCAGTATATAAACAGGGGGGAGTTGGCCGGGAGGCGCGGATCGCAGCTCGGGAACTAACTGGGCATTGGTCAGCAGGTGGTGAGCAATTGCATTGTGCATCACTGTTTGTTCCCCCCCCACCCCACTTTTTTTGTTATATTCCTTTTCATTACTATTATTGTTATTATATTTCATTATTACTATTGTTAGTATTATATTTATATTATATTTATTCAGTGAGACTTTTTTAATATTCCTGTTTTCTTCTTTTATAGCTCCCTTTAAGATGTGGCAGACTT
The DNA here is from genome assembly GCF_018139145.2 of Gymnogyps californianus. Taxonomy (NCBI): domain Eukaryota; kingdom Metazoa; phylum Chordata; class Aves; order Accipitriformes; family Cathartidae; genus Gymnogyps; species Gymnogyps californianus. Next base: position 49,530,322 of record NC_059500.1, on the reverse strand, counting down.
GTCTCAGCTGGTCTGGGCATTGGTCAAGCAGTAGAAAATTAGCCCTGCTTTCTTCCCACCCGGTCAGCTCCAAGCCTGGGACAATGCCAAACAGTCTTCCCAAATGACACAAAACAGTCCTTACCTGGCAGCTTGATAGCCAAGTTCTGACAGCAAACCTACCTGTTGTACTATGTTATGATGCTGGTGGTCAGATTCTATATGGCACCTGAAGGAGCAGCTCTTAAAAAAACAGGGCAGAGAGAATCCCTTAATTTCGTGTGTTCCAAAAGTACTGTGTACTGACTCTTCAGCTGTTTGTTTGAAGGCAAGATCTGGAAAGAGAGGTGCAATAATGAGACCTGAAGTAGAAATTGGGTAGCATGTGGATATGTAGTGTTTCTGTGCATGGGCTGCGAAAGGAGTTGCACTCTGTTGTTGTCTTAATGACCAGGAGCCCTGGTGGTGGAGAAGGATCCCACTGACTGGATTTTCTCTGAATGAAGGACAAAAAGGAAGTTCCGTCCTCTACCCAGTAATTTCGTGGTTATGTTCGACAGTGCTTTGAAGGAACAGTTAGGAGAACCATAAAGGAGTAGTTAAACAAAAAAAAAAAAAAAGAGAAAGCCAAGGAAAGAGGAAGATTTCAGAGAAAAACATCTGAGTTGATTGACAGGTGTTGTGGTTTAACCCCAGCCAGCAGCTAAGCACCACACAGCTGCTCCCTCAGTCCCCCCTGGCTCCCAGTGGGTTGGGGAGGAGAATCGGGAAAGAAGGTAGAACTCGTGGGTTGAGATAAGAACAGTTTAATAACTAAAGTAAAATATAATACTAACACTAATAATAATGACATATAATAATTGTAATGAAAAGGAATATAACAAAAAAAGAACAGGGAAAAAAAGAAAAAAAAAAGAAAAAAACCCCAACGATGCACAGTGCAATTGCTCACCACCTGCTGACCAATGCCCGAGCACCGATCCGCGCCTCCTGGCCAACTCCCCCCTGTTTATATACTGGGCATGATGTTCCATGGTATGGAATACCCCTTTGGCTAGTTCAGGTCAGCTGCCCCGGCTGTGCTCCCTCCCAGCTTCTTGCACACCTGCTTGCTGGCAGAGCATGGGAAACTGAAAAGTCCTTGGCTTAAGATAAGTGCTACTTAGCAACAACAAAAACAGTGTTATCAACATCATTCTCCCACTAAATGCAAAACACAGCACTGTACCAGCTACTAAGAAGAAAATTAACTTTATCCCAGCTGAAACCAGGATAACAGCTGACACTCTAAAGTCCTCCTCAAACCAACAGAAACATGATTCAGTTTTCATTCAAAGTCAATGCTTAATAAAGTAGGGTTAGGTATAGGCTATGAAGAAACCTATTTTTAGATACAGTTTTCTTTTTTAAGTTGCCAGGTAAAGCAGGCTAAGAGTGGAGCTTTGGCTCTGAGTTCTGGCTAACAGTAGGCTGAGTTAGGTTGAGGAGGCTTTGGAGTGGACTTGTCTTCTGTTCTGTACAGTGTTTTGTAGAAGCCACATTCGGTGAGTTTAATACTGTATAAAAAGAGCAATGTTGGAGAGGTACACTCTCTCAAGTGACGTTTGGCCTCAGATCAAAAGGAGCAGTGGATTGCTTGGGACCTTGTGTTCTTTGTCAGTGGATGTATATTCAGAAGTAAAGGTGATCTGCAGAGGCAAGTGTTTGGTTGGTAAATGTATTAAAGCTAGAAAATTGTTCACTCCTAAGGTAAATGTGATTCACTGCTAGGTGTCAACTCCTAACCTGCTTTCAATAGTAAAAACATTCTATTTTCCCACTTTGCTTTTGTAGCTGTTCCCCTCCCCATCACCCTAGTTGTAGGTTTTATGTGTAGTTACAAAATTCCAGCAAATTAAAAATACATACAGAAATGTTAAATATGGACTTGACTGCCTTAGTTGTTGCTTGAAAGCTTAATTGATTTCAGCTTGGCAGATGAATGTCAGAAGGATCTGGGTTTATAAATTATGACTTCAAATGTGTTCCACTCTTTTGCGTTGTGTGTTTACAGGCCTGTTTTAAATACTTCTATAGTTATTCTGAGTTATGAAATTAAAGCTAGATAAAGTGGATTTAATTTTGATCTTAATATGTACATAAAAATGAGATTCTAAGCATGTATGCAAATCCTGGTTGGCAAAGCTGCACTTCATGAACTGTAATTCTGAACATCGCTATGAAAATGCTGAAGTAGGCATAGAAATGAAGTCAGCTTAACCTATTGAAATGTGTCTCTAAGATATGGAGGGAAAGTAATCCTCTCTGCTTTCTAACAGGTTTGTAGTGTGCTCTATTGGATGTGCTTAGCGTGCCATCCGCTTCGTAATAAAAGATGCTGGAGTTCAATAGTAAGTGCAATAGCATCACCTTGTGGTTAGTCAGAATATAATATTCCTTCACAGAAGCACTCAGTTTTTCCTTAGAGTACTTGTGAAATCGTGTCGTTTATACACACTTTAAAAAAAAATCAGCCATGTTTTTCATATGCAGATACATATAGTAAGTGTGTATATGACATGCAGGTATACATGTATGTGTGTATATATATATGTATATTACGTGGTGAAATATGTTTCTCTTTGAACCTTCTAAGTGCAGGTGACTGCTGGGATAGTCTTGCACAGTTTCATACCAAGTCTGAAAAGTTCAGAGACTTCTTTAAGATTCTGAAATCCTACAACTGATGTTGACTTGTATAACAAGCTCGATGTATTCATGTCAGTTTTAGTCTGATTAATGTTAACTACATTTCCAGTATAAAATGTTTTTAAGTCTTGATGTAGTATTTTCCAGGAAACTATGTATTACTTACTTCATGCACGCTTTTCCCAGCTCACTTTTGTTAATATCTGGAAGATATAACTGAAGAGTTAAATATCTCTGTATATTTCCAGGGTGGAGAGAGTGGGAGTAGTTGTATATTTCTATAAAAATGGTTAAAATTTTTTTTAGCATGCTGATGGGAAGAAACCTGTGCATTGACTTGATATTACAGGCAAAGGTAGAGGATTAGCTTAAATTTAGTCCGTGTCCAGGTATACTATTTTTGCAATATTTTGATTTACTGAGGTTCCCATTTTTTTCTTCACGTGTGTTTCACAGGCATGCTCCTTGTTATCTTTTCAAGGATGCCAAAAAATTGTGCCATAGTGCCTGCGCGTGAAAGAAGACAGAAAATAAACTTAATTTTTTCAGTTACTAATTGGTAACACTTAGCACTGTAGAAGAGTCGTGATTCCCTTATTGTCATGTTTGAGTGGCCAAAATTTTCTGCCTTCAATCTGGAGGAACTTCTAAAATTTGTTTTCCAAACTTTGGAAAAGACTCGTATTTCTTTGATCTTCATGTATAAACATGGTTCTGTCAGACTTCAATCTTCTGAAGAATCATTCTATATGAATAATTTATTTTCTCCTCCTCCTCCCTGCTCTGCAGATGCCTTATGATTAGTAATTTCTAGGAACAAGATTTTGTGATGTAAGAGTAATAGCAGAATTTGCAGACCAACTGGTTTATTTTCACAAAATGTCTCTTGCCATGATATTGAATAGGAGTAAATGAACAGGAGGACTTATTGTAATCTTCCTGTGTTTTGCACAGAAAGTCATTTTAACAAATTGGGTCTCCAAAGGTCTTCCAACTAAATCACTGGATTTATGGCTTGTTTCTGATGCTAGTTACGGAAAAGCTTATTCCCGTTCACTAGACCAAAGCTATTCTTTTTGAGACTTCTGGGATCTCCAGCTTAAGTATGTGCTAGACTACTGGGCGTTCATTATTTGGCTACTTTCCTCTGAGCCTGGTGTGCTGTGCGTGTGGATTTTGTAGCAGTGACTTCACAGACCTGCTGAGTCCAGCAGTGTTAGTAATTATCCCAGCCTGTAGCTTGGTTCAGCTTTGGAACACAGAAATTGAAGTGGGGAACAGCTTGGTTATTTTATTCTACTGAGAACTTCATAGTTCATGTGGATAATTTTTTAAAGTAATTCAGTTTCTAGACAGAAGAAAGTCTTTCTCAGAATAGCAGAAATGAAGATTATTTAGTCTGTGCGAGTAACTATTTCTAAAAATGTCTGATTTGATTTCAGGTTCTAACACTTAAAACCAGAATGAAATAGAACTTCTGTCCCTATGTATCATTTTGTCAAACTGTTACCCTCTCCATCATTGCCATTGAGCTGGGAGAGAGAAGAGTTTGAAAGAGCAGCCTTGTACTCTTTAGAGAGTAAGATTTCCTGTGGGGAGTTGGCTCTGATTTTAGTATTACTGCAGAAGGTAATTCATAGTGATTTTTGAACCAATACATTTTACCTGGTGGTGAATGAAGAACATGTCTGCTGTTGGGTAAATGGTTCTGCTGACGTGCAAAAGTGTTAGATTTTAATAACCTGTTCTAATGCAGTCTCCGTTCACAAAGTATTCCTCTTTTGAACTCTTTACGATAAGGTTTTATCTTAGTAAAAGTATTTCTTAATGCTTTACTTTTTCCAGGAGCAGAATAATGCACTGCAAAATATACGCAAGAAAATGAAAGAAGTGGAGGTGGAACACAATGGCTGTACTGAGCTGCTGAGGCACCAGGCCAATGAGCTTGAATACAGTGCTGAACGAGAGGAGCACCTTAAAAAAGAACTTGAAGTAAGGCTTTTAGACTATTGTTATTAGTCTCAACAAGCACTGACACTCGGAGCAATTTCATTTTTGAGGGATGGAACCTCCCAGTTAGGTTGTGAATTCTATATTCTGGATTAACAAAATGTTGAACATCTGTTCCACAGAAAAGCCTGAACAGGCAAATGCCACTTATACCGTGTGCCTGACTTGAGACTGGTGTTTGAACAGCAGATGGGAAAAGGTTTATGTAAGCGTGAAAACAAGGCTAACTTTACTTTAGGAAATCTGTACATTTTCCCTAACCTCTTAATTTTTCTATCTTCCTATCTTTTTGGCTTAAGAACAGATTTTGAGAATTAGTGAATTTGTGATGGAGAACCTACTGAAGCTGAGAAAGTCACCAGGTGTTGTGCTAGGTAGAGAGAATAGCATACTGGAAGATCACAGTGGTGGTGTGGCAGCCTCTTCCTATCTAGGCTTAAATGCTACAGGTAGTTTTAGTTTGCCTGTCTGTTGAGTGACACCTGTTGCTGAGAAGTCTCAAGTCTTTAATATCTTGTAAATGTGCTCCTTTTAGGAGAGAACCAGCAGTGTAGTACGTTTCAACATTTTGTTTGTCCACTGATAGACTTTGCGGTAACTGTGTGCTGGTTTTGGCTGGGATAGAGTGAATTTTCTTCATAGCAGCTAGTATGGGGCTATGTTCTGGATTTGTGCTGGAAACAGTGTTGATAATACAGGGATGTTTTTGTTATTGCTGAGCAGTGCTTACACAGAGTCAAGGCCTTTCCTGCTTCTCACACCACCCCACCAGCGAGTAGGCTGGGGGTGCACAAGAAGTTGGGAGGGGACACAGCCGGGACAGCTGACCCCAACTGACCAAAGGGATATTCCATACCATATGATGTCATGCTCAACGTATAAAGCTGGAGGAAGAAGAAGGCGGGGGGGACGTTTGGAGTGATGGCATTTGTCTTCCCAAGTGACTGTTACGTCTGATGGAGCCCTGCTTTCCTGGAGATTGCTGAACACCTGCCTATGGATGGGAAGTAGTGAATGAATTGCTTGTTTTGGTTTGCTTGTGTGTGCTGCTTTTGCTTTCCCTGTTAAACTGTCTTTATCTCAACCCACGAGTTTTCTCACTTTTACCCTTCCGATTCTCTTCCCCATCTCACCAGGGGCGGAGTGAGGGAGCGGCTGTGTGGTGCTTAGTTGCCGGCTGGGGTTAAACCACTACACTGTTATCTGTATGTACAGTCTGGACCAAGACTTTCTTGGTAGAACATTTGTCACTGCAGAAAAGCATAGTGACCAGATGATTCTTTATCCTGATGCAAGTTTTCTACCAAAGGCATCTTTAAATATTTTCTACAATGAATTTTAAAGAATTGGCACTTGCAGGATATTGGGAGCCCATAAAGGAGGAAGTGACATACAGTTTTCAGCTGTGTTTTTTCTCTGTTATTTTTCCCTTAAAGGCAAAAGAAGTGTTTAAAGCATTGACTGCTAGGTAGGTAGAGCCCTGCATTAAAGATGAAGTACAAAAGAAAATTCCTACAGGGAAGATGAAAGCCTATCAGCTAAAACCACTGACTGATTGACCAACAAGCTAGACTTTTGTGCCCTCAGAGAGATCTACAGGAAATCTGTTGTCAGGTATTGTGAGCTGCACATATTGGCCTAGGCAGAATTACCTTCAGCTGGAAAGTGCTGTGTACTGTGAAGTTGCAACAGCCATTTTAGAAACAAAGATTTTTGCTTCCAAGTACTTGAACGTGGGCTTTTTTTGTGACTTCATGGCTTTTAATATATTGACATAGGAATCATGAGCTGAAAGGAGGAGGAGCAAGGCAGCAAATCTTTCTAAATATTTTGATTGGGTGTACTCACCCATCACTATAAATTTGAAAAGGAAGCACTCAGTTCCTTCAAAATGTATAACTGCTATGCCCTGGAGATGGTTTTATCAGGGAAAGCTATCCATTAACCACAAATAGCTAAGATATTTTCATTGCTGCTTAATTTTTTTAACTTACTGAATCTCTTAATAATGTCGTGAGAAAACAACATATTCAGACTACAGAAAAATCAAGTCTTGTGGTACTTGTTGTAAGTATAGGTATTTAAGCAGTGACTAAGGGAAGTATGTGATGAAACCTCTTGCATTTGAAAGTTTAAGCAAGTTAGCACAAGTCCCTGTGAATTAAAAAAAAGAAGTCTAAGTTAGACTGCAATGCATATGCTTTAGTGAGCTTGCATGTCCCTTCACATGTGTAAGCGTCTGAAAGGGCCTACAATAGTAACTTACCCATTCTGTACTTGAGGTCAAAGAGAGCTTAACTAATGAGCGTGTCTGAAAATACCTTTATTCTTTAAGAAGCAAAAGCACTAGATATTTGAACCTTTCAATATTGATTACTGTAGACAGTATTGATTACTGTAAACTTCATACTGGATATTGGACTCAAACTCCGGAGTTTGTGACAACAGCATCGTCTCCATCTTACAAGGTACCAGTACCCTGCATCGCCGTTTGTGGAGCAAAATTTGTTCTGCCTTTTCTGTGGTCATGAAAGGCTGCAGGCATCCTGAAGTTCAAAATTCAGGTTAATAAAATCTATTTTAAGTTGCTCTCTCACCCATAATCCTCTCCCCCCAAAATTATATACTGAGGAACAGTTTAGTACTAACAGAGTTTGCAATCTAATTGCAACCTTTCTTTGATTTATAAATTTGTAATTCCTCTTCCTCTCTTACTCTCTGGAGCTCAATCAGGCGGAGGTATTATCTGTCCTTCATGCTGAAACAGAGTGGAAGGACCTCAACCAAAGGGACCAGATAAGCTGCTCGTCACCTCTACAGCTCAGTTATTGGAACTTTGGTCTTGGAGGCTGTAAGGGAAGGAAATGGGGGAGTGTTCAAGGACAGACTTGTTGCATGAAGGAGGGGAAATGAGCACAATCTTCCCTTCTAATTGTGATTGAAAGAAAGGACTGTGCCCTTTTAAAGGGCATGCTGCATTCCCAAGTAGAAAGAAGTGCTTCTGTGCAGCCTGGAGATTGTTGGGATTTAAACACATTGTTGTCAGTAAAATTTCCTCCTCTCTGCCTTAACAGCTGCCTCACTAGCATGCTAGCTATTGTGGATCACTTTCTTAGTTGCCAGATTCTTCCCATACATTGTGGAAGAGGCATTAAAGAAGGGCACTAAAGCCTGGGCAGTATTTTTCACTGTGTGCCGATGTGCCAAAGTTTCCTTGTGTTTCTGCCCATCTGGTATTACTCTCACATAATTCTGTGGTGTTGTAGCTGTCAATTTAAAACTCCTCAATGTATGGGAATAAGTATTACCCATGTTAGAAATATGGATACAGTTCTGATAACTGGCCCTGTACTTCCAGCTGTGGTTAAATACAACTCTTATTTTTGCCTATGATGTCAGTATTTGAGATGAATTTCCATTCAAATATAGAAGCCTTGAAGTAGTACACCCCAGACAGAGCGGTCTACGTTTTTTCGTGAAGTAGTCCTGTATTTCTTTATCTCTTTTCATGGAATTTGTAGCTTATAGATTGAAACGTGGTTTTTGTGGGAAGATGGACACAAGAGACATGTCTTATTTCAACTTCCATGCAGAGTACCTTGTGTTAATAGACATTTGGTTAGAAAATGTGTACTTAAGTTCTTGATGATGACAGCGAACTTCTTAAGGTGGTTTGTGTGAAAAGTAGTGTAATTGTAATTAAAATGCAATCTTATAATCTTTTGTTATGCTCTGCTTTTTGATATGCAATGAGGATGAACACAAAGCTGTTCCTTTACTACCCTCTGCTGGACATAAGGGAGAAGTCCATGGGAAAATATTTGTGCTTCGGTAATGAAAGGAAAGGGTAAATTCAGAATCTTTTTCTTTTTGTATGATGGCACTCTTATGAAGAATTATGTCTAATAGAGTATATTATAAGGAAAGGAAGGTGAAAAAGTCTGCCCCCCCCCCTTTCTTTTTGTGTGTTTTGTTTTGTTTTGTTTTTTTTAAATATTAGTCTGGTTTTATCCCTCAATCATTATTCTGAACATGGTCTAAAAGAGGACATTTCTAGTTTCTGGAATTAGAAATGAAGAGAAAGAATAATGGCAAGTTTCTGTGGACTATTAATTTGAAAGATAGCTGTTGGTACAGTGTGTAACCTGCTAGCTTTCCAGTTTGCAGTGATACCAATGTGGTGTACCATTGCATGGACATGGAGTCCTTCTGAAGTGGAACACATACTGTACCAGAAAAATTTAGATTGGGAACCTTATTATCATTCTGCCTCTTTAGCCTAAGATTCAGTAGTCAAAGAAATTCTTGAGGTATTTGTATTGAACTCATCAAGATAGTACTATTTATGATAATCAGTTTCCTGGAACCAGTGTCTTTTATTTTAGCCTGTAGCTCCATTGCTCTGGAAAGATGATTTCTTGGGAAATATAGAGCAATTTATATATAAAAATAGTGTTTCTTGTGATGCGTCTAGCTGCCAAAAAGCTGGGTGGGAAAGCTGTTTGACAAACAGTGGAGGAAAGGGGAACGTGGATTTTACCATGAGAAAGAGAATTATTAGTTCATAAATTTCAAACTCTTTGTCTTGTTCACAGAAATGTAGTGATTTTCTATTGTTTGTTTTATGTGTTTGAGGCTGCCAACTCTTAGTAAGCTGGAGCTCAAGGTCTCTCAAAGTTTTTAAGCCTTTCTCATGAGGCCTGAAAAATGTCCAATAACTTGGTCCATTTTATTTCTGAGGCTGAGTATGTTGCCATATTTCTGAGACTTTGAGTTGCCATTTAAAGACCATTCATTCCCTTAGCTTTCACGTTGCCTTTCCTGCTCCCCCACCTATAACTATATTGACCTTTTCATGTTCTGCTAAATGTGTCATCTTTTATTAGCTTGGTAATGCTGCTATGATGGGGAGATGACTGCAAAGAAGACTTGAGTGATGGTCCATCTCTATATTTGCAGAAGGTTACATGCAATAGTTTAAGGCTGTTGGTGTATTAAATTTCTTACTGTATCTAAGTCAGTGAAACATGAAATTTAGGTCCCAGATAAAAACAAAACCAGACCCCCTAAACCCGCAGACCTACTTTTTGTTTTTCCTTGTTGTTACTAATTTCACCGTGAACTGCAGTGTTAAGTAAGTTATAGTTCTCATAAGAAAGACTTGAAAAAGCTCCAAGCAGTGTGAGAGAGGACACATTCCTCAGCTAGTTAACAGTGCTACTGGTTAAACTTTAAATTACTTTTTGTCTTATATGACCACAGACTTCTTGGTGACTTACCCTTACTTAATCCTCTGCTTTCTAGTGTCTCCACAATGCACAACTGGCATCTAGGAATTCTAGCTACTGTGAATGTCTTGTATATCCTCTAAGCACTGCAGTTTTCATAATGGTATCTCTGTGGTGGCTCCAAAGTTCATGTTTCTCCAGTGACAAGTTCACTGACATAATGGACTTTGTCTCTGAGAGGAGCTTCCTATTTATCATCTCCTATGTCATCATATTATTCAAGTCCAGTTTGAAGGCTGTTCACTCTTACCTCAATATCAGACCAAAGTTGTTTGAATACTGTCTTATGTAGCCCTCACCAGGAGTTAGTAACAAGTCACACGTTAATCTTGTCTATGTGCATGTATAAAGTAAGAGTGTCAGTTCATGTACTGTTAAGGGGTTTACCAGCTACTGAGCATGAGAACCAAAAGGGACATCTTTTTCTTCTCGAGGTACTGTAGAAAGGGAGAGTGGTTCAGATGGGTTCGCCAACTGCAACTCAGTTGCGGACTGGAATGGGCTTGGACTTTATCCAAAGGCAACCAAACTATATCAGTTTAGCAGTCTTAGTTGTTTTTACTTTTTTTTTTTTTTTTTTTTTAATCTAAAGCCAAGCATATGGCTTATGTTGTAGCCCCCATGCCAGTGTAGCTGTTTATCTGGTGGTGTGCAGGTCAAGTATGGCTCCTCTGTCAATGAGACATGTTACTCTAGACTTCATATACAGGAAATGTTTATAGTGAGGGTTTACCGCACTCCATCAAGCTCAAAGAACATTTACTTCGGTGGTTAAGAATTGTTTGTAGTTAAGTAACTTTATAGTTACTAAAAGGTTGTTTATTATCCGGACAGGAGATGGCTCCACCTTACCATGATCAAGAGGCATCAGCATTTCTAGCACTAGGTGGAAGTGGTCAGCACATCTCCCAAAGATGTGTTTAGACCTGACCTCCTGATTTGAGTTATGAGTCATAGGAAAATGCTTTTAAGTAGGAAGAAGTAAGATCTTAATCTGAATATGGAAGCACACAAACATAGTGGGTGGGTGATGATCCAGATATGAGGTACATGTGTGTCCTCTTCACTTAAAGCTTTATCTTGGCTGAGCATTTCACATAGGGATTGGACCTCAGCCATGGGGAAATGTAAGTATCCTGACAACTTGTTAGTAAAATGAAACTGCAAAATCTTGCAGAATTGGTCTAAATAGAAGCAGAGAAGAGAAAAATTATTTCTGTTACTATATCTAAACTTAGTAACCGTTGTAAATGTACTTTCTCTTTTTTCCCTATTGTTTTCTGTGTTGCTTATCTGATAAAGGGTATTTTGATGTAAATGTAAATTTCAAATGATTACATTTTCATGGCTGTGGCATTGCACAAATGTAGGATACCGAATTACTCTGTCAGTATGGCATGCCCCAGTATTCACAAATATTGCAGTACTTAGAGCAAGTGTGAGGGGCTGAAAAAAGTGGAAGCCACAAGGGCCAGTTTGGAAAATGGTATTGCAAACTGTTAGCATGCAGAAAATGTCTCCTAGAAACCACATTAGCATTGACATGCAACAGGACACTGGAAAAAGTGACTGAACCATAAGGGATTAGAGTAAACATATAGCTTGCTTGCCCACAAGTTCGAAGGCTGGCACTGAAGTTTTCTTAGTCGTTTTTATTTGCTGTTTCTCAAAAGTCACAATTCTGTCAGTGCCATCATGGAAACAGATCCCAGATATCTTTATTCTTTAAGTTAAGACTGAAATTGACTCAGCTTGACTATCTAAGGAAACTTTGGAGATTCCATGAGTTTGTGTGTGGTATCTTACTTAAGATGTCTGCCTTCATATATCCTGTTAGGTGCACATGGAAGTAACGAGCGACTGAATCTTGTTGAATAACCAATGTTTTCAATTTTGGATAAGCAAACACTTTGTAACCACTGGAGAACCCACTTTTTGGATTCATCCTTGAGATTGATCTCTGTAACTTGGACCTGACAAGAAGCTTTCCAAGCTAAACCAGAAAGTATTCCCATTTGACTCCCAGTTGAGAGACTGTGGTCTGGATGTCTGTGGCCTGCAATCTTTCTCTATAACTTGTTTTCACACAGCTTCTTCTTTCTGTACAGGCATTGTGTAAAGTTTTCAGACACGTATCGTTCAGTAAGGATACTGATTCTCACCTTTCATCTGATTCAAAGAGGTTTGCTTGGCTAACATAATTCTGGTACCAGTGTCTTTCTGTTTGTCAGACAGGAACACAAAACTCCTCTCCTCAGCCTATTTCTCTTTTTGGAATTGTTAGTATGGTGTTACAGGTTAGACTCATCCCTGACATTTCTTTCTTTCCCTCACAGGGTGCATAATGGATCATTCTCACTGGTAGAGCATGCAGCTTCTCACTGTGAAGGCACGTGCATATAAGTGTCAGTAGAGCCTGTTAGAACTTACTAGCAAAATAGACAAGATTTTCTATCTAGTGTTTTTTTGCAGCTGTGTTCTTCCCAAATAAAACTTCAGACTCGGCTTGGAATCCAGGTGCAACTTCTGTGGCTGATGTGCACTTAGATAAACAGCGATTCCAAGGTTCTTCTCCTTGGAGCAGCCTAAGCAAATCTGAATTTCTTTATATTTAATAACTTTGTATTGCTTAGCAAGGCTTATGTGCTAATGGCTGGTTAGATATCTCTCATGAAGTTTTTGTTTTCGCGCTAATTTCCCACTGATTTGCTGGCATCTGACTTTGTTTAAATTTGCTAGATGTATGGTAAACCATAAGCTTCAGCAATCAAATCATAGAACCCAGGAAAAAGAATATTCATTGCTCCACCAGACACAGACAGCGTCTACGTGACTTCCTCAATTTACATATGTAATTTTTCTGCAAGCTCTTTTAAGCATCTGAATCTCTTCTGGGTAAGACAGCTGCTTATACTGGTAAGCTAAGATTAAGGGTTACCTGAGTAATCTTCTGAGACTTTTGAGGAGAACATAGTTCACTCTTCATCTTTGGCTTCTAGCAATACAAGAAATTAGTTCCTGTCAGATCCCTGACAGTGACTTGTCTTGAATGAAAATACATTTTATTTCTCTCCCTATGTCTTTATTTTCTGAAGGTCCAGTGAGCTAATTTAAACAAGATTTTAAAAATCAAAATTTTAACAAACTACTGGTATGAGGCAAAGCTTTAAAGAATCAAAGTCTAGAAGAAGATGAGCTTTAAAAGCAAGAATAGGGCATTGAGATTCCTGACCTTGTGAAGAAACCCCGGTTTTGAACAAGTCAGTTTTCTCGTGCCTTTATATGGGAATATGATCTGTAAGATGATACTTACCTGTCAAACAGATACTTTGATTTCTAGTTTCTAATTTAATTTCCCTGTGTATACTGTCTTGAATCTCTTTGAATACTTTCCATTGGATACCTGTCAGGTACATCTTGCTCTGCTTTGGTCGGTGCCTAGGGTTCATACCTCTTTTACAGTAGGCTAGACACACTGTCCTGCTTGCAATTAGGAGCCTGTTTCTCACATTCCAGAGATCATCAGGAATGTTTGTAGCTGCAACACTAGTTTTCCCAGTGCTTCTCTTTTTATAGGCATGCTAATTCTACAAGTTAATTCTTCAGTAACTTGTGACAACTCCAGCAAATGAGCCATCTGCAAATACGTCTGATTTTAAATGGAATTGCTCTTACTTCAGACAGCAGAAAAGTGGTATGTTGGCACTTGTCACAGGTATCTGCTTGCTCCTGCCTCTCCTCTGTCATTGTCCCAGGATTTTCTTAGCACTGAAGTTTCTGTATTTCTGGGAGTTTGTGTTTCCTTTGGACCATGTCTCTTGTCCTAGCAGTTTGTGTCCATCATGTTGGCTCAAGGAGATAGACTTTACTTTTGAAGAACTATACCAAGAACTGATACCTATATGCTCTGTTTGGGAGAATGTGATTGCTCCAATTTTTCATTCTTGCAGATGCCCTCACTCAGGCTGTTATTTATTCTTTCTGTTTTTTGTTTTTCTTCTTGGGACTGATGAAATCTAACAGTTCGATCCTCTAAAATCCATTTGAGAGGATAAGTTAACCATTTTGATAGTGTCTTGCATCTCTTGTTTCAGCTGAAGAGAGGCTGAGATGAAGGCATAGTTCTACTTTGGACTGGTGCTTAGGAAATAAAATAAGACTTAGAAGTCTAATGCAGTACAGAGCTTGTGAATTAGTAAGTTATGCCTAAAAACTTTACTTGCAGAATCACTTTTTTTCTTTTTCCATTTCAGTGTTTGCTACGAGAATAGACACTTGAACAAACCATCCAAAGACAGAAAAGCATTTTTGCACTTGAGGCTATGCAGTGAAATATTCTCGATGAAGTCTCTATTTCTTCATTTTATTTTTTAAAAACTACATTTCGCACTCTAAATGTTGTGATAGGTACCTTCCTCACTGTTTCCTTTATTCTGTTCCTCAAACTTAGGCTGACTTTTAAAATGTTATTAAAAAAGAAATAAAATCCATATCACTTATATTTATTGTTCACTGACTACTTTTACTAGGCTGGCAGTATTCTTGTGTAAAACCACCCTGTTGACAGATGTTGACCTGTTGGAGGATGCTAAGGAGTGCTTCCAAACTGAAGCAGGGGGTAGTTTGCTAATTCTCCATTAAGGGCAAAGGGGAGTAGGAGCTGATGTTTGGAAGGAATAATAGTGTTAAGAGTCTAAATCAAGCTGTTTTTGAGAATAATCTTAGCAATATGGAAGTTCAGTGGGAGTGTTTGTGCAGGGTTTGTGAATTTTTTTTTATTAAGTATGTTAAGCAGATAAAACTCCTGGGAAGAGGCAAAGTTTAAGCCTTTTGACAGACCTTACTGTGGAGTAGGTTTGGTAAGCTCTGTGCTGTTCCTGCTTTTCTCTTTAGTAGGCCTTCCGTGGACATCAGTTTCAAAAGTCTTTCCTTTTGCATGTGCCTGTGATTATGCAAACAAAGTTTAAATTTATTGCCAAGAGCTTTTATTTTAACATCTGTTAATGTTTCTCTCTCTTCTTTTAAATATTCAGAATCAAGATGCAGTCTACATACTTGCTACTTTGCTTTACTTTTCCAAAATCAGTAACTTTGATTGTATTTATGTAACCTTAAATGTGCTTATGTTAAATGACTTTTTAATATTAATTCCTTTTTCTTGATCTCCCTGATTTAATTTGAAACCAAGAGACATTTTGGGATGAATTTTTCTTTTCAAGTCAGTTATCAGTCAAAGTGAAAAGATTTTATTGATAGAAAACAGTGTAGTTAAAATTGCATGTGAATTTCCATTATAGCAGATCTTTAGTTACTGCTTCTGGTAGAAGTATTTTTCCAGATGAAATTCTGTCCAGGCCTTTATCTGGACTTTGTATCTTGTGATTGCTTTTGTGTTTATTGTAACGTGAAAGAAATTTTTTCAGCTTGGATCACTTAAAAAAAAAAAAAAGTTTAGTAAAAATATAGACTACTTCTTGAACTTTTTGTAGGCCATCCAAATTTCCAAGTAGATTCTTAGCATAGTCATTTGCATTTTTGTGCTTTTCTAAATGTGAGAATGGATAAGACAGATGCAACAATTTAATTCAGAGAATCCCATTTTGCTTAAACTATGCATGCATGTACAGGTGTTCTTCTGTGTAATGAGATGTAGCGACTGACTAAAGGAGTCAGGATATTTGTTAAAAGAGATCATGAACATCCTGATAATTGCTAGACAAAAACATAACAGAATAGTTACAGGTCAAGGAACACCGCAGTAAAAAAATACTAGATTAGTGCATTACAACATTACAAAGGTTACAGATTTTTGTTGTAGGGAAACTATGATTCGTCTAAGGCTGCAAAGTGATCTGTTATGGGCACCTTAATTGGAAATTAGGTGTCAAAGCCAACATATTTTTGAAGAATTCTGTATCCTCTCTGTGCTTCATCTGTCTCTTCAATGAAACTGTAGGTACTGTATTGATACCACATTGTATTTTGGAACATAGAGGGTGTGGTTATGTTGCCTGAGGTGACAACCTTGGTGAAAAAGCAAGTAGTAAGGGAATAGGTAGAATATTTAACTTGGTCTTTCTGCTTTCTGACTCCAGCTGCAGTTTTCTTGATTGTAAAAAATGCAGCAATAACATAATGCTATGTCAATTTCTTTAAATAGAAAATAATAATTTAATATTCTAGATATATAAAAATTATTTTTATATGTATTTCTTGGTATGAGTTCTCACAGTTCCAAAGTACAAGTACTTCAGATACATCAGGTTGGTGTATGGAGTCCTAATATACTGAATGAATAGAATAGTCTTTGTGTCATGTTTACCATCTCTCTGGACTTAAATTTCTTCAAAATGTACTTTTAGGCAGCTACGGTGAGAATAAAGAAACTGGAAGAAAACATTGAAGCAGAGAGAGCAGCACATTTGGAATCCAAATTCAATTCAGAGATCATCCAGGTAAACTTTTTGTTAAATATTTTGTAGAAGTTTACAGTAAAACAGTTGATGAAGTTGTAAAGATACAATCTTCGAAAAATGTTAAGACCACTTACTTGCTTCCGTGAAAACACTGAATAGGTTTTTTTGCAACAAGTGTCAAAATTGTAGTAGCTCATCTATAAAAGGAGAGAATAGAAAAATATCTGCTTTTCAGCAAACATTGACGTTATTAGAATAAATAATAAAATGTCACATTTGTAAGTTTGAGAATTCCCGCTGGCATTTAAACAGTGAGGGGAAAGGAAATGTTTCACAATAGTTAAACACTATACTACTGTTTAAATATCCTGTCCTGTATCTTTTGAATGGGCACTTAGAGCTCTTTGGAGATACAGTGCATACATCCAGCTTCTCTAGGAGTGAAAGCTTAATGCCTCCTGAAACTGCAGTTCCAAATATAATTATTTGGAGTACATTTCAGCTTCAAACAAAGTTATGATATCTGCAGTTACCAGTAAAAATTGATTATATGAAAAAATATACTTGAATATTAAATCTCTGTATTATTAAACTGTATCACACAGGGTTTGACCCAGTAAGGCAATTATGGTTTATTTTAAAAAGCAAGTGAGAAAAAGCTAAATAACGATTGCTTAGTAATCTCATACTAACTAACTAGCCCTTCACACTCGACTTTTGAAAAACTAAGAAAAAAAAAGACTTTTGAGATCCTTTTTTTTTCTTATTTTCTGAGTAACAAAAATAAGTACTGCCATTCTGCAGTCAGTTATTTTCTTATTCTCATGATCTTCTCTATGTACAGGCACTTAAATTTTTTAAAGTGACAGTTAAACTAGTCGAAGGGAAAGATTTAGTTTTCTTAATTTCCTCCCTCTACTTTTACAACATACAAAGGAACTGAGAGGGGTAACATTCCTTGAAGTTAGAGACTTTTATGGGTGAATGACTGGTAAGGTTTTTTTCCTTTTTCTTATACACGAACAAGGTTCAAGTGTGCTTTGTGCTGAGTGGGAAGTGTAGCCTTTACTGTTAACCCCACACTTTCATGAGTCTACTTAAAAAATAGAATTCTCCTGGAAAACTTCAGTAATAACTGAAAAAGGAAAAATCCAGACACCACCAAAGGAGAATAAAAGGCGCTTTTGGTCAGCGTATCTATTTGTCTCTGTTTTGAACTGTATGTATTCGTACATTTTTACATGTGTTCAATGCTTTCTGTGTATATACTTCCATATAGAATTAATAGAATATAGTTACCTGTAAAGCAGAACAGAACATAGAACAGCATTGAAGATCATGACACTTTTTCCTAACTTGCTTTAATTGCTTTCTTATCACTTGGTAGTTAAGAATTCGAGACCTTGAAGGAGCTTTACAGGTGGAAAAAGCCAGCCAAGCAGAAGCTCTTTCGGATTTAGAAATGATCAAGAAAGAGTTCAAAGAGGTAGAAAACGCATATGAAAGAGAAAAACACAATGCCCAAGAGAACTTGGAAAAACTCAATATGTAAGTTACCTTTTAAATTCATTGTAAAATAGCAGTAGACAGCTTGAGTACTGCTTAAAGTTTACCTTCTCTGTAGTTTTCAGTCACTAGAAGACAACACAATCTGATGCAATTTGCCAAACCAAGCCAAGGTTCAGAACCTGGCATTCCATTAATAACAGGTAGAGAAAATAACTGATCTGTTATAGATTATTTGCCAAAGCAAAAATGTTGAAAATAACAGTTATGATAGGGTCCTGTCTCCACTAGTGTTTGGGAGGAGTGTAGGAAAACATACGTGGCAGGTTTATAATAGCTTTTTTTCTGTGGATACACTTACATTATTATGAAAACATTAGTTTTCACTTCAGTGAGCTAGATGAATCTTTAAGACTTCTATCTGGAAGTTGTGTATAATTTGTAGTGGATAATCTTCATTTTCAGCTTTTGAATAATTGTGGAAAGTTTTAACTTGGTAATTAAAAATAGAAAAAAGGGTAAAGTGTATGAGAGCAGACGAAATTACTTGGGATTCCTTTGCTGCTCAGCACAATCTGCTGTGTCTGTGGTAACAGACGTTTTTTGGAAGAACGGCTTTGTTATATTCCCCAGGCAGATATAGGATGCACAGTACTGAGTCTTTGTCCCTGGCTGAGTCAAGTATATACTGGGTTGAGAAAATGTCAGGAAGAAGAATGGTGTTGGAAGACAGAGAACTGAGGAGTAGATGAAATAAAGGATAATAGTAGGTGAAGTTTAGGGAAAACGGAGGTTTAAGACTTAAAGTGTGTGGCACACAGTGGGGGTGTGAGAAGACACTCAAGCTAGTAGAATGGGTTGGAAAAAGAGGTGGCATCTCTTTCAGTCTAGGATTATATGGGTCTGTACACATAGGTGTTTATGGTGACTTATTCACACAAGCAATAGTGGAGAACAAAAGAAACTTTTTTGTGCAAGTAAGGAAATTTGTGGGCCTGAGAGAGTCTTTCTATATGCATGGTTACAGAGATGTTTTTAGTAAAATCATTGAAACCTGTGCTGTATTGTAAATACCTTAGAGCTCTTCATTAAAATAAGGCCAAAAGAAGTCTGAATGTAAGATTGTGCATTTAGGTAAACCAGAGTCATATTAAAAAATTAAAGCTTTTTTCTCAAAGAAAAGGAAATAATTTTTATGTTAAAAATTTGTGAAAACGTGTTAAATACATTATGATAGTAATCTAATGTGATGCTTCAGGAAGACTGCAGTCTTCACAGCTGAGAAACTGAATAAGTATATTTCAAGATTCTCTATGGTCCTAAAATAACATCAGTTAATTAAACTGTAATCTCATCCTGCCTGGTTGTTTTTGCTTTAAGCATGAGTTCTATGGCAGCAACATACACGGCACTAAACTAATACCAAGTTCTTTGCCTTTCCTTGAACTGGACAAGGCATGTATCATTGATTCGACATTTTATTTGTTTTTGTTGTTTTCTGTTTAAAAAAGCTCCATTGTGTTCCAAACAGCCTTGTTTGGAGGAATGTCTATTGGATCAGTAGTTTTACGTAACAAGCTACTTCGCATTGTATAAGTTTTTCTTGTATGTAACGTCTTATTCTTACAGAAAATATGGTTTGTGGTTGGTTTTTTTTTTTTTTTCCCTTTCTGGTAGGTTTCCATATTTGAGTGGTCCAGGAAATACAGAAAATTCATGTTACAGATAAGATCTTTCTCTTCCCTTCAGACTTAAAGGTTTTCTTGAACTAGTGTTCTTCCAGTGCTTGTTCTTGGACCGTTTCTTCAGTCCTTCCAAGGTCCGTCTTTGTATTTGAGGTTAGACCAGCCAAATTCACCATCTTCAAGTGAAACACAGGGCTTTTTTAGTTTTTTTGGCTAATGCCTGTTAAGCTGGAGTAGTTTTCAGTCTAGAAAAATTTCTCCTGTCTTGTCAACATGGCTACCATAGCATGGCTTTCTGTAATCAGTCAGGGAGCTGTTAACCTTCCAATAATCTCCAGGTACCATTTACTCCTTCCTTCTGGAAGTTTTGGGAATTTTTCTCCTGTTGTTTCTGTCCAAGCTCAAAAACTAACCCTTGAATTGTACAAGCAGCTCACGTCTGTCCTCATACCTGTTATTATGTCTCTTGCATTCTTAGAGAAAACAAGTGCATCTGACCTGTAGCTTTTGCTTCTGAAGTTCAAGGTATTGAGATTAATGAAACACAGATACTGTCAAATTTAAGGGTACAGTCAGTCCATCTGGGGAGTTAATAGACTTGTAGAAATTATGTCTATGACTTTTGAAAGTACTTAACATTTGAAATGCAGAACTGCGCTTTTTTATCTTCATAGCTCGTTAGAAAATGAATGTGAGTCTGAACACATGGGTCATCTTTAGCTTTGATGTAGTCACAAATAAAGGGTTAAAATTACAGAAGATTGCCTGTTCTGATTTTATTATTTGATGTGAAATAAATGTGATGTGAAACAAATATGAATTCTGCATAAATGAATTTAAAAAATACAGTAACATATTTAAGTGCTACACATGCACCAAAAATGTAAACCACACATCATGCAAACATACTAGGTCCTGAAAGGAGTGTTAATGCTTTACACTGGGAGTTACATATTGGTAAAACAGCGTGATTCTCAGGCCTTCTAGTATGTTTGGCATTTTAATGCTTTTATTTGTCTATCTTCAGTTGTTCTTTTTAACTTTCATCACGATTGTTCTCTCTGTTTTAGCAAATTCATATTTTCATGTTGCTACAAGATGTTTTATCTTAGATATCTGTGCTCAGTAATAATTTTCAGTACAACATCCTCTCATGAAGATTCCTTTTGGCCCCACAGAAAGTTCATCAAACATGAGTTTCTCACCCATATTTTGTAGAATAATTTTGGTTGGTTGATTTCATCATGCTAGACCTCAATCACCCAAAGTGGTATGCATGTGCACTTCAGTTTCCTTAACAGAGTTTGTCAGAGCATTTCATTCTGTGAATTATATTAGTTTCTCAGATGAGTAAAGACCTTTTATCTCAAGAAGTAGTCTTAAGTGGAGTACTGCCTGCACATGGAATAATGCTGTCCAATTGTTACCATGTGGAGCTCCACTATTCCTTCAGGTGTTGAACATGAGCACTCTTTCAAGAACTCTGTATTTTTTCTAAACACTTAGGAATTGCAAATTACACTCCACTAAGTTAGTGACAGAGATGTGAGTCTTTAAGGCCTGAATTATTCTATTATTAGTATGAATATGTTCTGAGAATCAAGGGATGATAATAGAGATAAAATGTAAGCTAATTAGAAGCATTTTTGATGGTAGCTTAAACATCTGTTTAGGAATTTCCAAACCATTAGAACTTTACAAGTTTTACCACAAGATCTGCTTTTTAAATTTTAAATTAGAAATGTTAGTTAAAAATTGTGAAAATCCATAAGTAGTAATTTTCCAACTAAGTCTTTGAGAGACTCTTAAAGATACTTTTCTGTATTAAATTATTCAGACCAGCATAAGGATAATGGTTAAATATTGAATTACATTGCTGGATTCAATAATGTTTTGTTCCTTGTGAGAATCTTTTATCTACACATATGAAGCTCTTCTTTGAGAAGCGAAGGTTTTTGTGTTTAGGGTAGTTCAGGTCCGCAAAAATTACATTTTGGAAAAATGGGAAGAACTCTTAAACAAAAACCTTTTCATCAAAAAAGAAAAATATTTTTTAGGTACTATATTTCTTTGTCTGGAATTGCTGTAGGAAATACCTGAATATATGTGTTGTGGCTAAGACTAAGAAATACAGTTCTTACAGTTATGGTACCAGTTGCAGTAGGAACTTCGATATAAGTGCTTACAGAGAAGTAAGTACTTGTGTTACTAAAATGCAACAAGAACCTTAAACAGCCTTCCCGTTTTCCTCTAAACTGGATAATTCTGTTCAATGTTTCTTTCCCAGGAAAGCAGATTTGCCCTATTTTGGGGTTTTTTTTGGTACAAAAAAGAATTTGTGCCTACTTAAAGCATCTGTTCTGTGTGCCAATTAGATATCAGAATAAACTTTGCCTAATATCCAAACACTACTTTTCACTACTTGCAATCATCTGTTCATTCAGGCAATTACTCCTAGCAGCTTTTGCCAACTGAGTTTTTTGAAAACAAATTATCTTCTGTGATTTCAGAGAATGCAAACCTTTCCATGAAAGTTAAAACAGTTAAACAGTTTGTGGTTTTGTTAATAGAGCTTGAAGAAACAGAAACAGCCTGTCCTTACAATTTTGTTAGTCCAGACACCTACATTTCCAGAGCTCCATAAAGATAGGTAGCGAAGGTCAAGCTTTATCTCAGATGGACATCAATATACTCAGTTCCCTTGAGGTAGTTACATGGGGTTGGCGTGTACTGCCTTGTCTGCTTCCTGTGCCTTTTTTATTCTTTGAAGCACACAAATATCAGTAACTGTGCTGGTTTTGGCTGGGATAGAGTGAATTTTCTTCATAGCAGCTAGTATGGGGCTATGTTCTGGATTTGTGCTGGAAACAGTGTTGATAATACAGGGATGTTTTTGTTATTGCTGAGCAGTGCTTACACAGAGTCAAGGCCTTTCCTGCTTCTCACACCACCCCACCAGCGAGTAGGCTGGGGGTGCACAAGAAGTTGGGAGGGGACACAGCCGGGACAGCTGACCCCAACTGACCAAAGGGATATTCCATACCATATGATGTCATGCTCAACGTATAAAGCTGGAGGAAGAAGAAGGCAGGGGGGGACGTTTGGAGTGATGGCATTTGTCTTCCCAAGTGACCGTTACGTCTGATGGAGGCCTGCTTTCCTGGAGATTGCTGAACACCTGCCTATGGATGGGAAGTAGTGAATGAATTGCTTGTTTTGGTTTGCTTGTGTGTGCTGCTTTTGCTTTCCCTGTTAAACTGTCTTTATCTCAACCCACGAGTTTTCTCACTTCTACCCTTCCGATTCTCTTCCCCATCTCACCAGGGGCGGAGTGAGGGAGCGGCTGTGTGGTGCTTAGTTGCCAGCTGGGGTTAAACCGCGACGGTAACATTGGTGGATATCAGTGATTGCTTTCACCGGATCCCTTCAGAGAGAATACAAGAGCCTTTGATGTACTTACCTTTGAAGGCTGTGGTCCTTGGACTCCAGACAATGTCAGGAGCTTGGCTTTTTCTTTTAAGCCATGATTTGGCATCCTATCATATTTTCCCTTTTTCTGGAGGAGTCCCACGAGTTTGTCTTTAAGCCTTAGTCTTTCGAAAGTCTTGGAGACGTTCATTTGTTGTGCTAGAACACTTGTATGTCTTTTTAGCTGGACTTGATGTAGGATAAATGATACCAAAGTTGGAAGCTATACAAAGCAGTGAGAATTTATTTTCTCGGAAAAAGATGGTTGTAATAACTGAAACTGAGCAAACAGGCTTTTCTGGGTTGCATAATTTATTAATTAGCTCTGAACCTAGCAGCACTATGTAAATTGGAAGCAACATGGGATTTGGGTCTCCGTGTGAATTTGCTTTCCTTGAAGAGTGAGAGCATGACATAGAATAAATTGGAACTGCTTTTACCATGTTTCTAAAAGCTGTGGGAGTAGAAGCTACTTTTGGGCACTGAAACAAGCAAGTTCTTTCTCTAAGAATAAGAAATAACCATCTACAGCTAAAAGAAAAAAAATCAGCCAGGCTGAAAGAGAAGCACGTAGGTATTTGGAAGACTGATAAAGTAGTCCTTCAGCTAAAAAGCTAAGTTGATCTATAAGAAATAAGTCAAAGTCAGGAATTGACAATATTGATTCAAAAGTTTCAAAGTTGGCAGAGCTTTGAGCCCTCTGCATTACTTTCAGTTCTAGTGAGACAGAAGTGATAGGAGAAGAGACAAAGAAATGAGAGACACCTGGATGTTCCCACTGCTAAGAGTTACATCAAAGAATAGTTCCGGTTGAAAGGGATTGCAGGAGATCTATAGTCCAACCTTCTGCTCAAACCAGGATCAGCTATGCGATCGGGTTGCTCAGGGCTCCATGCAGTTAAGTCTTGAAAACCTCAAAGAATGGAGGTGGCACAGCCTCTCAGGGAACCTTTTCCACTGTTTGACTGTCATTAAGGTGGAAGAAGTTTCTTCTTGACTGAACCTCTTTGGATTCAATTTGTGACTGTTGTCTCTTGTCCTCTAGCCATACATTGCTGTGAAGTGACTGGCTGCATCTGCTTGATAACCTGCTTTTAGATATTGGGAGGCCTGTTATATACCCTGAAGTTCTCTCTTCAGCCTGAACATACCAAGTTCCCTCAGTTCTTATATGTGCTTCAGCCCCTGACCATGTTGGTGACCCTCCCCTGAGCTCACTCCAACTTTTTTCCTGTGTTACAGAGGAGGTGTGTGCTTAAAACTGGTCATTATCCTAGATGTGTTGTAATGAGTGCCAAATGAAAGGTGATTAATGACTTCCCTTGATCTCCTGGCTATGCTGCTACTCATACAGCCCAGGATGCTGTTAGCTGTTTCTACTTGTATGCCACGCTGCTGATTTGTGGCTAGCTTGCTGTCTACCAAGATTACCAGGTCCTTTTTGAGCATAGCTCCTCCCCAGCCAGTTACCAGCCATATTGCTTTAGGGGTCTCTTGCTTCCTAAATTCAGATCTTTGCACGTGTCATTGTTGAATCTCGGAAGGTTCGTACTGGCCTGTTCCTCCTCCCTGTCTAGGTTCTAGGGAATGGCAGCCCTTCTCTTGAGTGTATCAATTGTGTTGTGTCGTGACCTACCCCCACCCAGTTCACTGTTATCTGCAAACTTGGTGAGATTGCACTCTTGGCCTAATCCAGGTGATAGATCAAGATGTTAAACAGGTTCTAATATAGACTCCTGCAGTATTCCACTTGTTACAAGCCACCACCATCTGAGCTTTACCATCAAACCATTTTTATCGATGTTGTAGTTCACATATCTAGACTGAAGTCCTAACTTGGCTATAAAAATACTGTGTGAGACAGTGCCAAAAGCCTTGCTAAAGTTGAGTTATATTTAATCTACTTGCTCTCCTTTTGTCCACAGATCTGGTCTTTTTATCATGGAATTTAACTGGGTTGGCCAGACATAATTTAGCCTTGGTAAATCCTCGCTGACTGTTCTCAGTCACCTTTTTCTCTTTCATGAGCCCAGAAATTTGTTCCAAGAGGGCTTGCTTCATGACCTTCCTGGGACTGAAATGAAGCTAACTGGTCTATAGTTCCTTGGCTTGTCCTTTTGCCCTTTTCTGAATATAGGTGTGACATTTGCCTTTCTCCATTTGCCAGGCACCTCCCCCAATCTCTGTGACCTTTCAAAGATGATAATGAGCAGCCTCGCTGTGACATTGGCCAGCTTTGTCAGAACCTTTGAGTGTAGGTGAGCTGGCCTCTTCAATTTCGATGAGTTGAGTTCTTGCAAGTAATCCTGGACTGAATCCTCACTTACTGCTAGCAATTGTTCTCCTCTTTGAGCCCTTTTACTGATCACAGAGGCTTGGGAGACCTTATCAAGGAAGACTGAGGCAAAAAAGGCATTGAGCGTGGTGACCTTCTCTGTGTCCGCTGTTGATGAATTACCTGGTCTGTGTAGAAACAGGTCCATGTTTTCCTTCCTACCTTAATGTAGTGGTAAAATCTCTTCTTGGTATCTTTGTCATCATTTGCAAACATCAATTTGAGGTGTGCTTTTGGCTTTCCCAACACCATGCCTACATACTCAGGCAGTCTTTCTAAATTCTTCATTGGATTCCTGTCGCTGGTTCTGTCTCCTGTATGGTGGTGTTTGGCTTTGTAACTTTCTCATGAGTTGCCTGTTTAGCCACGCCAGGCTCTTTGTATATGTTTTCCTGAGTACCAGGAGGACTGATACAGTACAAGAACTGTTTGAAATTTTGGGAATAGTCTGCTGGTGGAAAAATTTGAAGTCATACCATTCTGCGTAGTATATAGTCGGGTATGTGGAAACTTTAGGAACAAGCTTTGTACTTGAAATCAGGGTTGATTATGCAAGATGTGACATAGTCTTTCTAAAGAGAGCTACTGTGTTAATTAAAATATGATGAATTCTGTTTATTATATGTAATTTGGAGGCCATATCCAACTGACCAAATGAAATTATGGCTGGAAGCCTAACACAAGCATTGGTAACTGAAAAGAACATAACGACTTCTTGAAAAGCCTTTCTTAGAAGGAATATATAACTTTCTTCAGTTAAAAAAAAAAAAGGGAACTTCAGAAGCCATATGATGTGCTAACATGTTATGTGCCATATCCATCGATTATCTTTAAAAGCATATAGTATAATTGACAAAAGTATTTTTGATAAAAATGTTTTAATGCTGAAACTTTCCAGATTACAAAGAGAGTGTTTCTCCACAAGCAAGCAAATGAATGAGAAGATTGAGGAAAAGAAGAAGGTAATTAAAGACCTCTCTGAGAGAATAGGGAATAATGAAAAAACCTGCAGTGAATTACAGAAGGAACTTGCAATGGTAAGACAAAGGGCCCGTGGCACTCATTGTTCAGGGTTTTTTAAACATACTGTGAACATAATCTGCATTTGCTGTGCTGAGCTGTGGAAGAACTCTGCTGTTGTGTTACTCTGATTTTACTTATGTTACTTCATTTTGTAAAACATGAGTAAATATAGCTAATACACTGGAGAAGCTAATTAGAAAATATATTTGAAGTGATATACCATGTATTTAACAGAAGAGTTATTTGCAGAAAACAACTATTTAAAAGTATGGCTATGAGTAAAGAGTAACTTGTGTTTGCATTCCTAGTGAAGAAGGCAATTTGTAGATATGGATTATGATTCCTTGTGGAGATTGTTCTGTCTTTCTACCCAACCTTTTTCTTCTCCAAGCTTTATTAGCTTCCATTGTTTATTTCTGTTTCACATAACATTTTGTTTTTAGTGCAAGCATTTGACTGTAAAAATTGCTTGAAAATTGCTTGTTTGAAGGTGACAAAGCAGACGGGTTTTCTTTTGTTTTGGTGTGGATTTGGCATGTTGGATGTATTTTACTGGATTATTTTCTGCTATCTTTCTCCTTTTATATGACCAGTTGAGGCCTTCCCACTGTCTCTGTCCACCTCAACTTTGAATAACAATTTTGCCATCCTGTTGCATAGCAGCAGGGACAAAGCAAAGATCTTAGGATATCTAGAAAACCTCTCCTTCCATTGTGTAGTAGCATTTGCAGTATTTCTATACTTAGCCAATGTAAACTTTTTTTGATACTGGCTTGCAAATTTCTCCTCTTTCTCTCTCTTGGAGCTGTGAGTATGGAGGGTAAATGTGGTCTGTTCCGTGCTGCTGACAGGCATTGTGCTAACCAGTGAGCAGGAGCAGAGACCTGCATTAGAGGATCTTCAGACTTGTTGGTGTCTTCTGTTCAGTTGATGGAGTTACTTCATACATTGTCTTAGGGTTATCCACTTCCCAGACAGATTGGTAACTAATAAATTGAAGAAAAATAAAATCAATACCCCCTCTTCCTTCTGTGAAAATCACAGCTTCTTCCATGCAAGTGTTAATGTATTAAAAGGCATTTGCTGGCCTAGTTAATCTGAAAAAATCATCTTATCAGACACAAAAGGAATACAAAGAGACAAAAACAACTGTCTCCCCTAACTACAGTCAGTAGTGATTGCTATTTATTAATACAAAATACAATTCCAAGCTGAAAAATTTCTACTAAGAACCTTGAGCACTTGCTAGCTATAGCTGTGGCACAAGTTTTCCTTTTCGTTTTGTGTTCCTTAGTAAAATGTATGTTATACCTGACAAGAATTCAGGACAAAATTCTGTTGATGATCAAGGGTTCTGGTAATGGCAACAGTATTAAATGGTGTACTCAAAACGAACATTACATTACTGAAAGGTAAAAAGCAGAATAGATTGTCTCAGTTAAAAGAACTATCTTATTCATAGAGCTGGTTATTTTAATTGTTTTACTGGAATGACTTCAAACCACAAGACTGTCTTGAACAGGTAATAAAAATATTCATTTTCTGAGGAGTTGTATTAGTGGTCCCCTATGGGATTAGATTTTTATCACCTTGGATGGCTTTGTATTTTTCCTGAAGACTTTTGTATTTGTTTGGGAAGGAGGAGTGCCTGTGTGTGGTCTTGTTTACTCAGTCTGGACAGCTTTTTGTTATTTTTCTTCCCAAAATGAAAAAGCAGAAGACTCTAGCAGAAATTAAGTATAGATAACATTTCATATACTGTTATTAGGCTTCCCTATACTCGTACTAAAATTGTGTGAAAATGTCAGTGTGTTCTCTTCCCTTCATTTCCCCTTTCTGGATCTATTCATTACTTTCTTACGTTTTATACTATTGTTAGACATCCTGAATACGTTCTTTCCACTCCAGTCTGATAATCTTATATTGGTTTCTTACTGTACTGCTATAATACAAGTTAATGTTTTTGTATGTAAAATATTTGGGAAATATAACCAAACCAGTGAAGGCTCTTTGCTTTTAGAGAAGCAGACTTAATGCAGGGATGAAATACATTCTTTGGAAACTTTATATGAAAAAGAACCTTCTTTTTTTTTTTAATGGCTCAGTTGAATGTATAGTAAAGTAGTTATGCTGCTTTTAATTTTAAATATCAGCATGTGGCAGAAGTTTGCCAGAAATTTGCATGGATCAAATGTGATAGGATCTGTTGGTATCAAACAAAACTGCTTATGAATGTTCAGCATGAGCAGGCTCTCAAGATTTCCATTATGTTTTTCTGAGGAAATTGGTCTCAAGCTTGTCATTATTTCCAGCTAGAGTTTTTAGAAATTTTTAGCTTGAAGAATAGGAATTTGGAAGAGTGGCCATTGTGATTCAGAACTTGTTTTAAATTGAAACAGCCCCAGCTGTATTCCTGCCCCATAGAAAGAGTAAGAAGTATCTTTAATAGTTTTAAAAGTTACTCAGGATATTTACATTTCTGGCACCTAGTAGTGGATGATCTTTAATTCTTAGTACCGGACAAGCGGGAGACATTGAACCTTTATTTTATGAGAAATGTATATTGAAATTTGAGGAACTTGCCAGTTCACCAGAATGCATATTAGGAAATTGAAGTAATGAAAAATAGTGTATTTTAGTATAAATTCCTTTAATTTGGAAGAACTGTGTATGCATTTCCTGCCCTTTGTATAGATGCTATTAGGAGTAGCATAATTAGTGTATACGTAGTGTAATAGATTACACCCAGAGCCTGTCTTTTTCTGTGTGGCATATAAATCTTTCTCTTAACAGCCATGCATGCAGTAATGCACTGTTTACATCTCGGCTGTCTGTAATAGACTTGTAGGTTATTGTAAGCTGAAAGTTAGAACAGAAGTGTTTGAGAATCTAGTTCCTGGACATAGGCATTAACCATTGTTCTTTAACAGAAGTGTCTTGAGTATTGACTGAACAATGAAACACTCTGAAGATTATGATTCTGTTCTACAAATTCTATGGAGTAGAATCTGGTACTCAATGGCAAAGATGTAAATCTCATCTAGATGATTCATTGTGAACAGAGCTTTTTCTTTCAATTTAAAAAAAATGAGACACAGCCTTCATTAATTTTGTGCTAATGATTGTTAAATGTTATGTTACCTTGAGTCTTGTTTTACACGCCTTAACTCAGGGGTGGAGTGTTCCTACCCAAATGCTACTTCTGTTATTGTCCTACTTTAAGAAGACCAATCAGTCCGAAGCATATGCTTAAATGATCTTCTACAAAGAAACCAATTTTGTAATTTATTCTGGAAGTGGAGAGGTCACTCAAGCTGTGATGTCCCAGTGTTTGAACACAGGCATCTAAAAAATGCTTTTAAAGTTGCCGGTTTTTGAAAAATTTTCCCTGAGTAAAAAAAACCCCAAAACCAAAGAGATACCCACCAAAAGATTGTTACAAATCTCTCTTTAGGGGACTAGAATAGTTCCACATAAAACTTGAGCATTTTTTGTTAATTTTATTTCAGGTGAGTAAAACTGA
Organism: Gymnogyps californianus; assembly: GCF_018139145.2. Classification (NCBI taxonomy): domain Eukaryota; kingdom Metazoa; phylum Chordata; class Aves; order Accipitriformes; family Cathartidae; genus Gymnogyps; species Gymnogyps californianus. The sequence continues at coordinate 49,500,401 of NC_059500.1, read as the reverse complement.
GACACTAAATTTCTTGAGAAATTGTATTTAATTTACACATGGCTAGACACTTTTTAAAGACGCCTCTATAGACTTCGGAAAAATCTAGCTAATGTAAGAAAATAAAAAAACCTCTATTAAGTATTCAATAGTTAGATAACTTCAGCAATAATAAATAGTAGCCTAAGGAGGGAGATTGTCAGTGAGGGTTTTGTTTTGTTTTTTATACTGCAGTTTATGCTTGGTTGCTTAAAATTTGTGCCACTATTCTGCTCTACAGAACATCACTCAAGTAAAACCCATTTTTTGTTAACTGTGGAGCAGTCATTTGGAGCCTGTTTCTATAAACGCTTTGATTTGGTTCCCCCAAGGTCATGCCTAGTGAACATTCTGATGCTTTTGTAAAGAATTTACCCAAATGCTTTCCAAGGAGTATCTGAACATACTGCTTTTTGGTGGCTGTGTGGATAGTTCTGGCTTTGGCACTTGCTCTGCCATCATCAGATGGGATTTGCACTGCAGACCAGGTGGGTGAATTAGTCCATGTGCAAGAGAGCCACCCAGGAAAATCCCTGTAACTGTACACAAAGTAGAGAAAATTCCTTTCAGAATAATGGCAGTTTGTTGCAGGACTGGGCTCCAGTTCCCTGCATAATACTACTGGTTTTGATAAGTTAATTTTGAAAAGGCCTCAAATTCCTGCCTACATGTTTATTTTTTAAACGTTATTGAACTTGAGATACAGATGCACATTTGCAGCATGAGGTCATGTGGGCTATTCTGGAAGTGTGTAGAGTTTGCATTTATTTTATTCAATGCTGGCTTTTGGAAAATGCTGAAAAATCAATGGGACTTCATTTCTGTCCTGGAACAGGTGATGGAATGGTACCAGAATCTAATACTGGTGGTTAAGGGAAATATCTCTGCAACCAAGGTAGTAGGGAATTGCCCAGATAAATGCAAATACCCTACTTCTGGAAAATAAGCATAATTCTGACAGTGGGTGGAATAATTTTTATAAGTAGTAGGTTTTCCTAATAATTCTGGTTATCCTTAGAGATAAGGATACAAAGCATTTGGAAAAAAGATTTTCTCCTGGTTGGAGCCTACAGTACTTGTAATGAAAAATGCTTGGCTTCTGTTTAATTTCTTTAAAAGTGTGGCTGTGTTTTAAAATTGATGGGTAAGTAAATATGTGGCCAAACACATTTTTCTACCAAGAATTCTTTTGTCCTCAAGGAATGTTTTGTGATAATAGGAGCTGCCTTAAGGATATGAAGTTTGACTTGGGGAAGCATTGTATATGCTACAATTCAGCATATATTCTGGGTTCAGAAAGTATGACTTTGCTCCCATATTGTTTGGTTTCTAGCCTCCTATTCTGAATATTTTGTGAGGGAGGGAATTGTGTTTGGGGGGTATAGGAAATACTCCTAATATATTTTGAGAATTTTAAATTCTCAAGTGTTCATGCAAACTTCACAAGAAGACTTTACCACTGATCTCAGGGACCTGGGATTCCTGAAGGCAGGTTCTACCAGTAAAGACTGAGGTGGAAAAGGCATTGAGAAGGCCTTTTCTGTGTCCCAGTCACCAAATACCCTGCCCCATTCAGCAGTGGGCCCACATTTTGCCTAGTCTTCCTTTTGCTGGTGATGTACTTCAGGAAGCCTTTTCTGTTGCCCTTCACGTCCCTTGCCAGATTCAACTTCAGGTGGATTTTGGCTTTCCTAAGCATATCCCTCCATGCCTGGGCAGCATCTATATTTCTTCCAGGTCACCTATGCCTGGTTCCAGCTCCTTTATGCTTCCTATTAATACTTGAATTTAGTCAGGAGCTCCTTGTGCATCCATACAGGCCTCCTGCTGCCTTTGATTTTCAAGGTCATTTTTAAGGATCACCTCCAGAGTCAAGAATGGTCCATCCCAATGTGCTGGAATTCAAGCCAAGTCAACAGAAGGCTTACTTTACAAGTGTTCTTTCACCTGTTTCTACTAATGTGGTCTGGGAAGCAAAGTCTCTTTAAGTAAATGCTTTAGCACTTTGTCACTTGATTTCCCTTTTGAAGTAATCTAGGGAACACTCACACCAGTACCTTTCCCGTAGTTCTAGAGGAGTGGCATCCTCTAACACAAATACGATGATGGATGGAGTTGCTGAGAGGGAAGTAATCTCATCTCCTGGAATAGTTGCATCTGGCAGAAGGTATCTTTCAGCAGCTGCAGTTGATTATGTTTGACTTCTACACTTGTAGACTCCATTTTCCTTTTCAAAGTAGAGTTATGTATACTTGCTGTGGTTGTTCAGACTGAAGAAAAGAAAACTAAGGGAGTTATAGCTACTGCCATGAACTATCAAATGGGTGCTTCTGGAGAAGACGGAGCTACACTCTCCTTAGAACTGTGCAGTGAAAGTATGAGAGAAAACAGAAGTTTTAGAAAGGGAAATTCTAATTACCTGTAAGGGGAGAAGAAACTTCACAGTGAGGATTGTGAGAGATTGGAGCCGGTTGCCTGGAGGGGTTGTTGAAACTCCATCCTTGAGGATACTCAGAATTTGACTGGACAAGGCTCTCAGCAACCTAACCTGACTTCAAGCATGGCCGTGCTTTGAGTGGGGCGTGGGACCAGGTGACCTCCAGAGATCCTGTCAGCTTAAATTTTTCCATGATTTTATGACTCTACATATTCTTATTAGATACCTGTCAGTGAGACATAAGAAAGTAGATCGATATGTTCAGACCCTTTTGGACTCTTAACCTGTGCCTAGATTTCCAGCACTGTAGTTTACAGTATTTTTCTTCAATTTCTGATAATGGCGACAGTGATTGAAAATGGGAGTTAGAAAGAAAAGATACTAAGTACTTTGCAGCTGAAATGTAGAGAAACTGGCTAGTCTAAGGAATTTGCTTTTGATCTTTATTGCTGTTGAAAAAGAGACTGAAATTGGCTTAGGGAGTGTAGATGCAGTTAGCAAGTAAAGCACAGAGAAGTGGTGAAGGCTGAATAGACTGGAATATACTGACTAAATGGTGGTAAATTAACTAAACCAAATGAAAAAATTGGATGAGGAGATGGAAAAAAATTCTCACATTTGACTTTTCCATGGGAAAACGTTTTTCTGGGGAGATTTAGTCTGACCTTGTCTATGCTGGAGTGGTGTATGTAAAAAGAGTATTTTATTGTGATGCTGATCATATTGTTGTATTTTCTTATTTGTAATATGTGAGGTCTTTGAGATTATATCAGTACATGAGAGTAAATTATTTTAATGTGTTTGCATCCCATAAAATATTTTTACTGGAGCTCAGCAATTAAAAGCTCTATTTATACAGATAATTTTATAGAGTAAGAATTAAAACTTAGTTATTTCTGAATATATAGAAGTGGTTTGGAAATTCTTTATGAAGTGTAGTACAAACTCTTACACAAGGAAAGGCGTGTAAATGCTACAGGGGACATAACATTGAAATACACATATGAATAATATATTAGTTGATATACAGTACATATAATTAAAATTGAAAGAGTAAAGCAAATTTATAAAATATTTAAACTGAATAGTGAAGAACACTGCTGAGAATTAAATGCATTTCTTGGTTTTTTTAGCCTGACAGTTATATGCTACCAGTATGTAGCAGTTTTCCTGGGGAGGATGTTTCCCACACTTGAGAAATTGACTGGATCCTTACACATGCAGTGAAGCATAACTAAAGCAATAGTTTACAGATACGATAGAAAACAGTAGGATTTTTCTCAATACAAAAAGGGTAACCTTCCATCAACAAGTAGAAATGGAAATTACTAAAATAGGTGTTAGAATTTAGAATAAAAATAAATTGAGTAATTAAAAGTAATGACACATCTTTGAGCATAACCTTTGTCATAGGAAAATTGTGAAGTTATTTAAAACTAGTTTCCTCTTGATTTGCGGGGGAGGGGTTGTTGGGGGTGGTGGGGTTTTTTTTGTTTTCTAAACTGCTGAGATGTATTACTTTTTTGTCAGTTAGCTGCTAAAATTGTACATTTGAGAAGTTGGAACTGCATATGCCCAAGAGGACCTTGGTCGTGTCTGGAATTACGGATGCATGTCTTTGAAAATTGCAAGTTTTAATATCAGATATAAATTGAAGGAATGATTTGATATAGTCTTTCTATTGTAGTGATCAAAAAATCTGCTCTGATACCTTTCTGCCCTCCGAATAAAGCCAGTGTCTTGATTTGAACAATAGGCTGCGCTTAGTGAACAGCTTTCTTTAAGAAAATTCAGTGATAAGAGCTGAAGGACTCAGCTGCTTTATATTCCATGCATAAGGAGGAGTTTTTGATATTGAAGAAATCACTATCAAGCATGGAAGATAGTAACAATTAAAGTAGGCAGGTTTGCAATGAGAATAGGTGTGGGATTTGACTGAGTGCCAAATCATGAATTTCTAGCCTGTCTGCCAGTAGTTTGGTGTCTTTCTGGATGCCCTTGTAGGGTGTAACAATAGATTTCATTGCTTGCATAAATGGGCAGCAGTTAATTCATGTTCATTAAGATATTTTTAAAGCAGAAGAAGATCAAGAGTAGGTTTTAGTACAACGATTTTTTCTTTTGACTACCTGAAGCTTTTAGTTCTATTTTAAGTATGTTTCAGGGTTCTGTGTTACTTATTTGTGATGTCATGTTAGGTCTCTTGGCTCAAGAAAAGGAGTAATAAGAAATATATCAGGAATTTAAAGGGGAACAAAAATACCATTGTGATCTGTATTTCTTCTGTTTACTATTTTAATGGGTTTCTTTTTTTCCCCTCTTGTCTTGTCTGTATCTCCTGTCAAATAAAGGCCAAGAAACACCAGGTCTTTCTAACAGAGACGTATGAAAACAACATGAGAGAGCTGGAGTTACTCTTGGACAGCTTTGCTATGTCAGGCCAGCGGACAGCAGGTTAGTTGAAGGTATAAAATGACAGATGCATCTGTCAGTGTTCCAAAGTCACTACATTGTGGGAATTCTGCAGATGCCTCTTGCATTCCCTCTTCTCAACATGCTTTGATTTGATGACATGATAAGAGCAGTTCTCACAGCAGTCAAATGGCCTTGCTAGCTGAGAAAGGGTGACGGAATGTAGACCTGCTGTTGTCAGCCCAGAGCTTGATTTACAAATGCTGGGGTGTATATGATCGGTCAGAAAAGGGCTCACTTGCTGTGCTCTAAATCCAACTGAGAAAAAAGTCCTTACAGTATACCTGCAAAGGGAACAGATGTTTTGCCTGAACTGAGCCAAATTCTGAGGCAACCTTCAGCAACTTAAAGGTCATATATTCAAAAAGGTTGTGTAGGACACATGATATAACACAATACTTTTTACTGTTGGTTGTGGACTAGTACTGTATTCATTCATTTAATCTAATACAGAACAAATATTTCTCTGTTTTCATTAAAATTAATTGTAAGTCAGTGGTTGTCACTCTGCTACCTAGCTTTATACGTAATTATTGTATCAAACTCAACAAACTCCTGCGTGCTTAAACATTTGAAATAGTGACTAACATAAACAAGCTGAACTTTAACATCAAAGCCAGTAATTTTTTTAAAGGTGAAAATAGTACACTTTTAAAAATCTTCATTTAAAACTATCTGTAAAAGTTTTCTCTATGTGGTTCCTGTTAGAAAATCACATACTAGACACAAAATGCTTCCAACTTAGAATGCACGTAAACTGGAAGAAAACAGGCAAAATGTTGCTTAAAGAGCAAATGGGTTTATTTTATGTAAATTGTGTTGAAATGTTTCCGCATTTTCTAGCAACAGTAGACATAAATGGGTCGTATAACACCTTTAAATGAAGATGCAATTTTTTGTATCTTCACAAAAAGATTTTTTTGTTTTATGGCCTGGTACTGTTAAAATTGAATAAAGGAACTCACATGAGCTGTAGATACGTCAGACCAAAAAGCTCTTCAAAACTGTATGTTTTCCTTCAATCTTGCGAAGTTCCACGTGCCCAGAGGGGCTTCGGCAATTCTGGGGCGAGCTGGATGCTGCTGCCAAAGTGCAGTTTCCAAAGCAGTAATTGTCTTTTGGGTAGGTTTTGTGTTCTCCCTAGTGGTAAACCTTGCAGAGAACAGCTTTGACCTGTTTCTATAACATTAGGGATTCAGTAACAGTAACTTCAGTATTAATTTGCTTTGTTTAAGGTAAACTTTGAAAGATCTTATTTAAAGAGATCTTTTTTTTTAAGCTTCAGCATCTCTGCAGAGGCTCAGTTGAGGCAGAAAGTCAAATTTAGCTCTGGTGTGGATTGAGTCTTTATGGCTAATATTAAAATGGACATTGACTAAGACATTTGTTTTACATATTTACTATGCTTCTAAGTGTGAAACTTAAATTTTTAATGCTATTGCCTTACTGTGTTGTACTTATGAATTTATTATGTAACAGTATTTCTTTAAATTTTCAAAAAAAAGTTTGATCATATTTGAAATGGGAATGCCTAGGTGCCAATAAAAGTAAAAATCTTAAATAAATCTTTGTAGTCTAATTAGCAGATGAGGGGCTAGATGAGCCACAGCTGGCTGGGCAGTCTTTCTTTCTCGTTTTTGTTTCTAACTTTGAACTCAAGTGGTTGAGAGTTCTACTTAAAAATCTGTTAATATTAAAGGTCCAGCCCCTTCATTTAGGTGCTGATTGGGCTGTGATTATTGGGCTATACAGGAAAAAGAAGAGAAGACTTTATATTTTTAAGATTAAAAACCGAAGTGTTTTAAAAAGTTATCTTTTTCATTATACATTCCAAAATAACAAGCATAAATCCATGTCTTCTCCTTTTTAAGTGACCTTTGTAAGTTTTCCACAGCATTGTTACTCTTGTTGGGCAATTTGCGTGATTTCAGTTTGTTCCTGTTCAGTTTATCATATTTTGCAGTTATTCAGCAACAGGGTTTGTGCTCAGGGAAGTTTGTCTTCATTTCAGGAAAAAAAAAAAGTTGTGGTTGTAGTAATCTGGGAAAAAAGTGAACTGCATATAAAGTGCTAAGAGCGTTAGCTGCTGTGAGTTAGTGTCACCATTTAACGCAGGCCACCAGTACTGTTTTGGTCAAAAATCTAAAACACAGCACCATATGAGCCACTACGAAGAAAATGAACTCTATCCTAGCCAGGCCCAGTACCATTAGTAGAAAGTCTGAAGCAGCAGGTTTAAGAGTTTACTCACTTGTATACCTCCTGTCAGACTCCTGTTGAACCTGGCATTTTCCCAAAATTCTTCCCCCAAACTCTTAGGTGATACTGGGCAAATGCTTCAAGTATTGTTTTTTTTTTCTTTTCCTCAGTGCTGAAGTAGGGCCTCTCCATCAAGAGAGTGCCATTTGAATTATGTTGCATGTCTCCTGCATAGTTGTTTGAAGACAGACAACACTTGGCCAGTATTAAAGCCATAGGCTTGTTTTTCAGCTAGTGCAGGAAGGTGGAATCTGGTATTTCTGTTGGCAGTCTGGGCTGCCTAGAAAATAGGGTTGCAGCAAAGGCAAGGAATGCCAGCATGGAAAGCTTACTGGAAAAGTCTGGTTTTGGCAAACATGATATAAATTAAGATAGTTCAGAGGCATGTTTCAGTGACAGCATTGCAGGTTGGGACTTTTGAAATGAAGATACATTATTTAGACAGCTTGATGAAAACTATGGGACGGAAGACAACCCCTAGATTGACTTAATAGGTATTACTATTTTAAACTGAATGACCATTGTGAGTTACAACTTCTCTAGAGCTAGAAGGATGGAAGAATAGTACTTTTTTTTTTTTTTTTTTCTGTGCAACAGGATCACTGCAAAATGTTCCTACAATGGGTAGTAGTGAGAAGTTGCTCTTGTAATTGAGAAGACAGGACTGGAGCCCTGTGCATCCTTAACTATAGCTGTGGTTAAGTGATAAAAATGACAGTAAGGTGTTACTAGTCTCTTTCTTAAATGTAAATTCTGAACTTCTCACATAAGGTCAGATTTTATGCATTCTTCTTAGGTTGATTCTAAGTGTAACGTCGCTATTTGGGACATCTCTAGGACTCAGAGGTTTGGTTAAGGGCACTGGAGTCTCATTAAGAAGATTTTGCTTTTCCCTGACTCTGTAGACCTTTAGAAACTGTGGTAAATAGGTGTCCACTGGAGTGGCTGACAGGACAGAGCAGAAGTCTGTTGCTGGGACATGCGTTTTTTTTAAATTGACTTGTGCGCTGTAGAGCAGATCTTGCTCCTGTTACTGAAAGCAGTCTTGCAATCCTGCATTGGTTTGACTAGGTGTGACTTCGACCTTAACAGTTGGCTGGCAAGTCAAAGTGAAAAGTTAGTGTCCAATCTGAATAGTACTCTCTGTTTTCTGACATTATCAAATGGTTGGGAGAGAAGAGGGTAATTAATTGAAAAAATTTGCAGAATGGCTTTTGGCAATACTTTCTGACTTGTGCATGTGTTACTGCATTATGTATAGCGTACAGGACAAATCTATCATTTTTGTATAATGCTTTGATTAGAATATCATGCTTATTAGATAACACTAACCTTAGGATTCTTAAAAAAAAACAACCTGCAAGTCTGTAAGTGCACCTCCTCTAGCTGACAAAGTTTTATGGAGAGCCAAAGAAAAGGCTTAGAGTTTAGTATCTGATTTGACTTTATGAGGCACCCTAGGTAAATTGCTTAGTGACACTGACCTTTCAGAGCTGATAACACCTGTATCATCATTTAGTTCTGCTGGGAATTATGATTCTTTAGCCTCTCTGGAGTTCAAATGCCACAGATTTTCTCACTTCTTTTGCAAAATAAGGATGCTATTAGTGTTGGTAAAGTTACTTTTGCTTATAGAACGTGTTAAGACTTGTGGAAAAGATGATACTATAATTTGTTACAAAATAAGTTTATAAATGCTGCATACTAATATAAATAATGCTGAGAAGAAGAATCTGTCAATAACCTGGTATTTTGCTGTAATATCAGAAAAAAATGAATAGTTTGTTCTTAGAAATTTAATATCAGCTGACATCTTGTGACCTCTTGATCAATACAGTGTTGTTTTGCTTTCTTAGCACATTGTACTATGGGCTTTGGAATGCTCAAACTTGTTCATATGTCCCTAATTAAGGCAACCAGATCAGAAGTCTCCATCTAAAGGTTTAATAAATAAGTGTAGTGTGTATATAATGGATATATCAGCTTTAAGATTTATAATTGAAACGTTATGTAGGACTCTGCAGACAGATAATAAATTTTTTTTATTATTTCCTTTGGAATGAAATTCAAGATCATTTAAAAGGTTTTAAAGACCTCTCCAAGCGAAACATAGTCATGTGATCTTTGGCTCAGTAAAGCTTTGAGTAAATGAAGTACTACATTATAATATGCATGCTTAGTCACAACAGCAAAATAATGTCAGGAAAAGTGTAACATAACTTTCAGGCAACATGTTTTTCAAAGTGTGTTATTGTGTGGTTTTAAAGTTGGCTGATCTGACTGAATGACACAGACTTGACCACAGTAGAAATTATATGCGAGACTGCATACCAAATACATTAGGTAGAAATGTAATCCAGAATTTGCAGTTCTGTATCTTGTATTGAAGCTTTTATACAAATGTCTTTCAGCTGTATTTGCTGTGAAAGTATGGCTATTCAGCTGCATCTCTTGTGGCAAACAAGGCTACTGTTCAGTGTTTTGTATTGTCACTGAAGCCCTAACTAATTTTAATACCTCTCATCCAGGGTGAGTAGTTTTCTCTCTGTGGCTTTAAGGCTTAATTTTCATTCTGTATTTTTCTTCAGGCACTTGTAAGGACAAAGATAAACCTCCGAGCCTCTCTGTCCTTGAGACTTTGAGGTATACCTTGACAGCTTACCAGAACAAGCTGGAAGATATGTCTAATGAGGTAACACTTGCACTGTTTGGCTCTATATGTATCGCCTTCAGCCTGCAGCAGTACATACGCTTTACTTGTAAAAAAGGTCAGAAGAGTGGGAATGTTGAGTTGACAGCTTCACGTATACCCAAAGAAATAATCTCTGTCACTACTATTTCTCTAAGCTTGCCCTGCAGTGAAGTTTCACTTACATTTGGGGGGACAGGGAGAAGAAGTTTTTTCTTTTTTGCTTTTTAGTTTAATTTGGTTTTGTTTTCTTATTAAACCTGTTGGGATTATTATTTTCAATAAACATTCAAGAAAACAAGCCATTGATATCTAGGATTTCAGTTAAAAGATGATGATTTAAGAGTTGGGCAGTGTATACCGCAGTATTCCTAAATACACAATACTTGAGCCTCAACAGTCATTGGTATCAGTTATGTAAATGTGCGTGCCCTTGTACATTTAAAAAGTGGCATAATTTTCTGAGATGAGTGTGTTTATGATGAAATCTCTTTTGGTGCTATTTTGAGGTCTTTTCAAGTAAAATAGGACCATGATAATACTTTCTTTATCTAAGACAATAATGGAAATATTTCAATTTTGGAAGTCTTACCATTGAAAAAAATAAAATGTTTTCCATGCAGTCCTACTGGCCTTTTATTTCACTGACTGAAAAGTCAAAATCTTGCATTTATTTTCTCATTTATGTTGCTAATGTGTTTAAATTAATCCCCTTGGGTGTGAATGTTTTATGAATTTGTGGCTTTAAAGACTGTAGAGCGGAGTTAACTGCACCGTTAAAGCTTTCTGTACAAACTTGTAATTAGCTTATCTTTGGATAAAATTGGCAAATACAGAAAGGCAAGGTGTGGTAAGATTGTAAAAATGCCAGTACTGTTTTTTCATTTCTAGGTTTTGTCTTTTGTTTTGACAAAGGCATAGTCTAGCTAGTTACTCACAATGTTTTAGAAAAAACAACAACAACAACAAACAGAAGAAAAGTATATCAGCTTTGCCCCTTTTATTGGGAAAAGAATGGTCTCCCGCAAGACCTTTGAGTTTGTTCAATGGGCGCAAAAATAGGTGACCATGGAAACAATTATACTTTTGTAAACAGCAAGCACTGTTAGGTCTCTCCCAGTGAGATAAGAGAACCGATGTGTATAGTCATTATGAAACTCTTCTGAGACCCAAGTCTGGAAGCTGCAGAGTAACTAGGAACATATTACCCACAGCGAATTGTTATTTGGGAGGAGGAATGTCACGTGATAGGCAGCACAGTTGAAAAGTCGACTCAGCAGGCTTTGGCTTAGTGATGTGCTTTGTTGTGAAACTGTGCCAGAGACAGCAGTGGGGAGACCGAGGGGGTGGCTGCTAAGAAAGCAAAGAGAGTATTCTGACAGAAAGAAGAATGAACTGTCAAGGAAAATAAATCACAAGCAGAGCAGGACCAACAGATGACCTGCCACAAGACTTCCCAGTAGGACTGTGTGTGACTGACCCTGAAGTTGTCATATGGAGCCAGAGATCACCGAGCACCTTCATGGTGCACAGAAGGGGCAGTGCTCTGTCCTTCTTGATTACCCCTGCCCCCATAGATAACACTGCTTTTGGCTTTTTATATATTAGATATGTTTAGTAATAAAACTTTTTAATAATACAATAATGCACGAAGGGACTATGAAGGGCACTGTGCAATAAAAACAAGATGTTTTAATACACAGCAGTAAGGGTTTAGTTTTGAGTAATTATGTAGTGATTCTTTTTATAGAGAGATTTTCAACAAGACTCCACGTATTGATGGATTTATTAATATACATGTACACCTGTATGTATACGTGAAATATGCTGGTAAACTTGTCATGTGTCACCTTTAACTTACTGTGTTAAACATTAGATTAAATGATCTAGTTCATTTGTGTGACTGAAAGGTGTGTAAGTGTTTTGGTTTTGACAGATAACAAGCTTTTGACTTTCTGTATAGTGCAGAGGCTAGAGTATGTTTGGGGAGAGAGAGAAGGCTAGTAAACCAACAAAAAGACTGGAAATACTCCAGTAGCGTTCTGTAATTTACTGTAATTATTTCTAAGGGTTCTGCCAGGTCTCCTGATCTGAGATCAAACAAAAATATAATTACCAAAGTAATTTGTAAATTTTGTAAATGGGATGTTTTACTTCTGAGTTGCTCCTTAATGCTCAAGTGCTGGCAGTAACCTGCACTGTAATACATTTCTGTTCGATGCTTTCTTTCAGACATTTTTATTTCTAACCTCATCATCAGGTAACCAAAGATACAAATTATAATGAAAGTGGAAAGTGAAGCTAGTACACATTATGGTCATGAGCTACCTCTAAGGTAGTTGCTTGTAACACCACAAACAGTTCACTAGTCACCATGCCTCTTGGGAACATTGCTGCTTTTTACGGGTACGTGAGTACCATCCATGCTCAGTAAAAAGTAGAGACCAAGCTTGTAGCTGGACAATTTCTGCAAATGGCCACTGACTTTGAAAACTTGTTTTCTCGAACCAGTCCCCAGATCATAATCTGAATTTATTACATTTTCAAATGCATTTCACAATCTGTGGTTTTGTTAGATATTGTGAGAGTTAATGGGAAAGTTAATAGTGGAGTCAGTTTGGGGTTCTGCCACTGCTATTTATCTTAAATCATTATAAAAGAGTTATTTAGTGCTTTTGTAAAGGCACATTATTTAGATTGTATGGAGTATAAATATTGTCAAAGAAATTGAAAACAATTTTTTTTCACATTTATATACAAAATTCTTCCTTTATATTCAAGTGATTATGTAACCTTTCTGTAAAAGCCTGTTTGACCTCCGTATTTTTCACAGCTTGGGAAAATGAAGGCTTTGTGTGAAAAGATGACTAAAGAACTTGAGATATCCAAAGAGAAAATGTGTGCTTTAAGTCAAGACCTTAAGGTATGGTTTCATGAACTTAACATAAAATTTGAAAGTTCTGCAAAAAGTATCTTTCTGGATTTAAGGTATCTTTTTTTCTTATCAGAATAAGTCTCTGTATCATTGTATTCTGTTGAGCAGACTAGTTTACCTTGCAAGCTTGTGTGAAGCTGTGCTGCTTTTTTCTGGTTACCACCTTAGACTATGTAACTGATCATTTCAGTGATTGCACTTCTGAAATAATTTGAAATAGATTTATCAATTGTGCAAAGTTTTGTTTTATATTGAAACCAGCATCAGTAATTTTTTTTCCTCCTGTTTTTCTCAAGAAAAGGAGAAGATAATATAATTACCTCTGTTCATATGAAAGCACATTTTATTAAAGATGTCCTTTCCTTTGTTTTCTTTTTTTTTTAATCTGTTTGTGTTTGTCGGACAAGTTAATGCATGTATGAAGCATGAGGTCATCCTTAGCAGTTGTACAATGTGCAGCCTAAAATTTCTTAGAGTAAAATCTACCTGGGAACTGATAAAAACACTTGAAAACTCTTTTCTTTAGTTTCTGAACAAGAATTTTATTTTTGGTCTCTGTTTTTGGCTGACACACCACTTCTGTAATGTCCTGTCTGGTTACATCAGTGGCCAAGGGAGTAAGGAAGTCCTGAGGTCATGGTTAAACTTAATCTCCCAAGTGGCAGTGTATTATATTACTGCCAAAACTGAATATCTCTACTCCCAGTGTTTCTCAGATTCTTTTGCTGAGGATATGCTGCTTTATCACTTCAGTTTAGTCACAGATACTTCTGCAACACTCATTGAATCTTCATATTAATTGATACTTGCACATGATCTCCTGTCATCTGATCTGAACTTTCTTTACTAATTTATGTTCAGAAGACTGAAGACTTCTGCTTCTGTTGCAGCACCTTTGTAAGGCACCCAAAAATTTTGCAACCCATTGCAACAGATACTTGTATTCTTCACGCAAAAACGATTTGCTACACGCAGACGGTGGTGGTTATTATGCAGTACACCAGTTTCTGATCTCTTTAAATTTTTGGTAATAAAATTGTATGTATGAGTGAAAACTAAATCCAGTCTGAAAACATTTGTGTCACAAATTTAGCATTGCTTTAATCTTTTAATATTTTAATTAAGAAGAATAAAAGTTGTCATTGTCTGATGAATTTGGGAGTATCTTTCCTATTATATTTCCTATATAAGCAGCTATGATTTTATGAAAAACAAACAATGCTTTCAGTTTGACCTTTAGCAAACTTTAGCAGTGCTGGAAATCCAGTGCTTGTAGGAGAGGAAAGCATGTGTATCTGTCCACTCCATCTCAGCAATCTTTTGGCTAAAAAGGGGTAGTGTATTAAGTTCTTTGTTTACCTTGTGAGATTTGGTACTGGTAACATAATGATTGTATTTATGAACATTTCTGATTATTAGTTTCTTCCTATGGTCGAACCTCCAAAGAGAGTCCTCACATTTGTTTTGTCATGCGGATAAAGAATATAGTGGGTAACAACAGCTGTCTGTGTTGCCTACCGACTCAGCTGTAATGGATCAGAGGTTTACTTATGAAAATAATGTATCTTTTCACTAGCTCTGAGAGCTCTCCACTCTGCAAAGGATAACTTGCGTCCATGCGTTCTGCATCTCAGTTGTGGGGGTAGAGGGGATTCCGAAGGTCACTGCATCATGGAGCTTTTAACTCTCAGAAATGGATTTCTGATGCCATCTAGTTAGAAGCTGTGGAGAAGGACTGTTGTCAATTTTGAAATTCTGTTATTGACAAGATACAGTCAGCTTAGCCTGGAGTCTTCTCAACACGTGTGGCTATATGACTGTTTACTTCCTCAGATGCTGAACACTGGACTAAGATGACATTTTATAGAGTAAAATTCTTACCAGACTTTCTGTTCCATGCCTCTGTTCTACAGGAAGCTCAGGATAACCTGGCTGATGCCAATAAAGAGTTAAATCATCTGCACACTAAGTGTGCAGACAGAGAGACTTTAATAGGAACTTTAAAAGTGGAACTACAGAATGTATGGCAATGCTGGGAGAAGGAGAAAGTACGTGCCACAGAATCTGAAAATGAAATCCAGAAGCTTACCAGGGCTTACCAGAAGGATATGGAGGTATTACCACAGACAAGATGACTGTCAAAAGAGTCTTTATTTAATCTCAACTTTATACATTTACATACATCAGATGGTTACTCTTAGTCTTAACAGATTTATCCCCAAAATATGATTTTAAGATACGTATTTTGAAATACGTATTTAATATCTGCAAGATCTCAGGACATACTGGTTCTCCTTTCTTCTATATCAGAACTAATAGCTTAACACTTCCAGTATTTTGAATTTTTGAACAACTGAGTTTATTTAAAGAGCTACACCTGACAAACAATTATTTCTTTCTTTAAAATTCAAAGTTAACAAAAATGTTTTACAATTGGAACATACATTAGTATCATCATTGTGTTGTTAATTACTGATTCACATGGCAATTGATAGATAGCAAATGTGGAATTAAGGTAGTTTTACCTGCGTGCCGCAAAACCTAGAAATTCTTATTTGTGACCTGTTCGCTCATTGTGGTGGGCTATATGTGGGAATTACTTCACAAAATCTTACTTCAGAACTATTATCTCTCTCCTTATATTTGTTTACAGATGTTAATTTTGTTGCTTTTTCCCTCCAATAAAGCAGTTCTGTACTAGCAATAGCAATGATATTCTTTATCGTTGTTGTCGTGCATATTGAGCTCATTACTTCCACAAATTTGGACATGGATGCCAACTGAGTAAAAAGGAAACATTCTTTCCACCTCTTTTACAGTCTGGTATTTAAATAGTGTCCACATAAACCAGCTGGAATTGTTATACACATCAGATAGTGATTAAAGTGAAGGAAACTAGAAGCCTGGCTATATTGTAAAGTCAGCATGTCTGCAGTACTGTGGTTGCATTCAACATGCGTGAATTGATTTTGGGTCTTGGGATCCCTTTTTTCATGCCAAATGGATAATTATCATCCTTGGTTTATCACAGCTCAAGCAAAAATGTAATGATGGTGGCACACTGGATTTTCCTTGGGGAATTAGGAGGAGATCTGCTAGAAATAGAGTTAAACTAAACTAAACTACAATTTTTTATTGCCTAAAATACCATGAAATAATTGTGAGAAAATGCACCTAAGTATAATGGAAAGGGCTCAGAAAAACCATAGTTCCCCATCTCGGTCATCCACAATTTCTTAATGTAAAGCCTCATCCGAGGCCCCTGGAAAACAATGGGAACCTTTACAATGGTTTACTGACTTTGAATAAAGGCTCTGTTTCTTGTGGCTTTTGAGGTGCAGCTTTCTATTGTTGTCTTAATCGAAGTTGCTAAGTTGCATATATGTACTAAAAGGATGAAGGCTGGAATTTCTGTTGCATGCTATTGTTGCTGAAATTTATTTATAACTTGCATCAATTTATTATACTACTGACTAAAATCACTGTAGATGAACGAGGCATGGCTTGTGGAATTTAACTGATGAAGCTATAAGCCTATTTTATCTAGCCATTTAGTCATACATAACCCACACAAAAACAATTTTTAAAAGACTTCAGAGTGATAGTTGTATAAACAGTGTGTTGTGCTGCAAGCCAGTCAGACAATTTTCTGCATGCTAGGCAGATATTGGAAATGGGTACAATTTGAATGTACCTGAAAGTGTTAAAATGAATGATTAAATCGCATCTACTAATAGCACAGAAATTTTTATCTCTATTAGGTCATGGTTGTGACCATTGCAAGATTGGGCTTTATTTATATACTACGTCTAATTAGACAAATTTTGTAAAACTGTTTTCTTATTCTGGCTTTAATATGTATGACTGCAAATATTAACAAGGAATTGAGGAATTTTGAAAAGGTTTGATGATGAGCTTTGTGGATTTTTTTCAGCTGTGTGCAGCTCACATTACTACATGTGATGCATCTCTTTGGATTCTAACACTGTTCAGATATAACAGTTAATTTTTCTTTTTGTCTCAGGACAAGCTAACCTTCCTCCATAGCTTATACCAGCGTTTGGTAGCAGGCTGTGTGCTTATAAAACAACCAGAAGGCATCCTAGATAGATTCTCTTGGTCTGAGCTTTGTGCAGTCTTGCAGGAGAATGTTGATGCCCTGATCTTAGACCTCAACAGGGCTAATGAGAAGGTAAGTGTCCTTAGGCACCAGCTACCTCTATTAAATTCAGTGACATTTGTCCATATCACAGTACCACTAAAAAGGACTGACATTCATCTTATTTCAAAAAGAATTTGGGCGTTAATAATTCAATACCATTAATTATGGCTTGTCTACAACTCAGTTTGATGCCATTGCTGTGGGCATGTAAATGTGACTGAAGTCTGTATGAAGTCTCTAAGCTCCACTTTCTGTGCAGGACATGCTAATAGTACTAGCCAATATTAGCCACAGGGACCTAATTAAAAGAAAATAAATTAATCTTACTGATGAAGCAATTCAAAGAACTTAGTCATTTACACTAATAAAGCAAGTCTTTATTTTAGCATAAAACAGAAACAAAATGCGCTTACTTCAGGAACATCATCTTTAAATTATATGTTTATGATTCAGAGGTACTATCTGAAAAAATGCCAGTGTGTTTTTTTGGTTTAATGGTAATTTTTGGATTATGGAATTTGTATTCAGAAATACAATAGAAAATACTTATTTTTATAAAACTTGTCAATATTTGTTTAAGGGAGAAGCTGTACTTTTCTGAATTATTTTAATGTGAATAAGCTTATGTGGCCTTTCTCCCCAGAAATTCCTGCGTTTTTAGGAAAGAAAAGACCTCTTTTTAAATAACTTAAACTGGGTCCACAGACTGACATATGCCACTCTTTAGTATTTCAGTTCATGTTCTGACTCCATTGATCAGGCCAGTCCTACAGTCTAGTAGAGCAACTCCAGATCTTGGCTGCCCTGACATTTTGTTCTTGAGGCGTAGGAAGGGAAAAGCTCTTTCGGACATTTCTCGTCTGCTGGAATTGTGACCACTCTTCTGGCCTGAGTAAGGGACAGGGCTGGTTACAGTGAATTGTTTTGACGCTGCCCATCATTCAGTAAATACCCCAGCAGTCAACAGAAATTACTAAAGAGGAATAATATAAAATCTGGACTATGCAGACTGGATGTACATTTCTATTTTCCTTTTGAAGTAGAGGCGGAAAGGCAATGGAAGGGAAGGGAGTGAACATTGATGGCAGTGTTTGGGGGGGTTATGTCTTACTGTTTCTTGCTTTTTAGTTTAGTATGGTTATTGAGATTGATTGTGAGGTCTCTAGGGCTCTTTTCATGTACTTACCAGCTTTTCAGGGATTTGGGGCAGTGTTGTTACCCGTGTTGTATTTACTTTTTGAGAACAAAATTTTTCTCCTGCGGTTTTGTGTGATCTATTTGGAAGGTATCTTGCTGATATTCTCTAGTAACAAAGTGTAGGCATGTGTATTTAGAGGTCATTGTTAGCTTGATTCATTCCACCATTTAGTTTGCATGGGAGCTGCACAGTTAAACCACAGAGTGAATCCCTTCATGCTTGTTGAAAACATATCATAAACTAATGAGCTACTTGTGAGAAAAACATTCTGTATGCTAAAATTTCGTGAAATTATTTTAATACTTAATAATATATGGGATGTCTTGGCTTTCCAATAAAACAAAAAATAAAATTAAGGGCTGTTTTTTCACTATTACTTGCAGTCCTTGCAAACTACTATAGGACTGATATACTCGGAGTACTAATTTAGCAGCAAAAGATTTAATGCACTTGTTTCAAAAAAATATGGGAAGTGTCCAATTCAAGTTTCCAACAAAGAAGGCAACAGATATCTGCAAGGTGGTATAAGGATGGCAAAACTGAAACCAAGGAAAATTCATTATTCAAAAATATGTCTCAGTTTTGTTGCAAGATTCAAGTAAGTAATCTGTCATGAAACACTTTTACTTAGTTTTAATAAATATGTTGAAGAAATTACAATTTAGATTTTATGCTGGAATAGTCTGTGCTTTAATTAATAGGTACAATTAAAGTAAAAAGGTGTTTTGAGACATAAAAGAATTTATTTTTAAATGCTTGTCACACAGATATCTCACCTAGAATATGTTTGTAAGAACAAGTCTGATACTATGAAGGAGCTTCAGCAGAGCCAGGAAGATACTTTCAGCAAAATGGCTGAACAGATGAAAGCACAGGAAAGCTGTTGGCAGAAACAAAAAAAGTATCTGGAACAGCAGTACTCAGGTCTCCTTGGGGAAGTTCATGCAAGGGCACAGGTATGGTGCTATGAACTTCTGATATTTTCTTTTTTTGTAAATATTTAATGGATTATTTCAGTAGTTTAATTTCCTAACCAATTTAAGGTTGTTTGGGAATTTCAGTATATCTTTAAAATAAAACAACCCAACACTGTGCTAGTATTAACTTCACTTGTAATAAGAAATAAATTACTTTGTTAAAACATTCCAGAAATGAATTGCTTAATTTGGTCTAGCAGTTGCTAGTGATTTTTTTTTGAGAATGTTGAAGCTGCAAGATTGAAATTGCTTATTTTAAGAATTATATAGGGCAGCAGTTACTTTTTCAGTGTCATGCTTTGCAAAGACTCTGTAGAGTAACAGTAATGTGGTGTCATCTGGGGATAGATTTAGGTATATACATTCTGACCCTAAGAACCAATTAGCAGTTACAGTGGTAGCTTTCAACAGTATTAAAGGAGTTGGTTATACAGATACTACAGTGAGCAGGGGTTCAAAAGTGTAAAAATATTGTCACTGATTGTTAGAAAAGTTATTTGCAATCGAAAATTTTCACTGTTATTCTGCAACTACAATTCACTGTCTTTACAGTCACATTCCTTTACACATGTTTCAGTTAAAAGTGGTGTGAAATAGAGGAAAGGTATGCCGTGTAATTTGTGACTGCCACTTGAAACTTACTTCATCAGAAGAATGCTGTATTTGACTCAGATTTTGGGCTTGGAAGTCTTTGCACTCCAAAAAATGTATTTATGAAGTATTCTTTAGACAGAGCAGTTTATGGTAATTTCTTGGGAATGAGTTAAAATGTTGTATATATTTTTTGCTTGATATTTACATTTCACATTGGATATTGGCAATGCTAAAAACATCCCTATGAGTGGAATAAGTGACATCCAGACTTATATTAAGGTCCCCCAGCATCCTGTAGTTTCATCTTACGAAATCATTGCCAACAAAAAGAATAATGAAATGAGGAAGCTTAATTTTTATTTTAAAAATTACTTTTCCTTCCTAGAAAAAGTGGAGTTATGCAATTTAGATTTCTACCTCCTGTGGATGCTGCACAAAAGAAAGGTCTGAGTCATCTACTTCAGAACTCTAGTGTATTGTGGAGAATTGGTGCTGTGCAGTACTGCGCCATTCTTCGGGACGGTGCTGAACCTGCCAGTCTTCTCAGCTGAATTGTGTAGACAGCAAGCAGAGCATGTACTGAAAAGATGGCTCTCTTTTGTGGAGCGTGCATTAGGCGTGTCTTCTGGAAAAGACTTTATCTGTCAGCTTGCTGTACTGGGTTTCTAAAAGGGAAATGCTTTGCCTTAGAAACATCTGGGCATGTTTTCTAACACAGGTTATGTAGTGTTGGAGTACAAGCTGGTAGTGTTGTAATCCAGGCAGCGCAATGTCTGTGTTCACTTAGATGATTCACAAAACTTATCTCATCTTTTTTCCATCCCATGTTCCAGTTTGCCTTCCTTACCATTCAGTGTCAATCGGGGAAGAATAAAGTCTGATTCCTTCTGGATTTCTAATTTGTGACTGACTTTGGACCTGCAAATACCAGATTAAGCCTTTTCCTTTCTGGGATCCGTAGGGTCCATGGATGTCTGCTGTTCGGGCTGTGCTAATCCTGATTGCTTGTTTTTCGTAAGACTTGACTGTCTTTTACCTGTTGCATTTTGAGCCTGTTAGATATATTTGTCTGCAAGATCACTACTCTGTTGGATCAGAGGTGTACGGACAGACTAATGTTGTAGCCTTATTTCCATAGGAAAAAAGGAAAAATGTGCTGCAAGTTACAGAATGCTTTCAAAGGGTCTTTTAGATATTACTGAGTGCCAGTGTTTACATAAAGATACAGAATGCAATATTTAAATTTAATTATTTTAGCAGGCTTTATTCATTAAATTTTATAGGAAACATACAATCAGTGTAAGTGGAATATAATTTGCCAGTGTTCTGTATTTCATTGTACTGTGGGTCTAATCACTCTAGGACATTTATTCTAGCACTACAAGGAAACTGTAGCAATTTGCTGTGTTTTCCATCCAAAGATCTGAGTGTTAATTACAAGCAGTGTAATGAACTAATCGCTTGTAGGTGTTAGTTCCTTTCTGGAAAGGGAAGATGAGTGATTTTTGCTGTCCTGTAGCAAGCTAATGGTACATCATAGGATGCATCCTTTTGTTTGTAACTTTGTATTCCACCAACGTTCCATGCCTTCTTCTAGACATTTTCTCCTCAGAGCTCCTGGATTGAGACTTCTTTAATTTTTCCAATTGTTGGTACATGTGTGAAGGGAAACTGAAGACTGTCAGTTCAGACTCTCAGGAATTAACTGAGGGCTCTAACTGCACAGCAATATGAGTAACGTATCTTGGAAATTACTGTTTTGGTTTCTTAGAACTGCAGTAGAGAGTTAGGACTTTTCAGAATGGTCTCCTTATGATTAAAATGTAACATTGAAAAATCTGGAGGTTTTAGCAGCAATGACATCTGCCACTGCTGCTGTCCCCAGCCAGTACTGTTCAGGGTCCCTGACTCCAAGATAGGATCCAAGGATGTTAATAGGTACTACTTCACAGCTGTTACTGTAGGTCAGATGGATGGTGTAATCAGAAAGCAGTTTCACTGTTTCTTCCGTGGGGCAAAAGTTCCCAGTGTGGCCTTATCACAGATCAGCAGTGAACAAGGCACTCTGTACCTACTGCTCTTCTTTGTCCGTGGTCTCCATGTTTGGAGAGTCAATGGAGCTTAAAATGCATATCCTTTTCCCTTGCCTTTTGCAGCAGGAGTGCAGTCCTCTTGATTTGATAGTGTGCCATTTTGAAAATGTTACTGTGCCTGTTCCTTAGCCTCACACAAATTATTTATTCAGACTGTGCACAGTCTCATAGGAGATGTCTTCTGAA
This sequence comes from Gymnogyps californianus, assembly GCF_018139145.2. Classification (NCBI taxonomy): domain Eukaryota; kingdom Metazoa; phylum Chordata; class Aves; order Accipitriformes; family Cathartidae; genus Gymnogyps; species Gymnogyps californianus. The sequence continues at coordinate 49,478,381 of NC_059500.1, read as the reverse complement.
TTTTAACTATCAGTTGTTGTTTGTTTATTATGTAGACATTTATTAATCTGTCCCCATTTTTTGTGGCAACCACTTAAAATAGAAGGGTTTTGTTCTGATATGCAAAAACATGTTGTAAGAGAAGAATCCTGTAACTACTTTAAAAATGTTAATTTCAACAAAAATAAAAGGTTTGCTAAATAGGAAAGGGAAAAAGTCCTCTAGGGAGAAAAAAATGTCTTTTATTGGCTTTTTTTGTTGTTTGGAAGCCTTGCTTTGAGAGCAAGGCAGGTGAATTAGCTAAAGGCTGTGGTATCTTGCAATTGTATCAAAAGTCAGTGCAATCAATGCAAAAGGAGGAGAAGTGCACATAACTATACTATTCCTGATCCACCAAGTGTCTTTGATAGGCGTGTCTGGCCCATGTACTTAAAACACAGGAAAGAAATGGAGGACAGCAGTGTTGATGTTGTTTATTTAGATGTATAGATGTATATATTTAGAAAAATAAAACAGCTGAAATACAGGAAAACCTTTTGAAGTCATAGTGTCATTATATTTCTAGTTTACAGTTCTGTTTTCATGCCAGAATAAAGAGTAAGGACCCAGTAAGAAGTAGGAAAAAGTAGTGTTGCTAGTAGCACCTGATTTTTTGTTAAGGATTCTTGGAACCCACCAAGCTCTGCAACCCAGTGAGGTGTCCCTCAAAGCTCAAACACCGAAGGCAGCCGGCTTGCCAATGTTCAGGAAGAGAATTCTGTGTCCCTGTCAAAACCTGTGCTTTTTAGCTTCGAAGAACACGCTAGAAACAGTGTGGAGTAAGACAAAAGCAGTTATTAGCTGGTAAAAACAAGATGTATTTTCTTACAAAACTTTTACATATCTGTAGTCAGAGATTGTCTTGTTGCCTTTTGCATATTACCGTATAACCATAAGCATAAAACCACTAAGCTTTTTTAAAAAATAAGCTTTAATTAGCCAGAGCACTGAATGTTAGTATTGCTGCCCAATAGCCCTGTAGGGATCACGCTTTGTTTACTCAGATATTGGCCTTTCACCTGTGATGGCCAGAAACCATAAGTTGTTTTCTAAATTCAGCTTACCTTTTCAGTTCCTTCCAGTCATGCTATCAGGGTTTTTTTCTATAAAAATCAAACACTGTAAATAATGCAGTAGCACTGAAAGTATTGTACCTGTTCATACTTAATTTTAGAGTAGTAAAGTGACATGAGGCCTGTAAATTGCATTTTGTAATTAAATCTTTTAGTTACCTGCTCTATTTTTGTATCACTGAAAGTATTTTAATAACACTACAAAATCTTCCTCTTCCAAAAAAAAAAAAAAAAAAATTTATTTGGTCAAAGACATTCTGAACTGACTAGGATACATCTCTGTAGAAGCATGGAATCTTTTATTTCTGTTCTAGGGATAGCTATGTATTTTTTTTTCCCCTGTTGTGCTTGCAGGATGGAGGAGAGAGAAGAAACTAGGGTGCCCCCCTCACCACTTGCTTGGGACCTGTACCAAATAGAACACACGGGAACGCGGCTGGATGACCCCATTTTACTTCTCTTTTGGCCACTGCTAACAGGAATAACCTCACCCCATTTTTAACAAAGTTGCTTATAGCTCTAAGAGAGGTAGCTGAGCTTAGCATAATCCTCTCTTTTCTTCATCATACGGACTTGGCATTCCACTCATGTTTGCCTTTTTGTGTCCATGTATTGTAACTGGAGCGTAAGCATTCAACTTGAGCTTGTGGGTTTTTTGTGAACAGTGCCTAAAATTTGTTACCTCCTTATACCACTGGATCCTGTTTAAATGTAGCCTCAAGTGGTTGTCCCAGTCCCAGAGGACCCTCCTGCGTCAAGAAGCCAGTCGAAGTCTCTGAGGTCCCAGCGTAGTGTCTTGATTCCTGTACAAGAACTGCATGTTATCAAAAGCAGCCAGTCTGCATGGTCTAACCTTAGTCCTGGCATTCCCTGGCTTGTTAACATCTTCATTTTGCTGCCCCGGTTTGCTGTTTTAAATCTCCCTCTTTCTCTATTTCAGTGCATATAGAGGAAAAGAAAAAATGTTCTGCAAGTTGAAAAAAACCTGTAATGGCACTAGTCAAAATAAAAATATCTGTATTACACTGTTCTTTTGAAAACTCAATTCTGTATGAGACCTAATTAATCTGTGAATATATAAGTAGGGGGTTGATTACAAAGTAATTAAGAGATCACCTTTACTTCCCCTTTCCCAGCTGCTGCCAATCTGTCTAGGTTTATCTTCCAGAGTCTGCCTTCTTTTTTTCCTCTCTCTTACACTAACTTTCTTTTCTGCTTTGAAGAGCAATGTTCTTTCTGAAATTGGAGCGTGTAATTGCTTATTGTTAAGGCAACTCGTAAAACTGTATTGTGGACTGTTGGACAGTTGGGACTGTTGGACCTTCTGTGGGCTATCACAGTACTAGTGGATTATTGTCAGAAATCTGGAGTCCATTTATAGTTGAAGATTGTGCAAATTTTCCTCCTACTATTGATTTGTTTTCATATATTCGTTCTGTAACTGTTTGCTAGGAGAGTTACTTTGACAGTCATTACTAATAATTTTTGTTCCTTTAATGTGTTATTTGAATCTGAAAAAAAAAATCATTTTCTTTTAGCTTTTGTCAGGTAAAAATTATTTTGTTATTTTAAAAAATACTTTCTAGTTAATATTTCTTCTGGTTTTGTTTGTTTTTTCCCCTTATCCCAGGAATACCAAGAAACAGCAGAGAAAAACAAGGAAAAAATTTATGTCCTTGAAAAAAGACGGGAGAAATTGGCCCTTGAAAATGTTTCTGTGAAAAATACGTTAATGCAGGTTCAGAAGGAGCATTCATCTCTCCTGGCAGCCTGTGCACTATTGGCAGGTGCCCTGTATCCTCTCTATGGCCGATCATGTGCTATGTCTTCCCAAAGAGACCTTCTCCAGGATCAGGTCAACATTTATGAATTAGTGAACCAGGAGATTAGGACCCTAGTTCATGCTCTCTCTGATGTAGAGGAAGACAATCAAGATGAAGGAAAACTGAAGAAAAGAAAATTCAAAGGCCTGATTCATGTGTTCCGAAGAGGTGTGATTGCAGTTTTGGCAGCTAACAGACTTAAAGTTTTAGCCCAGTCTTCTAGTTCCCTCTTCTCCTGGGTAAATGGCTTCAAAGAAGGCATTGGAATTCTAGTTTGTATAGGAGACTCCAAAGGCAAGCGTAATCTGTCAAGTAAGCTAATTGTTTTCTTCTTTGATAAGTGTTATGTCAAATTACATGGTTAGTGAATAACAAATAGTGGTGTTGTTATTAATAGAGTGTAAAGAAAAATTTAATGACATTTTGACAAATGTAATTTCTGGATTTGTGATTTCTGGATTTCTTGACAAATGTCATTTCCCCTAAAAGGAAATGCTTAGTCTTTTAAGCATTGAAAGTAGAGTTACAGCTACACATGTGAATTCGTACTGTTTGATATCCTTCACATTCACATTATGGATTTCGGAACTAGGTGCTACCGCATCTTCTCTGTGGTAGATATCTTGTAAAGTTCCTAAATGATTGACAACATATTTTTTGAAAAGATATTTTCTGTTCTTTTATTAATCACTTTTAATATTTATTTCCTACTAAAAATGCAAAAAGTTGTTTTCTGATTCAGGTAAAATATCAGTATAGGATTTCTAAATTTTTCTTTAGAGATTATGTAGTCTTCCTGTCCCTTTCTGTTACCAGACCAGCTCATGCTTCCCCCTACAAGGATAAATGGTATCAAAAATGTTTCCCAAACTAGAAGATCCATCTACTTTTCTGTTTTAGTAGTTCTGGAAGCATATTTAATACAGTCTAAGTTGTCCTGAAAGAAGAATTAGTTTGTGGCTTATATACTTAGTTTTGGTCAGTTTCTGAAAGAGTTGGAGATAGTAGTGTGCCTTATCTAAGTTATTCTGTTTTATTGCTAGCTACACATCTGTTTCACAGGTCGCGAAGAGGAACAAATTCACTGTGTTGAAGCACTCAGCTGGTTTACTAGTTCTAACCTCCTTGCTGCAATAATCAGTTCTGTCACTGAATTACAGGATGTTGTTAACAAAACAGGTAATTTTAAAAGTATATTCTTGTAGTAGAAGATAAAAAAAAAAGTAGGGGTGGTTACATCATTTCCATCTTTAGGATTTTATCTAAACTATTCTGGATCAAATCTCTGGAGAGCTGTATTGTTGGAACAGGTAAGTTTTCTTTAATTGGTGATATGATACTTTGTCATTTCGATATATAGAGTCATGGAAACAGAAGGCTGGAGAGTGCTTCTAGAAAGCATATAAACAGTTTTGCCTGCTTTGTTATGAGACAGAAAAAAACCATCCTGACCACGCCAATAGGTATTTGGCTAACTTGTTCTTAAAAGCTTCCAATGAAGTAATATTTACAAGTTTCCTAGTTATCTTGTTCCACTATTCTAACATTCGAAAAGTATTTTTTTCCATAGAGAAAATGTACATCATTTCTGTATATTTGATCTGTGTATTTCTTAAGTGCAGCCCCTAAAACTGGCACATATTCAACCTAGGACAGTACCGCTACTGACTGAAATGAAATAATTTCCTACTGTATTTTATATGATATGAATCTAGAATTTCCAAATCTGGAAAACAGTTGAATTTGATGGATACTATTTTCATCTGGTTTACTTGCTATCTTGTGGTTTTTGAGAGAGAAATAAAATGCTCTCAATTTACACAATGTATAGCAGTCCTGATTTTATATATCTACTGTGTTCCCTCTCTAAGTATATGCTTAATTAGATTTGTGTCTGGATTCCCTAATTTTCTCAGTCTCTCCTTGTATAGATTTCTACTATGCCTATGGAAAATTTTAGTGCCGGTCTCTGGAAATGTCACCTCTTGATTCCCAGCTGTTAACTATCTTCCTGAATTTCTTTGCAGTGAGGACTGATACAAGATTTCACTTGGTTCCTCTGCAGTGCTATGATTCTTAGTTCTTTGGTACCTAGTAGTTTCAAAGTTCCAACAATTCTGTCACAGAATAAAGGATGTTAAAGGAAGGATAATTTATGGGAATAAAGGGAAATAGCAGGACAGAGAGAAGGCGATACATTTCCCAGAAGCCTGAACAGTAAAATGGTACCAGAAGTCAGCCATTGAATTAAAAGTGTTCTGATTCAGTTTCAGGTGCTCTCTTTTTTGATCATCCTGTTTTCAGTAATTTAAATTTACTTCTTTACAAAACAAAGTTTGAACTGTGTTTCAGAATATTTACAGGGTTTATACTGCAAGTGTTCCTGTGTAGAGAGTGTTGAGTAAGAACAGCAAATTGAAAAAGAATCAAGACAAACTTTACAGCAGCATCGATGTGCTGAAGTGACTAGTTAGAATATGCTAAACCTCATGATATTTTGCCAGTATTGAAGTATATGAGAATTCTGGTGGACTCTATTTACTTGATATCTCTGCACTCAACACAGTCTTGGTTTTGAGAGTTAGGAAAAGCCATGCTGAGAATATTATGGCCATAGATAGTTTGGTGATTCTTTCATAGCTTATCTCTATTTTAAGTCATTTTCACAAAACCTCAAGATCTAACTGCTCATGTATTACTTGGAATTCTGTTGCTCATGAGATCAAAAGTCTTCCAACAACCTTTGGTTCAAAAAATAGTAATAAATAATTTAAAGTTTGTGTCGTGGTTTAACCCCAGCCAGCAGCTAAGCACCACGCAGCCACTCGCTCACTGCCCCCCCACCCCTGGGATGGGGGAGAGAATCAGGAAAAAACCTCGTGAGTTGAGATAAAGACAGTTTAATAGGACAGAAAGGAATGAAAAACAACGATAATGATAATAATAATATGACAACAGTAATACTAAAAGAATTAAACTATAGAAAGCAAGTGGTGCACAATGCAATTGCTCACCACTCGTTGACCGATGCCCAGTTAGTTCCCGAGCCAGGACTCCCCCTCCCAGCCAGCTCCCCCAGTTTATATACTGGGCATGATGTCATATGGTATGGAATAGCTCTTTGGCCAGTTTGGGTCAGCTGTCCTGATGGTGTCCCCTCCCAGCTTCTTGTGCCCCTCCAGCCTTCTTGCTGGCTGGGCACGAGAAGCTGAAAAATCCTTGACTTAGTATAAACACTACTTAGCAACAACTAAAAACATCAGTGTGTTATCAACATTATTTTCCTACTAAATCCAAAACACAGCACTAGACCAGCTACTAGGACGAAAATTAACTCTGTCCTAGCCGAAACCAGGACAGTTTGATATGAAATTTCCAGAAGTATTGAAGTGATAAGGCTCTGAAGGAATATATTTGAAAGAAAGCTTGCATACTTAGGAAATTATTTTATGTTCTGTAAGTCATATTTCAAATAGGATTTAAACCTTCAAACTGACTTAAATGATTTTGAATTTTTTTTTAATGTGAATAGGCAATCTGAGAGGCATCTGCTCTCTTCAGATCTTGAAATAATGGCAGTTCCAGATTAGGCTGCACATCACAGGAGAGAGCAGGCACTAGAAGGTGCTATCTGGATCTACAATACGGAATGGTTTAGTGTCTTAAATATTACTTCTAGAGATGGATAGGTTCTGAGGAACCATTTGAGGCAGTTGAAAGAAACCAAATCCGGATCACTCACATAACACTGGAATTTTTGGGCTTGTGCGCACTGGTGATTTGAAGCACATTTCTTGAGCTTTTAACTTTTAAAAAAGTGTTTTTGGTGTGACATTCATGATCATTTCCCTTCACAATATTCATTAGTTTGGTTCTCATTCCAGCATGTGTCTTGGAATGATCTCTTAGCTTCAGTTTGAATACAAGTTCATTAAAGTGTTGGGGTTTTTTGGTTTGGTTTGGTTTTTTGTAAGGTTAGTTTTGTAGGTTTGTTTGAACAGAATCTGTACTGCAATAAACTAGAGAAAGTCAAGGTCAAGCTTTTTGAATACAAATATCATCAACTGTTACATACGCAAATCTTTTGAAGATTAGCATGAAAATTTTAGTCTTGTGTAGTACTACTGAGTTCATCCTGCTGACTGTTCTATTTCACCAAAACAGAGTGAACAAGAATTCTTTCTTCATCTGTCAGTGAAGTAAGATTTGTCACTTCTAATTGTCTTTTTCTTCATTTGTTTAATGTAAGAATTAATTGCTCTTTGTGATATACATGTATTTGTGTTAATAATTTCTTATACACATCACAATGTACATCATTTAATGCTTTTATTGTAATTCCTTGATCCTTCATGGGCAGGTACTTAAAATGTATATGCTTAAACCGTATATTCTTCCCAATGATTATAGATACAGTTCCTTGTGGAATTGCATTATAGTCTCATTTTGTCTTTCAAAGCAGTCAGTAACTTGGATCAACATATTTCTGTGTATTTACTCCAAACTACTCTTCATAAAAAAAAAATAAACAGAGGTGATGATTTGCTTTTTTATTCCCCATCCCAAGAAAGTGCCTTAAGTTGTGGATGCTGAACTGTACTGAATAACGGGAATCCTGGTTATGAAGTGGAGTGATCGCTTCAAAGTGCTACAACACGATTGCCTGAACTATTATTAATTTCTTTTTAATACAGTTAAACTGGAGGCCCTAGACATAGGGAAAGGGGCTGCCATCCTAGGTACTGCAGGTATGGAGAAATACTAAGTTTTCTGGTAGGCAAGCAGTCTCACGTAAAATGAGATACCAGGTGGAAGTACTAGGAAAAACGAAGGAACAGTAGCTCATTGACAGTATCCTTGTTTTGATATTTAGCAAAAATCACGGCAAATGAGAGTTTTTAAGAAGGTTTTGGTGTCATCTTACATGGAAGGCAGTACAAATGTTCTAGTTTTAATTTTACGTTAATTTAACTAAACAAACTAGTGAATGCATCATGACTGGAGAAAAGAGATGGGTTTTGAAACTGAAAGACAGGTAGGACAGGATAATCTGTGATAAGAGTTAAAATGATGAAGATAGCTTATCTTTGATGTGATTGGTAATAGAGAACCAACATAAGGAAAAGAGAGGAGCCTTGGCTAAAGTAGACAGAGCATTACAATAGCAGTTTCTTCTGGGTATGAGAAGAATAATATTTTTTTTATTTCAAAGGGTGTTCTGTTAGTTGAACTGCAAGATAAAAATGCTGGATAAGATTTTTAGCTTTAAAGATGAGTAGGAAGAGTGCTATCTTAGACAGGAAGAAAAGGCAGATTTACTACTAGCTGGGGTTATGGGAGCGTGTACTCAAAAATGGTACTGCAGTTAACCACAGGAGTCATTGGAATGGTGGTATTTTCAAACCAAGCAGGAGAATGGCTCTGAAAAAAGAATATTTGACTTTATCATGTGCTTTTTTTTTGTTTGCTTACAGATAAATTTCATCACGTGTGTAAATGATAAATTCTTTATGATGAGAATTGTAATCTAAAAATATCAATAATCACATTTTGTTTGCTTTGAACCTTTGGCTTTATCCTTGCAATGTATAAAAATAAACTCTTTAACTTAAAAAAGCTATGGTTATTTTTTTCTGTTTATACTCTTAAGTAAATATTTTAATTCACTGTAGCAACAGGAGATCTGCTGTACTACTGAATGTAAATAAGCTCTTCCATGCTTGTCATCTTACACTGATAGTATCATAAGACAAGTAATGACAGATTAAGACCTGCCTAGCAGAGGGAAAACTAAATTACAAGACTTTTATTAAGGCATAAATAAACCTATTAACTGTTATCTGGAATACCAATTAGTGGAAGGAGCACTGACAATTTTATTTATCAACATTAAACACAATTATTAATTACAGACCTGACGAATCTAGCAGTAAGCAGGACATGTTGGGTGTGCTGGGGCCTTAAGTCCATTATATGAGAAGGATGATTACCAAAATCCTATGGGGAAATAAGTAATTGTAGCTGTAAAATTTTAATTGCCTTGGAATAAGGTAAATTATATTCTCTTGTCTCAGAATATAAATAGTATGGCATTAAGGTACGAAGCCTCACTAATTTTCAACAGCGAATGATTTAGACATCTATAGAGGGGAGGGAAGAGGAGTCAGGAAACCCTCAGAAATTTGCATTGTAAATATTGCGATAAAGTGATTTACCATGTGCTATCACATCTGACATACTTGACCTGGCTTGCATTTGCTTGTATCTGTCTTACATGTTTTCTGAATTTCAAAATTAGAACACCCAAGAAGGTCTTAAGAAAGTATAGTATTGGAGGAGAACATGAAAACAACTGGAAAATTATTCTTTGACAAACAAATCCTAATCTTTAGAATCCTATCCTACCCTTCCATCCAAAGATTGATAGAAGTAGAGTGTTCATTGCTAAATACAGAATTTGTCCCAAAGTCTCTCTGAGATACTCGTGTGAGCTCAATCTTCCACTCTTTAATGGAAATTTCCTACTGAATATTTTAAAGATGCTATTTTTTGCTTTTTTCTGCTGGAAAAGCGTGAAACTAATAACCTACTTGATGTTTCTTTTTTGTTGTTGCTGTTTCTTAAAGATCCAGAGCCCTGGCTTTCTGGACACTTACTTGTAAGTGCAGCCAGGAACTCATTTTCAAAACTTATGGACAAGCTGAATGTCATAATGGAGACTGTTCCACTAGACAGCAGCAGGAGCATTACTTATCTGGAGAAGGACTCCTTGGTACAGAGGCTGGCTCATGGACTTCATAAAATAAATACCCAGGCCCTGGAAGCTGGATTGTGTGACAGACTACCCATTATGGTATGTGTATTTGTAGTGCTACTTCATGTAAACAGTAGGTTCACAGCATAAATGTTACGGTGAAGCTCTCTTGATAGTACCATTAATTTTGTTTCAGGTTGTTAAAGAGTCTGTTACATTGAAGTCAACTATATAGAAAATCAGAAGTTGATTTGCAACACCCAAAAGCATTAGGGCATGAATAGATCTTTTCTTTTATTGTCAAAGAATTTTAAGAAGATATTTGATGTATCCAAGAAAGATTTTTTTTTTTTTAAAGCTCTACTGAAATTGTATTTGTTTTATAAGAATAAACTTGCTTTTGGCTTTAACTAAATGTTAAGGGGTTTTTTTGTGGTTTTTTTTTTTTAATTTTATTTTTCTCTTATTTTTTTCTCCTGCTTACCGTTCTACCTTTCAGTAAAGATAACCTTCTTCCCTTTAACCAAAATGAAAGGATAAACTCTTTCTCACGTGATCTGTCTTTTATTGTGGGCCTTATGTGAAAACAGGTACCTCTGTGAAAACAGAATTTTCAGTAACCCTCAACAGTAGGTGAAACAGGTTCACGTTTTTGCACTCGTATGTGTCTTTTAGAGATGGAGGACAAAATGACAGCTTTGTCTGATTTGCTTGGGTATTAAATGTGATTGATTTTATTGCTAAAATAGCACATCTTATAGCACATGAATTTGTTTCTATTTACTAACAGAAATGCATAGCATCCTTGCAGAAGCAAATATTTGAATTTACACAAAGACTTCATACAGCAGAGGTGGAACGCCGCTCACTGCGCCTAAAACTTGCAGAATTCAAATGGAATTTCAGTGAGATGAAAAAAGAAGCTGATAAAGCCCAGAGCCTGCAAGAGCAATTAAATACGTTTAAGCAATCTGTAAGTATATTTGATTTAGAGGAGAGTGCTTACAAGAGATCCTTCTTTTTACACATTTTTTGATTTGTGTTCTTTTGAAAAACAAGTATAAAATCAATCTATTATTAACAGAATTTTCCAGAAGACTTGCCTTGTAAATGTCACTAAATGAAGTATCCCCTTTCCACAGGAGTTTCTCTTTGATTTGTAGAATGAGATATTGTGTGTGAATTACATGTTTGGTCTTCAGCAACCCAGGTTTTCTTCCATATGTTGAAAATGTTGGTGTGATTTATATACCCTAAAAGGATTTATAGATTTCACCTCAACACAGTAAAGTCAGCTGGGGTGAGGGTATCCAATAAGTATGTTCGTGAGAAGTTCATGAAGCATAAATGTAGTATTTTAAATTCTGCATGGATATTGCTGAATATTATGATAGACATTTGACTGTGTCTTTGAGTATGGGTTATATCCTGAGCTAGTCAGTGCAAATTTTAGTGTGACTGTTTCCTTGAAGGACTAAGTTTATGGCAAGGAAAAAAAAAAAGCCCTCTTCTGCATTCTCAGTAGCACATATGCGCCAAATTCCTCTGACCCTTTCACTATCTACTTAAACACTGATCGATTTACTTAAACACTATGGGTCCACTAGCCTGTAAATAGCACTGTCTGGCAGGAATGAGAAAAGAGAACAAAAAGGTTCCTTAACCACTTGAAGCCACAGTACAGCAAGCAATGGACACGGTGTTGGAGGGGTTGATGCCATTTTGTGGGTTGTCTGTTTGTTGCCTGTCATACTTATGGAACCGTACCTTCAGTCCTTGTTGGAGGGGAAGAAACTTGTCTTGCTTTAGCATGCTGGAGGTTCACTGGGCACCTTTCCTCCTATGCTTATTTTCCATAGGTTGCATTCAGAATTGAGCTAACATTTGAGCTATTTGAGAAAGTGAATGGATAAGGATTCTTATACATGCTTAAAGGTGCACAGCATAACTGAAACAGTCATGTCCCAGAATGAGCAGCGTTTTCTGTCGCTGTGCCCAGTGTTGATCCTGAGGCCTAGTTGGTAGACCTGTCAGTGTGTCCCAATCAAAACACTTCCAAGCAGAGAATGTTTAATAGATGATTTCACATCCATTCTCCTTCCCGTTCCTAGCTGGTAAAATGGATTTTTTTTACTCAAATGGACAAGGTTATATCTAATCATCTTCAGTTTTGTTCTTAATGGGTTTTATTCCCTTACAGTTATGGGACAGTTAGATGAAATTGTCACAGTTTAGATTGTCGTTCAAATGTAGATCATGATTTTCCTTGAAGAATTATTTCTTCTTTCTGGAACATTCTGGGGAGGGGAGAAAGAGTCCAGGAAGACGTTTACAAGGGTTAATAAGATATGCACTAAAATGTGGAACACTGATCTGCATATTTCCTTCTAAATATTGATTCTTTACAACCTGGAATGCTAATTTGAATAGAATAATGAATGCATACTGTTTACAATACCCTGAATGCTTTTTTGAAAAAATACAGTGAATAAAGTTGTCTGCCATTTTATTGTTCGGTGATCTGTCTTAATGTTAAGAAACCTAAATATTCATCATTAGCACACTTTTGTTTTAGAATTTGATATGTTTGCAAGTGGAACTTTGAAAGTCAAGCATGTAAGCAAGTGAATATAGTTACACAATCAAACACAATTTATTTCCCTTATCAGAAACTGATCACCCATGAGAGGTTTGAAATTGCATGTGAAGAATTAAATAATGCATTACATCGGGAGCATCAGGCACAAGTGCTTTTGAATGAACAGGCGCAACAGCTACAGGAGTTAAATAATAAACTGGAATTACACTCCAGTGAAGAAGCAGATAAAAACCAAGTCTTAAGTGAAACTGTAAAGGTAAGATGATTATCCTTCTGCAACAGGCACCAGACATTTACCTTTTAGTGAATAAGCCAAATCTTGCAGTTATTGGGTAAATAAAATTATAGGAGTAAATGCACACATACTACTTAGTCCATTGGAATTTTAGGGTACTCAGAAAACACTTTCAAGAAGAAACTTCAAGGTATAACTTCCCTTTTCTGCTTTTGAGACTGGGCGGTGTACACCAATGTCTGTAATATGTGAAGTGTCTGGATTTTACATGATACATAAGAGACAGCAGTTCTAGCTATCATGAGGTGTTTGCAGACTATAGGAAAAATGAAGGAAGAAATACAGGAATACTTTGATTTTTGATAGCGATCATCAGAATATTTTAAAACCTGGATTAGCTGTTTCCTGAATATAATCTTAGGGTAGAGAATACATTTGTCAGTTTGGAATATGCTAGGTGAGAGTAGAGAAAGATCCTTTTTCATCAGGATTTAGAATTTTCCCTAGACATAATGAGTAATGAGGGAAGAGATGAGCAGAGAGAGAATAAGAGGTTTGAAACCAGGTGGATATCTAACATGGGAAGAGAAGAAACCTTTTGATGGCAGGTCAGTAATGTGTGGTGACCTGAACTCTGCAGCTTTTATTTATTTTTTGTTTAAAGCAAGCTTTGCTGCTCATGTCTGCTCTTGAGCCCTACTACTGTCTTTCCACCTCCCAGTATTCTTCTGTGAATTGATAGTTGAGCAAAAGAGTCTGCTTCACTGGTATTTTGAGAAATAGAAGCACTGTGATTCTGAGGAGAATTTAGGGAGGAAGTGATAAGAAATGTCAAGAGGCGGGAGGAGAACCAAAAAGATGCAAGCTTCAAAACTAGTAGAAATGTCAGAAACCATTGTTGAAAAGATAACAGTGAAAATGGATGTCAAGGAGGATGACTTGCAGCAGAGTTGAAGTGATGTACACTGGAGGAAGCTGAAGGATGTTAAATTTATTAAGGAGGGTTTTCATTAGCAGCATTATTTACTAAAAATGCATTACCTCACTAAGGGTGAAAGACAATGACATTTCCAATTTACCTGTTGGGTTTTATGTTTTTTCTCCCTCCCAGTCCCCTAACTTTGAGTGTTTCATTTCAATGTAAGAATAAACTTGTCTAATGTTTAAGTCAGGTTGCTTGTTAATACTGTTGCTTTTTTGTTTCAGATACAACTGCACTATATATCAGCCATTAGCCTTGTGTTTGATTTCTTTGGGAAATACTTGATTCAAGATTTTTAAATGGATATTAGGATCATAAAGAAGGGAAGGAATAGAAGACGTTATTTGACAGTTGTTATTTGAAATCTTCATTAGGGTCTACTCTTTATACATTAGTGCATGGTATTTCGCCATGTTTTACTTTATATCTAAAACATGCCTTTACATTTGTTCAGAGGAAATGAAACAAAAAGTCAATTGTAGGCATTTAAAATATAGGGTGGAGTTTTAAACAAATCTATTACATGGATTATGGGATACTGAATTAGATTTCACAGCTTCTGTTTTTTATTAATTAAAGGCTAGATAAAAATTTTTTGAGACAGCAGTGATCCTAAAATGCATCCTAATTCTGCAGCCCCCTAGCAGTTGTTTGCTACTGGAACAACTTGATTTAGTGTAAAATGCTTGATTATAGCTGAAAGCTTTAAAGATACAATACCATGTAATAATATAGCTGTTGTGATAGGATGGAGGCTAAGAAAGTTGACAAAATAAGCCTTAGAGCTGAAACTTACCACTTACAGTTACACTGATTTGGTTTTCTAAATGTATTACTCTATAATTCTCAGTCCTTTCCATGGAGGAGTTTTGAGCCAAATTTAAGTTGTAGACTTGTTGCTGTGTACTGTCCCTAAACTTCTGTTTAAATACCAGAAGGTTGATTGTTGTATCTCAATTCCTTCATGATGTTTACTACAATAGTTAGCACAAAATTGCATTGTGGTTGTAACGGCCTGTATCTGTGACTGTATCAAGGAAGGAAACAAGATCAGTTGAGGTAGCATGGCAACACATGTTCATGATCTAGTGTTTCTTGATTTTTTTATCATGCTTGTATGATTTCATAATGTATGCTTCCTAAATCATCATCTCGCCTTCAGTTTTTATCATTGTTTTTTACAGTTCCAAACCTGTGCTGAATAAGTACTTCCTAAATTCAAGTAGCAGTCTAACACAAACTACTTTGATACCAAGGGGTAAAAGGATTTTTTTTTTTATTTTGAGCTCTACATGTTTGGGTTTTTAAAATTTAAGAAAAAGTCTTTCATAAGCTTTTTTTCTCCCACAGTTTACCACAATCCCACTTTATTCATGGCTTTATTCATGACAGGCAGAAATGGTCTCTGCCTTTGCCCTGGCGTTTTAACTGACAGACTTTTTTCTCTTGGATAATTGGTTTTTGTGACTTAAAATGGTTTTTTTTTGTAGCTCTTGTTTTGCAGTACAGTGGAACAATCTCATCTCTGCAATAATCAACCCTGACCTTGTAAAACAGTGTTCTTAGAATTGCATAAGCTTTTAAACTCTTAAATAGTACAGAAGTATGGAAGGAAAGCACTGTTGCACTGAAAAAATATAATAGAAAAAATACGCCTCCATCTTCATCTTAAGGTACAAAATAATCTATCAGTCTAGACTAAGTACATATAAAAGATGGGAGAATGTGGTGGTGTACAAGTGATTTCAGATGGAGTCAAGTGTCATGGAGTAAAAAAACTTGCTTTGAATTCTTTATTCATAGTTTTTAAACAGGTAAGAAGAGGAAAAATAAAATATTAGATAGTTTTACTTTTGATAACTTATTTTTAAACTTATTCACACTTCAACAGCAATCAGTAAGGAGATATTTTGGTATTCACGTACTTTCGTAAAGTAGGCTTATTAAAGGAGTAATACTTAATTTCTTAGCTTTATCGGTTCAGATTTTAATCCTGTATATTTTTATCTTCTTAATGGCATATACCATAGAGACATCCAAGGTAGCCAATTACATTCAAGGTCAGTTGGAACTAAGCAACTCTTTTACACCACTTTTTTTATTAGATGAGGTAAATCAGTAGCTCTGATTCCCCTGTCTTTGAAGAGAAACTTTTACACAAATGCTAAACAGGCATCTACAGCAGACATAATTTTTACTCCTTATACAAGCATGTCTTAATTCCAGTAAAGTACTTTTTCTTCCTATTGGCAGGCACTGTGTGTATATTTACTTCCTTTTAGGTATGTTAGTACCTGTAATAAAAACAATATCTTTTTAAGGTTTAATTTATGGAGCATGTTCTATAAATTGTTAATGAATAACTGTGTGCATTTCAAGTGCAATATATGTTAAATCATGTAACTTGCTACTGATCTGCCTCAACATAGTCCTCAATACATGTTTTAGAAGAAGATACCCTAAATTTTGGGTTTGTTTACTCTGTTGAGTTTAGTGAAGCGGCCATTTATTTATGACAGCATAAGTGAGAAAAGAATCTCATCCAAGTGCTTTGATAATACTCACAGAAAAATGTTTTCTGATGGGAAGGTTTGGAGTGTCTGTTTCACTAGCTGTTTCATTTAAATCATTATATGCATATTCTGCGTTCAGAAAGTGTAGTATCCTTTGCTAAACAGACACATCCGAATTAATTAGATTCTGATGGAGACTGGGATTTCTAGGTTTGTTAGAAGTGGATGTTTTCCCTGAGCATGCTCTCTGTTCTTGGTGTGGATTTCAGGTGGTGGTGGTACACAATTTGCTGCTTTTTGTTGCTTTTGCTCTTCATATATTTATAGCCACATATTTTCCCTGAAAAATAATTTCAATTATTTATACAATTTCTTTTATTAATACCATTGGGCACACTTTGCAAGTCAGTTTTATAGTTGGCTATTTCTGCAAATGATACAGTATTCTAACTTACAGAAAGGTTAAAAGGCCTCACTTATATGAAGCCTAAGTGATTTTCATGCTTCTCAAAGCTCAAATCTCTAGCTTCTCATGCTAGAACAGCAAAGATCACAGTCACTATAAGAACAGAAACAGGTTTTGGATTTGGTTTTTTTTTTTACACTTTCTGACATCTTAGGCTGGAAAGACTGTTAGGATTTGGGTGCACTTGAGGGATACTGTTGATTCCCCAAAACTTGTCACTTTGTCAAGAAATAGCATTTTTATGCATTGCCTGGTTAAATTAAAGGCTGTTCTTTAAAGAAAGAAGTATAGCTGATTACCATTAGCATCTAACTTAACAGAGAATTTGTTTTAATCAAGTTTAGCATGTTAAAGAGAAGCAAGCTCCCCTCTGAATAGGTTAGAAACTAAAATTCATAATTCATTAATAAATGGGTTTTTTTAGTTTCCATACTCTCTATGTTCTGAACACCTAAATAATATATAAAGTAGGTAAGAATGGATTAGCATTGCCGTCTTCCCTAGTCTTAGTCAAAAAAGGTCATATGTTTTCTTATTACAATAAATTACAGGTTAAACAGTTTTGTCATGTATTTCAGTTTGTGTTAACACTATTTGTAAAATAAGTAAGCCTGCTCATTCTCCTCCTCTGTTACATAACTTCCACTACTGGTAACTTCTTAGATAGAAAGTCTTCAAAGAGTTAAGTCAACTAAGACTTGCCCTGGAGCTGGTCCTTTGTGCTTTCTTGTTTAAAGATTGCAATGCATTGTACATGGAATTTAGGTATATGGGAAGGGATAGTCTTCCCAGACTTCATTCTAGCAGCTGCTATCTTTACATAATAGGAGAGACACATAGAAAGCATCCTGTTGTGGATGGACCTGAGAGCTTCTCTTCACAGAAGGAAAGAGAAGATGACTGTGATGAAGTCTGCATTCTGTTACTCAGTCTGCACTTCAGATATCTAAATTTCACCTTAAATTCCTCCCTTCTGTGGTTTGTCCATGAAGTTTGTTTTGGTTTATTGTCTTACTATCTACTTTATTATTATCTTATTATTTTCAAATCACAAACTTATGCATTAAATCTTCTCTTGGAGATAAATAATTGTACTCTATTCTGTTTAGCACTTTGAAAGCAGCTCTTTATGTTGTGATGCACAGCTCTCCTTGCTTTGCTTCTCTAGTTAGCCTCTAAGATTCAGGGTCCAAGGGTTGCCCTGTTCTTTTTCCACTTTAGAGATCACATCATTAGGAATACTGATCCCTGCGCTTCCTCGCTGAACTAACTTATTTCCAGCTAGGTTGTTAGGTCTGTGTATTTCCTTTGTTCTGTGCCTAGAACATTCATCAGTATGAGCATGAGTAGTCTGGGGGGACAGGTCAGTACATGGACTGTAGAAAAGTATTGTATTTGCTCCATAGTCATCAATGAAGCAACCAAGCAACTAGCAACCAAGTTGTTGAAGGTCTACCTTAACTTTTCTGAATCAGGCTTTCCGGAAAATATGTAAGTAATGAGCAGAACAGGAGAAAGAATAAAGTTAAAATTTGTGGTTATGAACTAGTTGTGTGTTTGCACTAACATGAAGTTCAATACAATTCAAAATTTTGCAGTGTAAGTCACACAAACATAATTTAATTAGAAGCTGTTATTTTGAAAGGATATTGGTGTTACCATTGTGTTGCTGTTTCATTCCTCTGCAGTTCCTGTTTTGTCCAGTTTTGCAAGTTGAATATTAGTAATAGTTCATTGTAATTTGAGCAATGTTAAGGTTTTACATTGGAATTTGAACACATAAGCATACCAGGTGAACGTTTTTTGTTGTTTTTTAAATTATTGTACTACAAAATATTTTATTGGTTAGTAGTAGGAGTATTATTCAGGCTGTTTTTGTCAGGCAAATTCTTTACTATCTTTGTAGAGTAAGAAAATAATAAAATAATCTCCAAAATTGCTTCTACTTTACATTGAGAGAAGAGCGAAAGGAATTGTCAGTTTATTACATTTATGTTCAATCTAGTCAGGTGTAAACATTATTTATCTAATAAGAAAAGACATTCCTATGTTAGAAAAATTCATGTTTTATTTTTAACTTATCAAAGAGTTTAAGATAACTGAGGAAGATGTTCTCACCATTACAACAATTTGGGTGTAATTTAGGCACTGAGGGAGAACACTGGAATAAGTCATGATTACATAACATCACTTTAGTTAGTCTTTGAAAGCTAATTATGAGCAGGAGTTAATTTCCAAGTAAGAATAGGTTTTCCCTTCTATAGAAAATTACGGAATAAGTTTAATCATGCTAGTCTGATTCAGTAGTCTGATTTCAACAGTCATTTTACTAATCATGCACTTAAGTGCCCTTCTGGTAGTTTGCAGGGGAAGGCAAGTAACCTTCTACCCCAAGACAGGTAGAATTGTGCCCAGGAATAATGAAACTAATGTGGAAATGAGAGTCAATAATTTGGACTGCAAGTTACTTCTCAACAGATGGCTAAGACCTTGGATTTTTTGGTCTAATATATTAATGACTGGCACCCAGTGAAATCTAGAATGCTTTAGTTATATCTTTACACTGTAGTAACGTTGCCTATTTCAGAGAATACTTTTTATCTTGAGTCTGTTTGCTGCACTGTGCTATTAAAAAAAAAATTCTGACATTCTGTCAAAGATTAAATAAAGAAAAAGGAAAACTTTAACGAAGTAATTGCATGAACCAGAGCATTTTTATAGTCTTCTTTTAAAAGTAACTTCCAAGATTTTCTCGGTATTCCATTTGTTGGAACTATTTGCCTCCCTTGTGGGGAGGGGAGAATAAATGGAACAATATCGGGATCTAAAAGCTTAATGGTTTTATTGCTGCATTGTAATTATACTAATAAACACCTCTGTCCATGACCTTGGAATTTATAGTGCAGTGAGAAAGATTTATTGACATGTAATTTGGAAGAAAAATGGGATTATTGTGTAATTACAGTGTGTGGTTATTAAGCGTATGTACTTACATACCGTTTACCCCTGTTATTTCAAGACCTTCAACTGTGTTTCAGTTTACACTCAAAAATACAGAAAGGCTTCTTGGTAAATCCAGTGCCTGGGAGATCTTAGTTATATTATTGGGTCAACTACAAAGTAACTTTGTTACCTTGAGATGTGCAGAGGGGATCAATAGATCTTTAAAACAGCATGTGATGTTTTTAAAGAAATGTTCTAAACCCTATTTTTCCTAGTAGTTTAGATATCAATGTGTAGGACTTTCTGCTATGCAGGTTCTTGATATACAAGATATACATAGATTTGCTTCTTGCTGCTGTTTATCTAGGATATCTCTAGGGCCCCATAATTTTTTCACCTTAGTCAGGTTTTCCCATGATCTCCCTTTCTATTTGTGTGAAGCTAACTTCGTAAAGATCTTTATATCTTCTTGTGAAACCATAACTAACTAACTCTCAAATACAATTATTATACAGTTATATACAACTCTCAATTATTGGAATACAATTAAGCCATTGGAATATAATTAAGTATGTATCTAAGGCTAAAGGAAGAGATGCATTCCTTTGCAGCTCGGTCCCCTTTCTTCGCTACATACAATGACAGCAGCCATGCCTATCTTTCATGTAATTTGGTTTTTTAGTTTAATTTGACACTCTATTTTCATTAGGTATTTGATGATTTTCAAGGGCAAGTTTTTTCAAAATTTGTACCACTTCGAGCTTCCAAAATCTATAGCTATGCTATCTTCTTTTAATCATGAAAAGCATGGAAGCTCTTCAAGATTGTAGCAGGGTAACAAATGCAAAACAGAAATTATTTTTTTATGTTGTCTAAATTTTTTTGTTGACTTTTACAATATGTATTTATGAAAAACCCACTGAAGTTCTTGTTGCTACATGAATCTTTTTACTGCTTCAGTTAGAAGGACTTTTAAAAAAATTTTAAAAACTTTCTAACTAAAGTAAACCCACCTTAATTGTTTTTTTTGTTTGTTTGTTTTTTGTCTGTGGACTATACAATAAGTAATCAAGTGATTTAAAAATTATGAATTTAGGATTCTCAATTCTAAGTAACAGTCCCAAGATTTTATTTACGAATAGTGCTTCGCTGTTGTACAAGAAAATTTCTCAGGTGTGAGAATGAAGAAATAAGTGTTCTTAAAAAAAAAAGTTAATGATAATTTACTAAAATAATTGGTTGTGTGGTATCACCCAATGTGTTTGATAAGGCATATTTATTACTGTTGCTTCTATAGGTGAGTGAAGCAGATAATTTCCAAGTTTTCTACCATCATGGTGCTATTTTATCTTATACTTGGGAAACATACCAAAAGTGAAAAATACGAATAATAATTCAATTCAACAGTTGCAGTGATTTATCGCTGTCACTGTTTACCGTGTCTGCTTCAGAGTCTGTGTGTGCCATGCTCAGAAAAACGTATTCCTTGTTTAAAGTTTGTGCTCTTGGTTGGCACTTGGTATGACACAAAGCATATCCAGAGGGAAGGGAGACACCCAGTCAATATGCCTTTATAGCACTTTGATCTCCTTGCTGAATATTGGGATGTAATGTATCTTTGGTGCTTTTTCAACAGAATGATTTAGAAGTTGCCTTTTGTATTAGTTAAATTTTGTTTTACTGTATCTATTCTTTCTGCTAAGAAGACTACTCTCCAGTTTTTAATGAAGGGACGGATAGGGATGACCTGTATAAAAGAATAGACCTTTTAGTATGAAATTACATATTTATCAATTCATTCTTATTTTATTGAGGTTTAAAGAGTAAAAGGGAAAAGAGAATCATGTATGTGTGTTTTCCCCCTGCAGATACTTCATGCAGCAGGATGTGGCTGGTGTAATATTAAAATAAAGTATGCATACACTAAACAGCATTTGGAGCTGTCTGTGGAAACACATATACCTGAATACAAATGTACGGTTTGGTCAGAACTCTTCTGAAGGAGAACACAGTGTTTGAATGTAAACTGTATAAAGTGATAAATATGCCAAAGCCCACATTAATGGTAGCGCCACGTTAAAAAAAAAGTTGTCCAATTCATTAATTAAAGAAAATGAAAAATGCTTGCTGAAGCAAGATCGAAACTTTAGGTGGCATAAATTGACATACTTGGCATTGTCCGTAACTGCTTAATGTGATGGCTCACACTGTGCAGCAACCTCTTCCAAGAAGCTGCTGCAGAATGACCTGCAGCACTAGAACAACTTAACTGGGACCACCAGTATATTCAAGTCATGGACAGTATATTTTCTTACTCAGAACTGAACCTTAAGTTCTATTTAGAAAATTTCTTGAAACTATTCTAAAGATTCTTAGGATTCCCATTTTTTGAACCAGTGTCTGAAGTGAAGACACATAGCCAGTGTACCATAATACTTGTTTCTTAAATTTAGTTCTGAAGCAGAATGCTGTGTGATTTAACCTGTCCCTGATGACTTTTTAGTCTGTGTCCAGATTCCCACTGACTTCAAATTGTCTGCATTTTTAAATAAACAATGGGAATGAAATGGTGGTTATTTAATTTGTAGGTAACATTTCATTGTCATTGTTAATAATTTTATTGCTGTTGTTTCTCCTTCTTCCTGCATTATCGTAACTAACTGTGACAATTTAGAAATATTCCAAACAAATTGAGTGATGCAGATCCAATGGAAGAATATTTTTATATATTAAAATAGTCTGTTCCTGGGCTTAGAAATGTCACTGGTAATGCAAGATCATTAAGACCAGTAGGACATGATCAGAGACAGATGGTTTGAGCCCAGTTCACTGTCGTGGTTTAACCCCAGCTGGCAACTAAGCACCACACAGCCGCTTGCTCACTCCCCCTGGTGGGATGGGGAAGAGAATCGGAAGGGTAACAGTGAGAAAACTCGTGGGTTGAGATAAAGACAGTTTAATAGGGAAAGCAAAAGCCGCACACGCAAGCAAAGCAAAACAAGGAATTCATTCACCACTTCCCATCCATAGGCAGGTGTTCAGCCATCTCCAGGAAAGCAGGGCTCCATCATGTGTAACGGTTACTTGGGAAGACAAATGCCATCACTCGAAACGTCTCGCCATTCCTTCTTCTTCCCCCAGCTTTACATGCTGAGCATGACATCATACGGTATGGAATATGCCTTTGGTCAGTTGGGGTCAGCTGTCCCAGCTGTGTCTCCTCCCAACTTCTTGTGCACCCCCAGCCTACTCGCTGGTGGGGTGGTGTGAGAAGCAGGAAAGGCCTTGACTCTGTGTAAGCACTGCTCAGCAATAACTAAAACATCTCTGTATTATCAAGACTGTTTCCGGCACAAATCCAAAACATAGCCCCATACCAGCTACTATGGAAAAAATTAACTCTATCCCAGTCAAAACCAGCCCATTCACCTATAATGAAATGTAAGAAACTGGTGCAGTATGTTGTGTCATCATAGGTATCCAGCTAAATATTTCTGTGTATGTATATGTGATAGAGTAGCACTTGTAAACCATAGTAAAGATAAAGTCTAAGTGCTGTTTGTATCTTTTTATCTTAGCACACATTAACATTGTGTGCTAATATGCACAATAAGATACTGTATAGCAAAATTAAGCAACAGTATTGCAGGTACTTGTGTATAGCAGAGAGCAGTGTTACAGAGCAGCATCAGAGTTTCCCTGTAAAGTTAGGTGCCTCACTTATATACAGGTACATGAGAGAGTTATGAAAAGTCTTCTTTTGCAGTACCAGGTATAAACCATGTTTTTGAAATCTTGGAACTGTAACAACTGTAAGGCTGGGGGTCTATCAGGGTAAAAAGTGTAACAGTGAAAAAAATAGGATTACTTCTTTTCTGTGGCAGTTAAGTAACTGATTTAAAGGCATGACACTGGCAAAGCACAGAAAAGCTGCTACTCCTATAGGGCTGGATCTTGTCTAGCCTGCAGTTGCACAGGATTAGGTATTGTGGTGGGAGAGGAATTTACTTTTCTAGGGAGAAAAAGAAACATCAGTCCTGAGGTAGCATGTCAGAGGTGAATGAGGAGTGAATGATCATTACTCATGCCACCACGCATGTGATTCAAAAAATTTGTACTCACTTAACATCAAGGGTTTTTCTAATACACTTAAAACTCACAGTGATAAAGCATGAGCTTTTCTAAAATTGTCTTTGTTCCATTAAGGTGGTATAATCCTTCTCTGCAGCTTTCCAGTAACACTAACATAATTCACTTAGCTCAGAAGATGATAAAAATTTCTAGATTATCATGTGCATAAATTTTATATGTTCTTTAACATTTTCGAAAACATTGTTTAAAAGTAGGGCTTAATTATTATCTCTGATTGGATTAGTGTATGTCTGGAAGGCCCAGTGCATCTTGGTATTCAAAAGGGCGTCCCTCAACTTTTTCAACTTCTATTTCACTTCAAATGCAGCAGTGTACCTAGTTAACACATTTTAACACCAATGCTTTTGTTTGCTAATACTAACAGTCCATGAGGATCTAGCCTATGTGTTGGCAGTTTATATTTTGTGATTATTTCATATAAGAAATTCCGAAGTTTTGTTTAGTTTTACTTACTTTGAAGCTGTGTGACGTGAACATAGGATGGCTCTTCTGGAAGCAGTGTTATTATGTGGAATTATTCAGGAATAGCTACTGTGTTTAAATTAATAAGCTCTTTTAATTCACAATAACTTTAAAACATACACAGTTCACTGACTTCATAAAGCATTTTCAGTCATCCTTTGTTAAACATTTTGAGCTAATGCAATTGAAAAATGCGTTCCTTTCTAGTTGATGAGAGTAGATTTTCTCTTGAGAAATAAGTCTGCATTGTAGCACAGAGATACTAAACCTAGCTTTAAGTCTTTGAGGCACTGTAATCCAGCCTGAACCACTGCAGGTAAAATGCTTGTGGTACCTAAACTTGCTTGGATGTCTGAGAGCTATGCTTCAGTCAGTAAGTGGACTGTTGTCTAGACATAGGTAATGCCATTCGCTTTCCCGATGTGAGCGCCTACAATTTCAAATTACTTTTGTAAGAAAAATCTCTTGCAAGATGAAAACGTATGTATTTTCCCCATTCAGTCCATTGAGTGACTCTCAAATAAATTTTCATTGAAATGTTTCTTAATACTTAGTTTCTGGATCTTGTAGAGTAACTGTATATCACAGCTGCTTTTTAAGCTACCTGCACCATCATTTAACTTACAATTGTCTTTAGATGATTGCTTTACTTTTTTATGATACTGTTTTGGCTAAAGCTTTCTGCTGTTAGCATAGTTTGTGCTCCAATATTATGAGGGTTTCTTATATAAAACAATCACAAACAATTGTATTTGGCATTGTGTCAGAAATGTGAAATATGTCTGCAAGTATCCCTTCATTCACCAGTGTTTTGTTGGTTATTTATTAAAATCATTGTGCTGGTTGGCATTACTGTTTTGCTTAGTAGACCCACTGGTGCTCTGTGACCTCATTACACAGGGCATTTTCAAAGACATAAAGAGCCATTTTGCACCTTGTTAGATACACTGTGATCTGTAAGCTATGTTTAACTGCTTCCATGCTACATCACATGCTTCAGAGAAGAGTCATCAGGTATGTCCTTTCTCAGAATGCCAGCATATGAAAAGATTGCTGCTGTCAGGATGAGGGTCTGGTAGCAAAGAGGTTAAAAAAATCACTGCTTTTTCTGCAAAGTAGATACAGCTCATTCAAATGTCCTTTTCAGTACTCATATTTCTTTTCCTAGAGAAGTCTAAAGGGCATGTGACAGCATTTGTTATTGAAGGGATGTCATGGGTGGTCAGCCTCAGGTTAGCTCTGCTTTGCAAGAGCAGAACAGCCACATGGAGTTGATTTCAAACTTTTAAGACGCTTCTGCAGCCACTATGAAACACACAGTGAATCCAGATATAGTATGTTGATACTGCAGTGTGGTTTGCAGTTCAGAAGTGTAAATCCATCTTATTTGTTGACATAGATCTAAATGTATGTCTTAGATGTTCTATTTTTTTTCTTATGTATCGATGAGAAGTCTCAGTTACGAGTTTTTCTTTGCCACAGAACTTTTTTCTCTGAGATTTTTAATCTCCTGTTTTCATAGAAGAAGTTTCATTTTGAGTTGTTCTTGATAAGTAAGAATTCTTTTCAGAAAACATCCTGTGGAAATTCAGCTGTATAGTTTGAGCTAATGTAATTCGGTTTGCATTGCAGTCATGCACACTAAAAATACATTTGACATTAAATATTAATGTAACTTCTTGTACCTTTTGGATTTGGACCTTTTGAAGATGCAAGACTTCTCTAGGTTATCTGTAGACTGTCTTTTGAGGGGCACTCAGAGACCATCCTGAAGATTATATTTGCCAACAGGGATAATGGGAAGTGTGTTTCAGCTGGTGGAGGAATGGATGCTGGCTAAACTTTGTATTCTTTTTTTCGTTGTGGAACTGTATAAGTAATGTGTGTAGGACAGGTTTTAGGATGTATTCAGTGTACAGATCTTTTAAAAAGTAATATTTTGCACCTAAATGGAAAATATACATATAAAACTTCATCCTGAAGACAAAATCTTTAATTTCACAAATTAGTTCATAATACACATGCTGCAGTATATTTGCATATCTTGTAGTGTTGTATCGTGTCTGTGTAATTTAAATCTAATTTAGTAAGCAGTTTAATGTAGCTTTAGTTGATCTTGGAAAACATGCTCTCAGTGTAAATGTGTCACACATGCTTTGCATGAATTTAAACTGTGTGACTGTCATTGTTTGTCTAGAATGATTGTCCATCTGTTATCTTTTGAATAGAGTGCTTTTTTGTGTGTAAAGAATGAAAATGTTAAACTTTGATTTATTTTTGTAACTGGTTTTGAAGAAAGAGATTTCTCACTGCAAAGCCTAAGCTTGTTAAAATTATTTGTGGAAGGACCCAGCCAACAGACATCCAATGAGATTTTTCTTTAGTGCTATCAGTTGCTTGCTGTTTTCTCCAACAAATGGTTTTTCATGCTCAGTTTATGGGGGAAAAAAAAGCCTAAATCTAAAATATCTCTAAAGGGAACTCCTTCTAAGGATTCTGATGAAAACTTAACTGATCTATGAGCTTTTGGTGGACTGTAAAGGAAGGAGTGCAGTGATGTCTGAATTAGCATGTGAATGCCTAAACATCTGAACTAAACAGATAACTGGCATTTTACAGAACGTCAATAAATTGGAGTTTGGCTTCTGAGTTGGTTCAGAATCACTTGTGCTTGAAAGTGAAAGCTCAGCATCTTCACAGAACTATGTGCAGACATAGTAGGTTTTTAAAACCTTCATTCTTCTTATCATATTTAGCCTCAACTTTCTAACAATTGTAATTGTCCACAGAAAACATTTCAAGATAAATGCATTATCAGGTTTTGAAATTTTCTTATTTTTGTAAATACTAAGACCTGGGGGGCAAAATAAGGGCTATATTGTGGATTAAGTGAAATATCTCAAGGCTGTGCTTTTCTGATAACTGAACCTGAAGTGACCTTTCTCAGACACAATTACAGAGCTGTATGTTTTTCCTTTAATTTCATCAGGGGTTTAATTAGTATACAAATAAAACTTCCCTTATCTTCCTTTCTACCTAATTGGCTTGTCTTCGCTTATATATGAAGAATGTGAAAATGGGCTGTAATTAGGGTGACCGTGTTAACCTTTTTTTCTCAAATGTACTGTTGCCTAAAGGCCTCAAGGCCTAAAAACAGTGCTTTGGATTATTGCTTTGCAATCACTATGGCTCTCCCATAGGTTTTCTCATGAGCAGAAGGGCTTTGGGTGCTGCAGGTTCCCACTGCTTAACGGGATCTTCATTCTTCTCCCCACTAAATGTTTATTGATTATCTCACTGCTCCACACTCAGCCTCCAACAACTTAATATCAGGTGACAGTCAGGAGAGTTCTCCAAGTAATTAGAGTGGAGCATTGAGGGAACAATTAGGAGCAGAGTTATTAAACTTGATTTATCCTATTCTCTCCTGAACACTTTCTTGGATATCAGAACATCACACTTTCACAATCTACCCTGGCTGAGAAATTAGTGGCTAACCTGCTGCTTATCATTGTTGCCTTGCTGCCTTGAGGCACACCCTCTTGGTTTCAGTCACTCAGCTGGAAATATTAGAGTCCATAAAGTTTATCAAGGGTTTTAATTAGATCAATCTGAAGAAGGAAAAAAAGAGAGGCTTAGTAGCCATTACTTTAGAATACTCCACACTGTATTTGAGCAATTTCCAAGGCTTAACTTTAACCCACAGTAGCAAGAAACTTCAAGTGAATGCTGAAACTGCTTTTAGAGAGCTAAAATCAGTTTACATTTTGCTTAGATATTGCAATATTATTGATAGGTAAAGTCTGAATCCTTTGGAGAGTTCTGTAAATAATGGTGAAAGTTTTGAGTATAATAAAGTGGCTGTTCAGTGAGATATTTGGTTTAATCATTTCTGTATTGCTTCGTCACCAGCTAGTGTGGATTGCTGGCCATGCCTCTCAAAGAGTTAGGCTTAATGCTTTCATCCCTGTTACTGCCTCATTAATAGGCCTGTGCTTGCAGTTGGTTAGCAGGATTAGTTAGCAGCTCCCAGAAGATTTTGACACCTAGTGGGTCGCTTCACCATTTGTGGTCAGTGATGAAAGCTTTATGCGGGAGCAGGCAACTCTTCAGCCCCTGTAGAAGGATGGCTATCTAATAAAAATGAAATGAATATGCATAATGTTCCTATTATCCTGTCTTTCTTCACTCCTTTAGATCACTAGAATCTTGGAGCCAGACTCTGTTCCAGCAGCCTCTGCATCAAAAGTTGCTTGCATCAAAATATTAGCAGAATTATCTATTCTACATTGGCCAGAGCTCAGTCCTGTGACTGCATCATAAAAACAGATTTTTCAATCAGATGGGAAAGTGGGGTGCACAAAGCATTGGCACCAGAGACATTGTTCTCTGTTCAATAAATTTTGTTTGTCAAAAGAGGGAATATGGGTGGATGGGGGGGATTCAGCTCGGTTTTCAGAGCTGTTTCCTCAATGCTGAATTAGCCTAAAACAAACAAACAGTAAACACAATAAAGAGAAGAAGGTAATGTTCTTTGTTCTTAAATTAAAGATGGCTCCTTTTATCCTTGCTAGTCCACATCTGGTTTCTTGGAAATAATTTTTCTGAAAATCTGACAATTCACAAATTGTTGACAACTCACAGCTGTTCAGACAGAGCTTTGATAGCTGCCGGTGGCATTAGGGTGGAATTTCTGAAAGCAACGCTTCCAGTTTTGGATATCTTTATGCTAATAATACAGTGGAAGAATGAGATCTGTGTGTTTGTTTTTTCTTAGGTGAAAAATAGCATTCTTCATAAAAAATAATGACGTAAAAGGCAGAATAGAGTTATTCAACCGGCAGTAATTTGAGCAAGACTAATATTAACATTTCTGGGGTTTAGAGTTTCTTAAATAAACTACTGATTGTTTTTTTTCTTACAGCAGTGATTAATCTCAGCCTGGATTTTGTAAATTGCTGAACAGGGAGTTCAGGTAGTGGTGCTGTACCTTCCAAATACACTGTTGAAATAACTGGTTACTTTTTTGTCTTGAGAAATGTTTGAAGAAAACTTATGCCATTCCACAGATTTCAGTTTATTTTGCAGGATTGTGCAGTTTTATACTGTATTTTGTTATTTTATAGACATTTTCTTCAGCATATTGTTTTTTGAAGTGCCTTTGACGCTTGGCTAGGTCTGAAGCTTTTTCAGATTAGTTGAGTTTTCAGTGCCCTCCAAATTTTTATCAGCCTTTTGTATGTACTATTCTTAGTACATGTCCACAGCATAATACATATTCTCCATGTTCCACAGTCCAGGTCAAGTACTCCTGAGTACAGATTATGCAGAGCATTCTTAGAACTTAAGCAGAAAACATATCCATAAATTTTGAAAACAAGGTGCAAGAGCTCAGTCTTGCAACTGTGCAGCCTTCGCTATCCTTCTGTATTGGTTTAGAATCTGTCAGGGAATTTGCATATTGTAAAAGAATGTTTATAGCCACCTATTATAATTTCTTTCTAAAAAAGCAATTAACAGCTGTAAGCAAAATGTAACATTTAGCAAACTATGAAATCACATTATTAATACTCCAGTCTATAAAAGTATTGATTTATCCCAGCAGAAAGGAGTAGCAGCTAGCCAGGTTCTGTATTAATTAGTTCTGTGTGCTATTTGTCATCTATTGGATTAATCTGAATTGATTTAAAGCATATTGTGTTAATTCTAAGCCGGAGAGAAACGTTAAAAAAATACATGTACTATTTTGCATATTGGAAAACTAATGTTAAAATAGTGAAAGCACCATAAAATAGTGATTTATACTTAGCAAGAATTGCAGCAAAACTGTACTTATTGCACTAAGAGAGAATATTAGATTCTTATTTTTTTAATCCTGAAATTTCTGAAGAGTGCAGAATATTTAAATAAATGCTACTTTGTTTATTCCCTTTCTTTCTTGTGAATTCTTTTCTTTAATGTTAATTTTAAATTAAGTTTTGAGAATATTATGTTCTCTTTAATGCTGTACTCTTGATTATTTCCACTGTGTTTAGATTTGGTACTTGTAAATATAGTACCTGTAGCATGGTATATGTACCTGTTTGATCAACAAATCACTTTATTTTATAAAACATATTTGTACATAGGCAGTATTCTAAAAACCAGGGGGTTCTGTGTTAGTAATGTTTCTGCTAGAGAAGTCATAAAACCTTAGTATGTAATGGTCCAAATCTACTTCACAGTCAGTCTGTTTTCCACTTTGTTTAATAGCCTATGGCATAAATTGAAGTTAATTATTTGGGCTGACAAGTAACTGTGCTTTCTGTCTGCTTGCAGAGACTCTCCAAGGCAAAGATGGAGCTGAGAAGAAAAGATCAATCTCTGCGTCAGCTCAATAGACTTCTTACCCAGCTGGAGCAGGACAAGCGTCGACTGAAAGAGAGCATCCATGATGCAGAGAGTGCCCTCTGCATGGCAGCGAAGTGAGCGCTGGGACCTTGGGAGATCACTTAAAACGGACAAAAGATCAATTCTTACTTTCATGCACAGGGTTTTAGCCCTGGCTAATGTAATGCTAGAAAACAAAAGTACATCTGTCTCTCTTTGAAATTCAGTGATAGTGTTCTAAAAAGAAAACTGTTAGTTCAAGATACTGGATGGTATGTTTTCTGTAGTTATCCCATAGTAGTGCTCCAAATACTGGGTCCTGAAATAGCATGGACGTTTTTGGTTGCCCGTTATCTTACTGATTTGACAACTTCTCTTTGGCAGATCCCTAACGCTCTATTTATTTAAGAAATGATTGCTTGTTTTCTCTATTTCCACGTTATCTTTTTATAGGGAGATACAGTTTATTTATAATACAGAAGCGTCAGCTAGGTGACAGGTCATAGCTGCCAAAGGGGCTGAAACTCATTTTGGACCTAGTCTTATCTGTGGAACAGGATAGATCTTTTAGCTGATTTCAGAGAGTTTTGGATTTAGACATAAAACCCATGCCTTTTTATACCATAACCTGGAGAGTGGAAGGAAATGTTCAGGGACCAGTCTTGAAAGGATTGCTAGTCAAAAGGTGTTCCATTGACTTGAATGAGATTATTACTAACCTCTTACATTCATATAGTCAGATAAAAAGATAAATCTTTGCAGCTTCTGTTATCTGTTACTCTTATTGTAGTATGTACTTTGAATATTGCTGGTCCATGGTTAAGATTTTAAAAAAGTTTAATTTAAAATTAATATTTCTCATTATACCTGGGATACATTTGACCTCTGAAGAACAATAGCTTAGAAGCTTTAAGGGTGTTATTCACAAGTGAAATAATGTAATTAATATAGTTATCAGTGAAATGTTTAACAAGCTAATTAAAATGACAAATGTTATTTAGTATGAGTGTATTAAAGCAGGTGTGACCTGAAGAAGGATTTGTTCTGGTAAGCTTGCCCCTTTTCACCCTGCCCCAACCTATTTTACGCACTCTAGTAAAGATCATTCCCTGTGGCCCTTTTTGTATTCAGAAAAGGTTATTTTAATGTGAAGTGGTTTTAAAATGGGTTTTATTTCTGTATATAGCAGTTGAATATTGACAAAGAAAAAACCCATACCATTTATTGTTCTAGCAACTCTTCATAACAAATGTCTTTTTTCCCCTTTGGAACATATAAGCAAAGTAGATGAAATAGACTTTACTTTTGTCCAGAAAATCTTATTTTAATATCTCTTCCATAACCTGAGTGATTGTAAGCAATGCATGGGTGTCATTCAAGTTCTTTCCTAATCTTTTGTGCAGCTTTAAAGGACAGCAAGATGGCTGGCTCATTCTGAGAATGGCTATCTTTATTTTCTTGCAGTGGTGGCCAGCAGTTCTGTTCCACTTTCCTCCAGAGTAGGAAGCAGTATTAATAAGAGTGTCTGATAGCAGTGAACTTGACAGAAATTTAGTAGCCTTTTGGTCATTTCTCTGCTAGATAGAAACTCTCTGTCAGACCCTCACCCCAGCTATTGTGTAAAAGATGATGTAAAGCATTCCTCATGCCTGAACTACATTTCTGGATAATAATCCTAAAGAGTAGTTCTATGATCCAGTTCCGATTTCCCTTACACCTGTAGGAGTTGATGAATAGATGAAATAAAGATTGAGTGAAATGTGGATCCTGGCAGGTAGGGGTGCAATAGATCTATTTTTTAAACTTTTTTCCTAGGTGCTATAAACAAATATTACCAGACTTTTATTTTAAGATGTTATTTAAGATAATGAATCAACCATAGTCAGAGGGCTTTCTGTTCACAAAAATAAGAATGTGGGGACCACCTGTTAACCTGGGTCCAAAATTCCATCTAAAGGAACTTTCCTTTTTATGATGACCACCTGAGAATACGTGAGGAACAGACTGACTTCTATGTCAGTAAGTAACTTAGAAATTAATAGTGTTGAACTGGCTCTCCAGAACTGACTTCACCCAAACAAATAGCAGTTGCTACATAAATGAGGCCAGCAGAGAAGGTGAACAGCATGTCCCTGTCAATCTAGTCCGAAGAAAGGCAGGATCCTGAAAAGAGAAAAATCTATGTGATAGCTTTACTAGGAGTGTAAAAGCCAATCCTACTTTTCTGGCCACCTTCCTGTATTTGCTGTTAGGATAGTATGAATCAAGAAATGAGGAAGCAGTGGTCATTCCAGGCGGAAGAACGCCATGGTTTTGACGTCTGGTTTAGGAACTGTAAGAGCTCAAACAAAAAATTCACGTAGCTGGCAAGGTGAAAGACAGTCCTGGAATATTAAGGTGTATCAGCTTTTCTGGCATAGATTCCATTTGATTTCCTGTGGTGTTTTGTTGGTCATGCTGTCCTGTTCTCCTTAGTCATATGGTATTATGCAGCTTTAATTCTATTTCTGTCAATGCATCAGATGAGACCAAGGTATTTCTAGGCAGCATAACTGATCAAAGCTGTCTTTCTTACTGAAGCGCTAATCTACAAAAAGGCATGAAAGTAGTATTTCATTCTCCAAACTTCTGTTTTGTAAGGATAGGATCCTTGACTGGACTTCTTTTGGAAAAGGACCAGTGGAATGTTCAGTTTTAGAGAAGAGAGGAAGAGTTATACGCATATAAGTACATAGTTGTTAGGCCCATATAGTTGATGAAAAACATAGAATTTGTCAGTGTTTTCCAGTACGAGAATGTAATCTCTTCCTGCTAGAGCCTGGACTCCATTCAACATGCCCTTTTTATCCAAGACTGCAGATTTCTTCTCCAAGAACACGATGGTTGTTCGTTGATATGCCTATAAATACAGCTAGTTTAATTGCTTATCCACAACAAAAGCATCTTTCATATGGAAACATGCCAAATAGTGGTCCATGAACTATTTTTTAGGGTTTGCATTGGAGATATAGAAAGGAGAGATACAAACATAACAGTTTGAGTTATCAACAATTATTTCTAAAGACATGATGGTTATAAAGTAGCAGAAGATGAATTTCTACATCAGTGGAGCTTCAGTTCTATTAACTACTCTTTTTTTTTCTTTTGTAATAGAGACAAAGAATTGATTATTAGTCATATGAAATCTGTGGAAGCCACTCTTCGCAAGGTAAGAATTTGAAGTGTTCCCTCTGCATTTGTATTTCCAAACACATTGAGGTTTTACAGCTGCTTATTCTCAGGGAAGGAGTAGAAGTTGTTGTAAAGCAACTTCCTTCCCTTAGAGTTTAGGTTTCCACCTTCAACTTCTTTCATCTCCAAAAATTATTCACATTTAGTGAAATAAAATACAATTTTGTAGTACATGGACTTCTTATTTTTAATATAAAACTTATTACAAAATTCACCTTCCTTCCCTCAATCACTTAGCACTATTTCTGGTTACCAAGTGAAGACTATTGATCATCCAAACAATTCGTAATTGCTGCTGAGTTAACTCTCTCTACTGAGTAAGGCGAAGGTCATTTGGTGAGGTCAGATACGTGGTGGCCATAAGGCATTTGGCTTTGTGCATGCTACTTTAATCTTTGATACATGATAAATAAAATAAGGAAAAGACAGTAAGTATTAACCTGTAACCAAAAACTTTAATGATATTTTTTTAAAAACCTTTTTTAAATTGAGTAATAATCTTAAGTTGTCTCTTTGACTTGTACTATTTTGCCCTGGTACAGTATTCTTTGAAGGTCCAACAAAGCTGTATATATTAATTATTTGGGAGAAAGGGCTGTTTTTAACTGTAGCTCTAGTGGCTGATTGTTTTATAACTGTTTTTAGTCCAGAGCAACACAGAGCAAAAGAAGTGTTTTTATTACCTTGGAGTGTTCATTTCCCTTATCACATCTTGAATTCCCAGCAACATGGGCATCTATTCCTTATTTTAGTTTCTGCATCCACCAAAACTGCTGTTAATTTAGTTTTCAGATACCTTTTTCAAGTTTCTCTTTCCTTTAATATTCACAAAAAGTGACAGTACCTGAATTGTGTGTTTTGCTGCAGCAAACTGTGCTGTTAGGTAATGTCTTCCTTTGTGTCCCCATCATCTTCACACTGGCTTCTTTTAAGCTTGGGAAATCCATGTAATGCAGAAAGTGCTGTCTTTTTACAGTAACATGTACGTGTAATGTCCTTGGCCTTGAGAATTTATGGTTCTGGATTGCAAGTTGACATTTTGATTTAGAAAGCAGTGCTGTATATGCACAAGGATTGAAATGTTTGGGGAAAGGTTATAGGGAAGGTCACATGCTTAGTACTGATTTTCCTGATGCAGTGAATGGATTGAGAAACTGCCATCTTTCTTTGAGAATTTTAGTTACTACATCTGCTTCTTAGTTCTTGATGTACATAGTTGTTAGGCCCAAATAGCTTATTATTGAGTAGCAGAGTAATTTATCCTTTCTGGTTTGTCAACCTAAAGAATGAGGAAAACATAAGAATTAGAAATGTCAGGATGCTCCTTTCAGCAGGAACTAAAAAGAATTGATTGTAAATCATTCATAATTTGACATATCATTTCTCCTAGAAGAACAAAGGGAAATTATTGATCTTTGTTTGGGAAATATCTGAAATGTACACCCTACATCATAATGGTAGCTAATTATCTAACATTAATGAACATGGCTTATGTGTAAACCCTCAAGTTTACACTGTTGTTCTTAAAGGTTTTCTCACACAGTGAAAAATCAGAACATGATGAAGTAGATGAAATACTAGTAAAGGAACCACAAGCCTGTCTTTTCCCCCATAGAAATTCTGGGAACTGCTTTTGTTTTCAAAAAAGGAATCCAAAGAAAATGGATAAAGTTCAGAATCATATGGAGTTGAACAAGTATTACTAGAAGCTGCCGATATATTTATGGGAGTTTGAAATTGAACATTGTGGTATTTTACGTTGATGTATTCATGAGCAAATATCCACAAAATTCCACTGCATCACTTGCAGGATCTGTGTTATCAATGCATAATGCTAAATTTTTGCCTGTAGAGCTCAGAGGGTTTTTACAGACATCCTTAGTAATCTTAGTTAGACTCGGGATAAGATGGTATACACTGATGTCCATTAAAGCGACGTCATTCTTTTCTGTACTCTATCACTACAAGAATTCCAGAAGGCAGCAATGTAGGTACTAGATCATCTGCCTTTGGATATACTTGGGTGTAACATTCAGCAAACAAAGCAAGAAGAAGTAGAGCTGATGGACACAATCGCTGTGCATGCTTCTAATACAGCTCTAGACAGGGTATCATTTACAACACTTACTGCCCCCCCTGTGACTGGATGGAAAATCTAGTATCATACATTTGGCTTTGTCAACAAGTGCTTGGGCATGCTTGTGCCCAGAATGATTCCTTTAAGAACATTTCAGAGCCACCTTTTCAAATCATCATGAATATTTATGAAGCGTAAATGTTGAAGAACTTGAGCATGTGCTATGCTAAGAGAGAAAATATTTTTAGCAGCTAGTTCCATATCCTTCATAACCTGCACAATATTCTTTAGAAGATTATTTTTTGTCTTATCCTGCGTCTTGTCTCATTAGCTATCTTCATTTGACTCCTGGAGCTGGATTATTTGCACAGGAGTTCCTGATACCATTAAAATTAAGCGATCTTTCTTGGTTTTATACCATCTAAATATTGAAGACAAATATCAAAGTGCAAAGTGAATGTTCTACCAAATTAAAAAAAAAAAAACCACCAAGGGCAAACAAAGGACCTCAAGAAGATTTTATTTTGGTTCAGTTTTATTCTGATAATATTAAAGATGACCAAAAGGTAATAGCTGAATTTTTTTAAAATCTAGGTTTGGAAAAAAGATGCAGGGTTTTTTTTTTTTTTTCTTCCCTAGAATCTATTAGATAGCCTTAAACTGAAAACTTAGCAAAGTAGAACAGGTTTAAACATTGGCTACTTAGAGAACTTGTGTCCATGACTTGACCAATTCCTTTTTTTAAAAAAAAAAAAGCCCAATGTAAGATGCAAAATGGTAACAGAAATAAATTTTTACTGGAAGAGTTCTTAGAAGAAATTCCATCTGCTTGAGGTTCAAACATAAAGAGTTTTCATAAAAAGTCTTCTCATCAAGAGAAAAAGCATTTAAGTAAATGTCTTGTTTTAAAACCCATCTGTAGTCCTTTTTTTATGTATGAAAAATAAATGATTTCTTGAAACACTTTCCTCTCAAAAATATGTTGAGAAGTTATTTTTGTTATACCCTTGTTATACTTGTTGATAAACTGTATTTCATTATTAATTTCTTCTGTACTTCTTAATATCGTGTTTGTATAAACAGAGTAAGAGACATTGAATCTGTTCATTTTATACAACTAGATTCTTTAACATGTGTAATTAATGACTTATTAGTTATGGTAATACCATCAGTGGAAGAAATCATTTTACACTCTCTCTGCTAAAATCTTCAGCCTTCCCTTCATATTGCTTCTCAGTTTGAGTGCTTGTGGTGGGTTAGCCTTGGCCAGCAGCCAGACGCCCACCCAGCTGCTCTCTCACTCCCCCTCAACAGGACAGGGGACAAAATAGGATGAGAAAGCTTGTGCGTTGAGTGCGTTGCTTGTGTGTTGACAGGGAGATTGCTTACTAGTTACTGTCACAGGTAGAACAGAGTTGACTTGGGGAAATTATTTAATTGATTTATTAAAATAGATTTGGCTAGTGAGAAACAGAGACAAAAAAATCAGCATCCTGGCTTTTAGGCTCGACTTCACTCCTCACTCCTCTGCCCATGCCCTGAGGGGATGAGGGGCAGGGGATTGCAGTCAGTCCATAACAAGTCCTCTCTGCCACTCCTTCCTCCTCATGCTGTTTCCCTGCTCCAGTGTGGGCTCCAAACGGGCTGCAGTCCTTCAGGAATACCTGCTCCAGTGTGGGCTCTCCATGGACTTCAGTTCTTTCAGGAACTATCCACCTGCTCCAGCTTGGGGTCCTCCATGAGCTACAGTGTGGACATGGGCTCCAGCCCTCTCCATGGGCTGCAGGGAGATAGCTGATCCAGTGCCTCAAGCACTCTCCCCCCCCCCAGCCCCCCGCCGGCTTCTTCTCTGACTTTGAGAAACAGCCCTGTGAACACCACTCTTTTTCTTCCCTCCTCCTCAGCCTGTGTGGTGGTTTTTGCCCTTCCTTAAATACATTTTCACAGAGGGGCCACCACTTTGGCTGAGGGGCTCAGCTGCGCCCTGCGGTGGGTCTGTTGGAGCTGGCTGGAACCGGCTGTGTCCAGCATGGTGCAGCCCCGGTTGCTCCTCACAGAGGCTGCTCTGCAGCCCCTGCTGCCAGCGCCTGGGCACCTACACCTGGTGCAGTGCTGTAACTGCCTCTTCTTCAGCCTCCCTAAATCCATGTTCTCTAAACTGCCTGTGCAAAACGCCACCGTGGGAAGTCATCCCAGTGAGTCAGCCTGTACAGAGACAGAAAATTGTTTCTGTTTCCCCTTGTACTCTTAACTATTAAAGTCTTGACAGGCTTTATGGGCTGGCAGAGTTTTCAGCCTGTCCCAGCCCTGGCTGCTTAGGATTTGGCCATTTTAACAGGTTAATAAAATACCATGTCTTCACAAGCTTAGACTGTTACCCACTACGCTGTGAGGCTGATGAGCTGTGATAGTGAGTTACTAAAAAAACAAAAAAAAGCTCCCCCCCCCCCCAAAATTTTTCCCAATACCGGTTAGCAACCCACTCATTCTGACATTTTGGGACAGTTCAGGGATCAAAGCACCTATCCAGCATGCTCCTTTCCTTTTGCCACTTTGTCAGAAAAATTCTTTTTCATCCACTGCTGTCATGCACTTCACGTCTGCTGATTGAAAGGTTCATATGTCAGCTGGCAGAACAGCTTCCACGCAGACCCGTCAATGGTCGTGCCTTGAAATCCTTCCACCATTGTGTTTCGTTACTTCACTGCTGCTCCCCTTCCACCCCTGTTGTCTTCTCTGAAATGTCCCTAAACTGGCTATGCATGAGATTTGGGCCCCACAGTTCTCTCAGCTGAAAAAAATCTGAACACTGTATGATCCATCCTGTTGTATACTTGTAAAATACAAAAGAAAAATTATCCGATTTAATAACGTTTTTAATACAGGACAAAGAGGCAGTTGGAGATGGGGTGAGACCATTGAAGACTTGAGAATTAGTAATGTTGTAGCATTAGATTGCTGTTTCTGATGTGGTCCATAGCAATAAAATGCATTTCCTTATGATGGTTGTTTTACAGCCTGTAAGAAATTCATTTACAATAGGTTTAAGTCCATATACAAGTGACTACATCAGTAAAAACACTCAATGTAAGTGGCGTTAATTGTTAGTTTCAGCAAGAAGACCACAAATTGATCAGGCCTTGAAAAAACAGAACAGTTATGAGGCTTAAGTTAGCTGCCACAGTCAGACTTCAATAGATGTGACCTGATGCTTTTAGGTGTACTGATCAGCCACATTTCTATGAGTTAACTGGGATCTATAGTCTATCATATAATTTCGTTATCTCAGTAATGATTTAAAAGCTCTTGTTCTAGGGATCTGAACTTTAAAATTTTTCCCTATCCTAATGTCACTCCTGGAGCTGGTTCTTCTGTGTGTTTAGACACATTAACAGAGTGAAGCCTGCTTGTGTGGGTGTGCTCAGGGTCTACTCATCGCTGTGGTCCTTGGCTGTTCTAAACCGGCCTTATCACAAGCCTATTGAAACAGTGGGTATGTGTACATGCAATAAAATCACAAAGAAGCCCCAATTAGAATATTAAAATTCTAAATGACTGCTGTAAGAAGTTTATAGTAGGAAACAAGCTATTACTTCTCCGTGGTAAGAAAAAAATGCAGTAAAAAGATTGCTTTTTCTCCTCCATCTCGAATTAGCACCTCTTCATTCCAATGTTTTATGAATGACTTTTGTTTCCCCCCTTAGTAATCTGACTTTCTTGATCCTTGTTCCTAAAGATCAGTTGTGCAGGACATACAGGTGTTAGCACAGCTGGCTTGCTGATGACAACTCTGTCCATATAGCTGTCTAGTGTGTCATCACTCATATTGTTCAGTGTCATTCTGACCTAGCCAAGCTAAAAATGGTACTCCAGCTCAAGAGGGATTTAAAAACCTTGACAAACTAAAGATAAGACATTGCCGAATGTCATGTCCGTGTGCTTAACTGTTTTCAGTTTAGACATACCTAAATAACTAATTTCAGGGTGCATTTGTCTCCTTTGTCTTTTGTTTTTTTTTTTTTAAAGGCTGGATACTTTTGTGTAGTTTGCCTTCAGTAAGGAAAAATCCTTGTTTGGAGAATTGTGGAATTACTGAATACGTTAACTCTTATTTTCTCTAGACATAGGTTCATTTTCAGCCCAAGGTCACTGAAATCCATTCATAGGGGATGTATTATAGTGCACATCCTCCAACTACAGCGAAGCTTCGGTGCAGTGGTCAATGTTTGCAAAAAACAACTCTGGATCAAATTAACATCTTATTCAACAGAGTGTGTAGTTTGTGTGTGTAGTAATATGAGAAAACTTGAATTAAACTTACAGATAAGCCTGGGATGGTATTCTACTCTGAAAATCAATTTCCAGAATCTTGACTAGTCTTTAAGAAAAAAAAAAAAAGCCAAGCATACCCAAACCAACAGTTTTATGAGGTACATGTTTCCTTACACAAATGCTGTTATGCAGTAATTAATGTTCTTTTAAAAACCACCTATGAAATGGCTTGTATTGTAATTAAATACAGATTTGCATGTGTCGTGGTTTAACCCCAGTCAGCAGCCAAGCACCACGCAGCCGCTCCCTTACTCCCCCCTGCTCCCAGTGGGATGGGGAGGAGAATCGGGAAAGAAGGCAGAACTCGTGGGTTGAGATAAGAACAGTTTAATAACTAAAGTAAAATATAATACTAACAATAGTGATAATTAAATATAATAATAATAATAATAGTAATGAAAAGGAATATAACAAAAAAAAAGAGGGGAGAAAAAAAGAAAAAAACAGTGATGCACAATGCAATTGCTCACCACCCGCTGACCCGTGCCAGAGCCACGATACACACCTCCCGGCCGACTCCCCGCCATTTATATACTGAGCCTGGCGTTCCATGGTATGGAATACCCCTTTGGCTAGTTTGGGTCAGCTGCCCCGGCTATGCTCCCTCCTAGCTTACTGCACACCTGCTTGCTGACAGAGCATGGGAAACTGAAAAGTCCTTGGCTTAAGATGAGCGCTACTTAGCAACAACTAAAACATCAGTGTGTTATCAACATCATTCTCACACTAAATGCAAAACACAGCACTGTACCAGCTATTAAGAAGAGAGTTAACTCTATCCCAGCCGAAACCGGGACAGCATGGCAGTAATAAAAAAGGATAGTCACTAAATCTGTATGCTAATACCAAAATTTTTAGTAGATTTTCAATTAAGTGAAATATTTGGTATACCTAATTACATTCATGTATGGCTCCCTGCAGCAGGGTATTTGCAAATGATATTTAGAACCTCCACTATCAACAGATGTAAGACCCGTGGGTTTGAGGATGTATTCCTTCTTTTGATGAAAGAGTATGCAATGATCTGCTGGCCTTTAATGAGTACTCAGACCTAACTGTGATGGCCATATAACAAGTATCCATTCAACGGTACCATGTAGCTCTTTTTCCTTTCCCTCCTATGAGGCAGAATTTTGTCTAAGCAAGTTATGTTGTGATTTGGTGTAGTTTGGTTTGGCCTTCTTGGGGGGGGGGGGAAGAGTTTGAAGGGGTTTTTTTGCAGTTCGGTTAACTGGTTTGGTTCCCAACATCATTCCTCACCTGTTTCGCTCTCTAATTCTGGCTATAGTTTTCCAGCTTTCAAATGTTTGCGTTAAAGTGCCTTCAGTTTAAGCAATGCAATCTTGTCACAGGCAGTCCTCTACTTCTGGAGTGATCCTTGATTGCTGAAACATCCTGATGGAAAATACTGTGTCCATGATTATATAGGCCCTCATTCAATAAGATGAATATATGCTTTTTGAGTGATTTCTGTATTTTCAGGGCACACTCAGACTCTGGTGTTTATGAGCAACTGATACTAAGAGATTGTCTCTTGGATCCAAAGGGTGCTGTGGTATATACTTCTTTGGATGTCACACATGCCAAATCCTTCAGCAAATCTTTTGGGGTCTGTATTCCCTTAAAGGGCTGACACTTCAGGTGTGATCACTGTTCTCTAGAGAGGCCATACTCAGGAATGACAGTATATGGATATATCCTTAGAAAGATTATCTGTATTGGTAACTTACTTGAAGAACTACTGTTATCAACACTATTCAGTACTATTGTTGGTGCAACTTCCTTCATGTATATTCACTTGCATTTTTTAGTATAGAGTAAGAGAACATCAACAATTCAGAACTAAACATTAAAAAATTAGGAAGTGTTCATGAAGGTTTAATTCTGTCCACCAATGTATATGCTTTATTATTCTCCTTAGTTCCATGATCATTTATGCCACTGTAACAAAGACTTACCCATTCAAATGAGTTACTATATAACTTATTTCTGTTAAAGTGCTTCTCATCGAAGAAGGCAAAGGACCATGTTCGGTAGATGTGCACATCTTTGATTTGTGCAATATGGCCTCCATTCTACATGCTGCCCCAGAGGTATGGACATTATGCAGCTAAATCAGCCACGTATTTACAAGACTGTGGTTAACACTAAGACATGGTTTGCATTCAAACTGCCTCCTCCTGTTTTAAGTTCTAAAAACATTTTTGTTAATTATACGTCACATGCAGAACACATAACTGTGGTAGAAACCATTTTGCTTGTACTGTTTTAGAATGATTTGCATAACATATTTGTAGCTTCTGTTATCTCAGCAATATGGTCATCTCAAAGTCAAGCAGACTAAATCATTGTTTGCCATTCACTTATTACCAAATCATTGCATCATTGTAGTTTTTGTTGCACTGTTTAAATTGCAGATGATATGCTATTAAAAATAGTAGTAGGAAATGAAAGTAAAATAAGCCCAAAGTCTTTTACTTTCTAGGTACTATTTTTTATGTAGAATCAGTGAACTTTGAACTTACAAGAGGTTCTCCTATATAGCTTACATAGTGAAGTTTATATCCATAAATAATCTTATTTTCTTTTCACCATAAGAAAGCATTGAATTAGGCCCAAAATAAGGAACTAAAATCTCAGGTTTGTTGTGCCAGTCACACAGTAACCGGGTAAAAACATTAGGGAGGGATAAGCACATCTTAATACCATTTACAACTTGCTGGCATTTAGTACCATGTCTCTATCGGCCATAACTGGACATACCAGCTCAAACTGTGCAGAGGGAATACAAAGAAGTGAGCACAGAAGTGGACTGTAGACAAAATTATTATCTCTGGTTGGCAGAGAATTTTTAATATCATTTTTGGACATGTAGGATTAGCCCATCAAATTCTACACCTTGGTTTAGTCAATAACGTAACTTCAGTTTATTATTCAGTTTCAG
Source organism: Gymnogyps californianus (assembly GCF_018139145.2). NCBI lineage: Eukaryota > Metazoa > Chordata > Aves > Accipitriformes > Cathartidae > Gymnogyps > Gymnogyps californianus. Next base: position 49,435,408 of record NC_059500.1, on the reverse strand, counting down.
CTTTGATCTGAATTCATCAGTACTTTATTGATTTTAAATTGAGTGGCTATAGCGTTGTCTTCTGTGTTGCTCTCTTAATTAATTAAAAAGTTAAACACTGTCATAAGTCACTATGCTCCTTTGTTTTAAAATGTTTTGGGTATTGTAGTAGAGTTGTGTGGCCCTGTTTGTGATTTTGCCTGTTTTCAGACAATATTTATGTAAGGCTAAACTGAAAAATCTAGTGATCATACTTAGCAGCCCACTGTCACAGTACTTACTATGCTCCTTATCAGATCACTCTTGCAGCTTTTCACGGTCTCAGCCAAAATTGTGTTTACCAAAATCAGAAATAGCCCAAATCTTCACTAGCTTTGGATATAGATACATTTATGTATTTTTTCTCTCTATTAATTTTTGGGTATAGGGAAATGGGACTGGTTTTAGACATTTTTAATCATTGCAATAAGCCTGATTAGCTGATTAGGTTTTTTAGATTATAGCATTAAGTCTCTAGCCTAAGGAGACCTCTCAGATAAAATAGTCTTGCTTTAGTTTTTATGTGGAGAAAAAAAAAAAGTGTCATTAAATACAAAAAAGCTCTGAAACTTGGATCGTAAAGCTTAATTACACAGGATGGTTTTCCTCCCTGTCAAGCTGCCAAAAAAGAAAAAAGTTTTTTTAATAAAATTACCAGTTTTACCTTTGCCTGATAGTTCTGTAATGTAAGTGTGTATGTGAGTACTGTGCTTACTTCCTTAGAGAATGAGGAAATAATCACAGTCTCCCAGCTCCTGTCATTATCTTTCTGGATCTCAAAAAGCAAATAGCCAGGAAGTGATGAAATTAGTTCTTAACTAAGATTTCATACAGATACAGCCTATCCAGCGTGATTCCATGTAGGCATGGCCATTATAGCTTTCCATTCCTTGAATATGTAGCCAACTTGAAGACTTTTCACTTTTAGTGAAACAATGTAATGGTATTTGTACAGTATATGCCCAGTCTTTTGTTCTTATAATTTTTCCTGAACCCTTGTGAGTATTTTTCAAAGGAAAACTCTAGCTTCATTTTCTGTTTCTCAGTATGCATGTTGATAATGAGATTCATTCTTTACGATCTAAGTATTTACAAACACAGAAAGTTTTGGGGTTGTTTTTTTATTTGTGAATCTTCATATAAAATATCATACTCTTTAAGGAGCTAATATGTACTTTTCTGGTGCGGTGGTATTAATGGCATATGTTTACCACAATTCAGCCATTTTAAAAAATGGCTTTTGTATTTTATTGTTCGGTGAGTGTCAGGCCCCGATAGTGAAATGGAGAGTTTGAAACTAATAGGGTTAAAAGGACTTCCACTGTCTGCATTGTGTGTGTATTATACCTACATTGCTTATACATTGTTTTTTTCCCCCTAGTATTAGCAATCTGCTTTTGTACTTTGACATAGGGATTTCCCCTGTGAATTTTGTCACAGAAAAAAGAGAATCATCAATATCGCAGTTAAACTTGACTTTCAAAGCTAATAGTATCTCATTTGGGGGCTGAAATTTAATAAATTTTCTTTGATTCTGGTTGAGTTTTTAAACATCAAACAATGAATTGGCCAGGGTGCAGTAAAATATTTAGATCTATTGACTACGGTTCAGAAGGGTAGAAGGCAAAACACTGGTGGTTTGATGTTGATAAATTCTTAGTACCTTAATCCACATTAATGTTTTCTTTTATCTGTGTGCATACTGGCAGCAAAGACACTGAAAAGTTGGGATATATAAGCTATAAAAATGTAAATCAAGTGTATGGATGTGTGTGTGTATGTGTGTGTGTGTATATGTGTATTTAAAGAAATGCATTTTGTTATATTCAGCAAGGTTAACATCTGACTGGAATTACACATGCTGACAGAACACTCTAGAGAGTATGTTTGTTCCACAGGACTGTATATCCTGAACCTAGTGCACTGTGTGTGCAAAAAACGTGTAGAGGACCTTTCCTGTTATAAAAATTGCATCATAGTGCATATGTTTGGCAGCCACAGGTATTGACAGGAATTCTTTAGGTCAACTTGGGAAATGTAGGGCTCCCTATTCCCACAGAACAGAGCAACGAATAAAATAAAATCTTTTCTTCTTTGTATCAGTAGGTTTACACATGCATACTTCTTTCAGTCAGGGTAGATTTCAAAGGCTGTGCTATTATTTGAAATATGTTCACTCATAATCAACATTTTAAAAAAATCTGACTTTGTAAGTGGTTACAAAAAAGTAATCTGGGAGTTAAAATGAATGGACATATGTTTTAATTCATGTTTGGTGAGTTCTTTTGGGCAAGGGAGGCTCTAAGAAAAATGAAATTTATTTTAAATAGTATTTAGTAAATGGTGTATCTATTGATTTATATGTATTTAGTGTATATTTAGTATATGTTTTAGTATCAGATGGTGTATTGTTAAAGACAGTAGATTATTTTTGCAGTACTAGCTATTGCTACTCAACAGCTACAGCGTATGCCAAATGAATGTATTTCATCTATTCGTTTGTACTAATATATATTTGTATGTGTGTCTATCCATCCGTATTAGAATCCAGTCGGACTACTGGGATCTCCTGGAGGTGGACATGATAGGTTTTGTATTAAATAGAATGAAAAATGGGCGTGTGGCAGCATATGGTATATGAATGTAAGTGATGTGTCCACGGAAGTTACGTGTTAAAATGCATGTAATTTCACATCCATGCTGCTAGACTAATTACGCGTTGGAATATGTGGAAGAATGTTGCCTTTTAGGTAACGATAACAGCGTTCGTCTGGTGCGCAGCACTAGTGAGTCTGGTGGCGTTCAAAGACAAAAGCGTTGGTCCCTTCACGTTGCCGAGAGGTGTGCCGGTGCGTTCGCATCGCTCTGAGGGCACGCGAGCGTCTCGGCTGACAGCGGTGCCTCGCGTGGTCAGCAGGTGGCGCTGTGACACCGACCGCCCTCGGCGCGGGTCGCGGCCGCGGGGAGAAGCCGCGTCGGTGCTGCCTGGGGGTTTTGTTGTGTCCTTTCCTTTCAGGCTGCCTGCGAAACTAACTGAATATCAAACTGTCTGAATTTCGTGCAAATTGTAAGCAGTTCCCGCTCCAAATTGGCATAGTTAGAAACTGTATAAAAGTCGATTAATACCAAGTAGTGCATTATTTCTTACGGTGAGTCCACAATAAGAAATCGAGTAGCAGGGGTTTTTTTCCCCTCCTTCTGTTAATTGCAGAGCTACAGGTTGGTTTATTTTGCTTTGTTTGAGGATTATTCATTTTAATCTGGGGTTTAATGGAATTGATATTAAATGAACCTTATTGTGGAGGACTGCTATGATCAGTAGCAGTACAGTAGACAGAACTCACATGCCAGCTTCTTGTTTGTATGATCACATGAACTTTTTAATTTCATAGCTGATGTTTGTTTGAGTCAGAAGTACAATTACTATTTCTTTTCTTATGAGGCTTTTACAGGGGACAGATCTGTGAAATGTATATACCAGGTGGGCTTGTGAGCCCTTAGTGTCTCTTCTTTCCTTCTTATTTCAGACCAGGGGAAGATGCTTTTTCTTCTTAACATTCTCTCCCAGCACTCTGAATTAGAGATTTATTTGCAACGAAAAATCAATTAGTCCTAAATTTATTCATGGATTTCAGGTCCAGCGATCAATGCAAGTCCACTCAGTGGGCTCAAGGGGACCCAGTTCATCCCAGTTAATGTGTCTGAAGGGGAATTACCATTGATGCTGCTTTTTTCCCTTTAGGTCAGAGATCAGACCTTGCTGTCACGGACTGCGGCAACTAGGAATGACTTCACCCTGCAGCTACCCAAACTGCACCTAGAGACCTTTGCAGTGGAAGGGCTGAAGGGCAGGCCAGAGGTTGTAGCATTTCAGGTTAGAGTCTAAAATAATCCTGTTTCTTTTTTTCCTTTTTTTGTATCTGAGATAGAACAAGAAACTAGACTGCTCTGAATGTGTGGAGAACAAAAAGCTTCAAAACTATTGCAGTCAACAGTTGAAAGAGAGATAATTTCTGTATATACTCTTGAATACGATATTTCAGAGATGATGTGAACTTTTAATTTTGCACTTACAGTGTTAAATAACTGATGGGAATATGACTATGGAAAAATGCAAATGTTATATTTGAAAATTAATATCACTCTATCCCACCCCCCATTTCCTCCCCCTCTTAATTTAAGGAAGACAAATCAAATAGAGAAGAAAAAAAGACAGAATTTTTATGCTGCTTCTTGGTCAGTATCAGATTTTTCCATATTACAGTTTTAGAAGTAATAGTGATTTTTGAGCATTCCTAAGTTAAAACAAACTGCTGTTTGGAATACTTAAATATAGAAGCTATGTTGTTCACGTAGGTTTAAAGATTTGTATGTTTCAAAATACTGGTTTCGTTAGGAGGAAACAATGGAAAAAAAAGAGAAGTGAACTGAAAATGTGCATATTTTCAACTCTGAAAATGGATTCTGTGCAATGCCTCCTTATTGTTTTTAAGTTTGTTATGTCTTCTTATACACAAACTATCCCTTAGTCTTTATAGCTGTGCAGAATGACTTCATTCTTGTGATACATTATTGCTAAAGGCAGAACATTTTGTTTTCTCAATGAGAGAACGACAGGCAGAGTGAGTACATGCTTCTTTCATTGCGCTTTTCTGTGTGAATCAGAGAGAGGAAAGCTAGTCATGTAAAGTGCAAGGAAGTCAGACAATGCAAGTATTGCATAGTGTGTGTACATTTCTGTAGTAATCTTTTTTAATTTATTTGTAGATTTTCTGTTCTGGATGCAGTATATAATTGCAGGAACAGGGTCAAAAAAATCAAACATTCAAGAAAGGCAGATTCTAAGCTGGACATTTCTCACTGTTGCCCTCTTGCATGCATGTATTTCCGTATGATAAAGATTTAAATTGTGTGTATTACTGTGTTTCCATAATAAAGTAGTAATATGTAACACCTTGAAATTCCCATGAACTTTAGTTTACACAGCTATACGTCTCCAGCAGAGGATAGAGTTGCAAATGTTTCCCCAATACAGTGATGATCACTCTTAAGGCTGTGCAAAAGGTTCCACAGGTGGTATCTTTTCAAGGAAGCTGTCATGGAAATCACCAGCTTTTAAATACTGCTCTTCTAATTTGGTGGCCTGTTCAGTGATAGCTGCCTTTTTTTTTTTTGTCCCATCCCAACTACCATTCTTTTTTGACCTCAGAATGATTGTAGAAGCATTTGCAAGACAGCCTATTCCTTCTTTCTTTCTAAGGAGATGAAGAGAAACAGAAGTACAAAAAGTTGCATTTCACATTTGTACAGAGTGCTTGTGGTATAACTAATACATAGCAATGTATGTGCTGGGTAGCTTACTGGTGGTGCAGTATTGTAAACATACTTTTTGTTCACCTGACAGCTCCAATTACGCGTGGTTACTCTGTACATACACAAACAGCATCAATGGTTCACAGTCTGTCTCACTGTGCAGTTCCTTTTTTCCTTTTCTTTCTCCTTTTCCCTTCCCCTTCCCCTTCCCCTTTCTGTCCCATCTCCTCATCTCTTAGTTACATAGTGCCTGTTTGATAACTTTCTAAGTGCATTATAGAGATTTTATTATAAAATTTCCCTTTTATAGCTGGAAGTCAGCTAATTGATTTTAATTTCACTGTATGCAAAACTATAGTAAGGGCAATCCTGCAATCTTAAATGAGCTAAGCAGTTAGTAATCACTTTATGGACACTTCTTATTAAAAACAGTGGAATTGTTTGCATGCATGGTCTCTATAACCGCTACTACTACATGTATTTTACAGTTAGTCTGTGACAAGTACATTTCAGTTAAAGGCCTTATTATCTGCAAGTGTTAGACATAAGGAGGTTTTTTCCAAGTCTAAATTTATTGATATTTGACGGTTTCTTTTAAAAAATGGCATAAAAATTAAGATCCTAAATTAGACAGTATGGTAGGGATGAAGCACTCGCTATCAGAACTGTTGAGTACTCACAGAAGATTGCATTGTTTTATTTTTATTATTCCTGCATCCAGTTCATAGTAGGTGGCTGGAATCAGTAATTAATAATAATTTTATATCCGTTGGTTCAGTGCATATGACTTTTTCATCATATGAGAGGAAGAAAAAAAGCTAGTATATTTGTACGTGCATACACATCTGCATAGGTTATCTTTCTTCCAAATTTTTCAGAAAGCAAGTGGCTCTTAAAGGTGTTTTGAATGAAATCTGCTATCCTTGATTTACTTCATGGGCTCAGCAGCATTAGGGGTCTGTATTCCTTGTCATTGGGAATACAGGAAGTCTTGGAATTTTTAAATTGCTGTTATCTCGATATGAATGTTTCTTGGGAAAAATATGCTTTCTTTATAGAAGTGCAAAGAAGATTGGCATAATGAACCTAAGTTGCTTGACTGTGAACTAAGCTATCAGAGATTTGCTTTTTTGTGGCATACTTAATTAAGTACCTTGTAAAATCAGAAGGTTGTTTTTTCTAGCAAATGGATCCAACGTTCCAAGTACCATGAATGCTTACAGGTCTGATCAAACAAACACACAAATAAAACCCCTGTCATTCCCAAATGAAACAATTGTTAAGCTGTATAGGAAGTGGTGTGCATCTTTTAAAGAATATGTTGTACACTCTAGTGATAGACCTTTAGATAATGAAATTAAATATTTGGGACACAAAGTTCTGTGTATCTTCTCCAAAGCCTGCACTTTATGTAATCGCTCTTGAATTGCAAAATTACATAGTAGATTGAAATGTAAGTTATTCAACAAGAATGTCCTTGCATAGAGTGTCTTCTAAAGTCCCATGGAAGTAGTGAAAGTATGACTTAATTTGTAGGCATTTGTTAAATTCTTGGAAACTGTAACAAGAATTACTATAATAGTTTGAAAATGTCACTTGAGATGTATAAGTAATGAAAAAAGTGCAATATCTCGAAGAGTAAAACGATACGATTGCTATAACTTCGAAACACTCTTACCTGGTATTTAATTGCTGTGAAGGATGTTATGTCACAAAGGTGTACTGTTTGTTACTTAGTTAAGTTTGAAAGTGGAAAATACAGTATTATTTTCAAGCACCTGAAACACATGAGAACAGGATTTAAGGTGTGCTGTTCTGGCCATGCCTGAATGTTCCCACTGAAGACAAAAAGTGGAACCGTATGTGAAGCCTCCAATAAATACAGGATATAGGGTGAAAAAGAGCAACTGAAATAACATGGGATTCCTAATTCTAGTAGTCTTGTTTGGCAGGTGACTATTTAAATTAGCCAGTAAAGGTTATCAACACTTTATAAAATACAAAATTGAGTTGTGCTACACCTTTAGGAAGAGGATAATGTTCTCTTAACTCTCTCTCCTGAAAGAGGTTATTGGCTCACAGAAAAAGTGGTCAGTCAGAAGATTCATTCTGAATTGTCTGAAGTACTTTTACATCAAATATGTAATTAATACTCATGGCAAGCAATTTGACCTAAAAAACAATGCATAAAGTCCCCAAATACATCAGATAAGGTTTAAATGTTCATGTATATATAATTAAGCGTTGGTATACTCTCACAATAAATTTCTTCTGTTTGGAGATGTAGACATAGAAGGGTAAGAACTGGCACGAAAGAAACTTCTTGAAGCAAATTTAGGTACCTCAGACTGGTTTTGCAATAGCAATAGAATGTGTAGTGTATACTTGATCTATAAGTGCTTGATTCCCAAACAGGGAAAGGCTAACAACATCGAAATCGGTGGTTTTGCCCTGTGTACCTAGGTTATGCTCTGTATCTACCATTGCAGGTTGGTTTTACAGGAGGTGCAGGAGCTGTTTAAACAAAGTAGAGGAGCACTGTCTTTGTGGATGATGTGCCAGATGTTCTAATACACAGAAGTAACAGATTTATTCAGGCATTGTCAGTGAAAAACTGGCAACAAGAAACTTGCTGTGGTTATCAGAATCACATCCGCTGCGTGTCCGAAAGACGTGCGTATTGCTGTGTGATCAGACAGACACTGATGTTCACACGTGGTAGCTGCCTGCAGATGTGCAGTTAGGGAAAGAGTAATCATTTTCTGTGTCATGGGAACTACCTTGACCTCTGTCTTCAAAGTCTCCATTTGCCTATTTTATTAATTGGCCCTATTAATTTGTGGTGGTTGCTTTTGTTCAGTATTTGGCATGGTGGGCCTCGTCCTCCTCTAATACCTGGTTGCTAAAGGATATGATGTGGCTTCTGGATGTTGGTTTGGAAGAGAACTGATATTCGCCGTTTTATGGGATTTATATGGATTAGAGAACCCAAATGGGCAAGTTTTGTGAGTGACTTTAATGAGGATGTGAATATTTAATGCATTTATGTGGTATATGAAAAAGCAGATGTGAGAATGAGACTGTAGGCAGGCGTCTGGTGTAAAAGGGGTGCACATACATGTATCTGTATTTGTCAGTATCTGTAGGTCTTAGGAGAAAGCATTTCTTTGTGTGCTGCCCTTCACCTGAGATTTAAGATTGACCTCACTGTTGGAAATCCCTTGCATATTAAGAAGATTTTGGTTTATTATAACCAAGGACTTGAGTAGGTAAATCTGTATTTTTCATTACTAAGCTCTCCCTTAATTTTGAAACATCCTATACACTTGTGGTGTGCTTTCTCTTCTCCAAGTTGGTTTGAGATGGCTAAGTTTTCACTTTGTCTTGTCTGTCTATCTCTGTCTCCTTCTCTTTTTGTCTCTCTCTGCCACACACTCTCGTTCTCTGCCGCACGCTGTCTCTCCCTGTGTCCTGTGTGCACACTCTCCACTGCATGTGTGCGCTCTCTGCCGCACGCTTGCTCGCTGCTGTGTGCACACTGCTGCACACGCGCGCACTCTCTGCCGCTCTTGCTCTCCCTCTCACTGCCGTGCCTGCTCTCTCTGCTGTACGCACACTCGTGCTTTCGCTCGGTCCATCTCTGCTTGCTGCTCTGCTTCAGTGTCTCTCAGTCTGCCCCTTTCTCCTGCTCCCTGTGCCTGTCTTTCTCAGTCTGGCTCTGTCTTGCTTGCTCTGCCTCTCTGTCTTTCTGTCGCCACTGTCCCTCTGCCTCTGGCTCCCTCCCTCCCTCTCTGCCTCTCCATCTCCCCGCCCCCCATCTTGTGCTCCCTCTGTCTTGCTGCTGTCTGTCTCTGTCTTCAGCATGTGTCCATCTGTTCATGCAGGTTTAGGAAGTCCACATGGGATTTATATGTACTTCTTTGCGTTTCTCAGGTGTTTTGAGGTAATTTGAAATGAAAAGTGCAGTAATAACATAAAGGCTTATGGTGGTGGTAGTAATATGGTCAAGTACTGACATATCTTCAGTGTTACCATATAATCATTATAAATTTATGAAGCAATAGGTTCTTACCATTTATTTTATGTAAATTATGTATTCATGTATGATTTAGTCATGCATTATCTGATTGTGTTGTAGGTCCACTTTTTCTAATTAATTGGGCAAACATAAATGTAGTTTAAAGTGTTAGGAGCTTCTTAATTTGTATTTTTTTCACTTGTTCATTAATTTTAGATTTATGCTTGATAGATTAGAAGGGAAAAGGTATGCATAATTCTACTGATATTTTTTCTCAAAATAATAAACACTTTGTCATTCCTGTGTTTACTTGTCAATAAAAAAGTTCTTACCAAATTGAGGAAGCAAGTGATTTCAAAGGTAACATTATAATTCTGTCATCAGATTTTATCCTCTGCATAGGGCAAGACTTTCAAACATAAATCACTTCTGGTATGAGGACTTAATGGGATGAATTAATCGTGGAGTAGCTGCTTGAAAACTGAATTATTAGTATTTTAAATCTTGTACTTCTGTTTTGGAGCCTTTTTCTTTAGTTTTTTAACGACACGGCCATTAAAAGAACAAATAATTGTGTTTTTTTCCTCTTAATACTTCAGAAAGGAGAAACGTTTTTAAGAGAGTCTTGACGATAGTGCATTTATATATATGTGCACCGAACATACACACACTTCTAGTGTTTTCATTTTACTTCCACCATTTCACCCACCGAAGGAACTATCCATTTCATTACAGAGGTCAGAATGCTGCCTCCTCTGGAATCAGACTGCTGCTTCTTGTTGGGTAAAACTGGGTCTTCGTTCTCCAGGAGTTCAACAGCTGCTATCAACGGCACCTGGGCTGCCCTCCCCCTCTTTTCTTCTCCTCTCCAAGAGGACTGATTTCCTACCTGGTGTCAAAATGTGCTGCTTCTGGACTGACCATGAGCCTGCCTTCCAACATACTGTGTAAAGAGAGAAGTGATTTTTTATTAATGTAATGATACTTTGCACTTGCACCTTGAGTTGAAATACTCATAAGTAAGTGTTTTAAACTCATTAGAGCGGGCTCACACCTCTTGCAACCCTGACCTTTTGCAAATTGCAATTTGTCAAAAATAAAGTTGGTGCAGGGCTTAAGAAACAGTAATTAACAACTAAGTAAAATCTGAATAACCAGATTCAAGAGAGGTAACGTGAAGAACTCTAATTTAATCTCCCTGAATGTCTTCAGCTGGTATCTGGAGTCGTGTCTCCAGATAGGTTGTATCATGATGATAAGTATTTAGAAGCCATTTTAGCATGATTTATTTTAACTATAATTCCTTTAAAACATAACATTAATGTATGTTAGCAAAACACACTTTAAAACATAAAAAGTAAGGCATCTTCAGAATACCAGTGATGTTTGGAAATTTGCCTTCTATAATTTGAATTACACACCCCTTCTCCTTTCTGTGGGTTAACTGTGTTGCCACCTTCCTCTCCTCTTCACAGCATTTCTTTTAGCAGTCTTTTCCTCCCTGTCGTCTATGGGCTTTTTATTGCTCTCTCTCCTTTCCTCATTTCCCCCCTCCTTATCATTAGCCTCTTTCCCTCGCTTTCTCAGCCACCCTTTCAGTTTTTTGTTCTTCCCTTGTCTTTCTTCATTCTAATAAACGAATAGAGACTATATGAAGAACCCTTCTCAGAAGGCTTTGTAGTTAGCTGGTACACTGATTGCACCCTAACCCTGTTAAGTCTGGCACTATGGGACTGTAAATATCACAGTCAGTATCTGTAATCACCAATTAATCAATTACTGAAAGCTGTCTCTTTATGCCTGTGAAACTACTAGCTCTTGCCCAGCCTCTTTCATAAGCATTATTAGTTTTGTAAAAAATTTTCAGTTAAGATCTGCTGCTGATTATCTTGAATGCCAAAGTTAGTATATAATCATTTAACCTTTCAGTAACCTTTCTTAATGGAAAATTTTCTTTCTTGACCCTGTCAAGCAATCATGTAACTACCTGCCTTTGTCCACTTAGACTTTTTCATACATTTATATCTGTTGCATGTGGGTAACCTCTTATGAGTGATCTGTGCTGATATGCAAGAAAGCTCTATAAGAACTGTGTAAAATATGATCTTAATTCACCAAGTTTATTTATTTAGTTTTGCTTCTGCTTGTAATCCTGGGATGGGTTTTTTTCCCAGCTGGTTACCAGGCTGCTGCATCTTACAGCATAAGGACCCAACAGGAAGCATCTTTATTGACTTCTAGTCACTGTTCTTTTATGAGAAAAATTACTCTAGAGACATGGTGATCTCAATATGTACCCAAGGCTGCCTGGGTGAATGAGGGCAGACTCCTAAATGCTGTTACTACAAAAATAAAGCATTGTTCAGTAACAGAAAATAACAAATACAGTTTTCACAGCATCTTGTTTGTTAGGCAACTTTTCTTACTTCAGAAATCCTGTCTTTCAGAACTGCGTGGGATTATCTGTGCGCAGTATTTTCAGAAAAGGAGTAATTTTACCAGATAACCACTGCATAGCTTGGATGTGACTCTGTTGTTTGATATTGTCTGCAGTGTGTACTGTTATAACACAGATAAGCCCATTCAGAAGCATAGCTGTTAAACTGTTGATAATCATGTGGGTTACAAAATGAATTCATGAAGTGAATACCATGAAAGATTAGGACTTGTCTGGAGTCTTACTTTTTTTGTACTGGTTCTTTTAATTTCAAAAACTAAGAAGAAATGCTGAGCAAGTGAGTCCAAGCAATAGGAGTTAATAAGGCAATAGACTTTATTACTACAAATATCTTAGTAGCAGAAACAGAATCAAACTATTTTTTATTCTTAATTACATTTAAACTAAAAAAAGAAACTTCTTCAAATGCTGAATCTTTTATTTAGTCTTTTTTCACTTAACTGTTTAGTATTCCATTATTATAAAACATATCTCTGTTTGTTATTCTTATTGATAGCTTACAGAGCAAGAAAATATTATTAAATAATGCACTATATTAGTGCAAGAATTTTGTAGTGGAATCAAGGGAGACATTTCTGCCCAGATACTGCATTTGGTGGGCCTTGTAGTTAAAGACCTGGAAGAGGAAGGGTTATCTACAACTTGAGCGAGTTTATTATGGCTTAGTGATTTGCTGATTGATTTCATTTGCTGTCAGTTAAGGCTCTCTTAATGTCAGCTTTCTTTGCATAATGCCTTGAAATAAAGACTGATGAAGTTTTTCAGATTGATGCCGCTTACATAAACTGACCCTGATTTGCCCTTCTGCATGACAATATAAGTGACAGCAGTTAGATGAAAATACAGCAATGAATATGCAACTTAAGGATTAAGAAAAACACAGTAAACCTTTCAGAATATAAAACTAGGCATAAAAACCCAGGCTGTTCTGTTAAGTCCACAGTTGTCCTATATTGAAGAAATAGACTGGGATAGCATCCCAAGTGGTATACCACTGAAGTGAAATTCGAAGAGGACAAGTTTTGAAAGGATTAAAAGTTAACCTGTTTTTTACTAAATTCTACCAATTTGCCACTAATTCATTTTGGGTTTGTTTTTTTGGGGGGAGGGGTGTGTAAATTGTGGCTTGTAAATTCACATATTTTGTTACCTGCAAATTTTCTTTTTTACATTGTTATCTTGCAGGAATCATAATGAACTACTTTGAAGCTGTTGTCTTGATTTTTCAGTTACTGAATTGATTGATGGTCTAGTGATATGTGCTGCTAGAATCCTAAGGTCACAAGTTCCAACACTTACATTGGACTGTGAAAAGCATAAATTCTTAGGACTGATAAGGTCTATTGCTGTAGGCGTTCCAGGACAAATATGCTTGAAATAGGGCACTCATTTTTAACAAATACTTGTCCATTGCAAGTACCCAATTTCATTACAGTCTTCTTCAACTCTCCCTTCATTATGGTCTCTCCCTTCATTATAGTTTCTTCCTGTTAGAAGCAAAAAGGTGGTAAGAAATTAGGGGGTGGGGAGAAAATGGAGAGGGCTGGAGGCTGCTAAAGTAATGGAAAGAGGATGAATGTGGAACTGTTTTGTAAACCTGAATAATAGGGATTCACAGCCTGTATGTTGGCAAGTTGACCTGCAAAGGATTGAGTCTTTCATGGCTTTTAAAAAGATAATATCCATGGAAAGACCATCATTTGTTTATCCTCCTGGAACTTTGATAGAACTTACACTTAGATTCCTTTGGATTGCTTTCACATCATGATCTTTTTTGCCAGAAGTGCAGTTCCAAAGTAAAGATCAGGAGGAAACAGTCACCCGTTCGACCTGTGGGGCAAAATTGCAATGTCCATTTAATGCCTGAAGACTGTATTTTAGTTCCGACTTCTCTCTGTTCAGGGACAGATTGTGTGTTCTTTTCCAACACCAGCACCCACTTGCAGGTCCCCCTCTTCCTGATCGTATCATAGTTGACAAATACTAAAGGGAGAGATTAGAGAGCAAAGCATCATGGCATTGCTACTGCATATAGTGCCAGACTTTCTCTCCATCCAGTTTCCCATTCTCAAAGGAATAACTTTTCTATAAATTATTTTAACATTGCGCAAGCTAAAGATTACAAATTGAAGTTTAAATTCGAGTTTTTACAAATGCTTGCAAAGACCACAGGACTGGGTTTTGAGTAGTGAGTCTCCTACATGTCAAAATATGATGTTTGTCTGTACCTTGGCAAAGGTCACTATCCTAGATGCTTGATTTGTTCTGCATTTATTCCATGTGAGACTTGCTGCAAATTTTACTCCTTTGGGAAATAGACTGTGGGACTGAGTAAACATTTAATGCTTAGAGGACATATAGAATAGCAGTAAATCTGGTTGTCCCTGCTTAAAAACAGGTTGGACAAGGGAAAGTCAAAAAAAGAAAAGAGTATAAGAAACAGGGCTAAAATGTCTCCAGAGTTTCTCCCAGCCTCCACCATTTTAGTTCAAGGACCTCCTGAAACAAAATTCATATTTTTGTATTCAACAGCCATTTATTGTCCCATTGCTTTTTGAACCCATGTAAAGTTAAGTATTCACATGACTTGTGGAAAGGACTTTTGCAGCTTAACTACACATTTTCTGAAAAACTATTTTCTATGTTTGTTTTGAAAATGGTTTCTGCTACTTCATTTAATGTTAATATGTTAATGTTAATAAATATTCCCAGTCTACCTTCTTTATACTAGTCATGCTTTGGCATTGTCTGTTATAATCACCTCCCATTCTCTGCCACCCCATCAGTAGTTGTTTCTTTTCAGTTTACTTTCCTCATTTCTGAACTACAGGAAGGTGAAAAACAGTAGAAATCATCCATAGTTTCTAGATTTGATAGGCTGTGGAAGTGATTTCTCTATGTTACCAACATCCATAGGTACAATTGCGCATAAATGACCTAACTGCAAGTAGTAGTCCAGCTCTGAAAAGTGAACAAGGAAGTAGTAACCAATTAACATCAGAGGTAGTTTGGAAAATGCTGTCCTCTAGGGTGTTTATAAGGTAGGATAGCCTGGGATCCTTGGATAAGAACCAGCTGCTTTTGTTGATCCACCATTAAGGTCACCACTCAAGCACATGCTGTTGCGGTGCCTGCAGTCATTACCAAATCTGGTAAAAAAGAAAGACTAAAAAGGGCTTTCTCAATCTAGTTACGATGCCCTGTGATATGGGGTATTTTACTTCTGATCCTATTGTTGAAGAATACTTGATGCTCTCTAGGCAAACTCATCTCACCAGTGCCTACCCTCCTTAGTTTTCTCCTTTCAGTGTTGCTATAAGTATCCAGTTTTATAAACAAAATTCAGAAAGTCACTTTATCTCTTATGCTTCTAAGGAATTCGATCTAATTGTTGACTGTTGGCCAGACAGGAATGGACCATAACAGCCTGCTTCTTACGTGCCAGGCTCCCAGCCTAATAATTCAAATCCTATTCTGCAATCTGATGATAAGTTTCCATTTAATGAAAAGACATTTGGTGCATTTGCTGAAGACAAAGCAGAAAATAAATGTCTTCCAAAATATTATCTAAAAAAGCTCATCAGGTAACAACACATCTTTGAATTGTTGGTCTGAATGAGGACAACCAGAGCTCTGCTAACAGAAAAGTTAGTGTCATCTTCTCTTTGTCTTTCAAGCTGTTCCAAGTGAACAGCTTTCTTACTTAGCTTGTTGACCTCTTGCATAGAAGAGGCCCAGACTTCAGTATAGTGGAGTCTCACTCATCCACCAGTTTTTAGCATGGAAAATTTTAGATTTATTTTAGATTGAGATTTATACCTTTCTGAGTTGAGCTAATCTGTCATCTATAGGACAAATGCCAAAAAGTTAGACAAACAGAATTTTTCCCAACAAGGATTTTCTTCAGCTGTACGTCCATTGTTAGTAGAACTAGATATTCAGAGATGACAGGAATCATTTTATTCGTTGTTCTTCCTCAGGTTATGATGGTTAAAAGCAAACTTTGTGAGGAAAATATTTTCTCTATGTCATACTAAGCTTAAGGATAGCAAATTGTCAAGCTCAGTGTCAGTACCACTTTTGGCAGACGTTGCCAATATTCTCCAACTTCAGCTTTGGAAAGAGGGATGCTAATGTGTGTGCTCATTGTGAAGGTCAGTAGTAGGTGTACTGTGCTCTTTGAATTTCCTTTGACTCTTCGGATTTTGGAACAAGAGCTGTTGTCACTGAAATTTCTAATAAAACATTTTCATGGCATAAATCAGGTCTTGAAAGCAAGTCTGATTGACAATCTAGCCATTTGTGTGTTGGGTTTTTTTAAGTACAACTTTTGATACAGTTCAAGAATGTATGAAGCAAACTAGTTATCTCACTAACATCTCACTTAAGGCAGAATGAAGGGGGAACACCTGTCCATCCTATATGTGGCAGTGGACATTAGATTAAGGGTGTGTCCATTTGCCTGAGGAATGCAGTTCAGCTTTTCTAGATCATTACTTTCTCTGTAGAGACTGACTGGTGCTTTTTCCTGTGCTGGCATCATGAATTTGTGCACATAACTGATGTTTTGGTAAGAAGCCAAAATGAAAAAAATTAGTTTGCTATCCAGCCTAACAGGTATACTTTAGAGTTTTCTTACAAAACTAAAAAATGTTGCTTTATGTAGGATGAAATATTTATGTTGAATTAAAACGCAGTGCTACCATGAGCACTTCATAAGAAAAGCAAAGGAAATGAAGTAACTGTATCACAAGAGTTTGTGCAGTTTTCTAGCCCCTGGGCTCCATTAGACTTGAGCATTCACCTAAAATCTGATACGAAGATTAGGACTCAGTAATGATTGTTTATGTATGAGCCACATAATCGCAGTTGTCATATCGACTAAACCTGCCAGAAGGGACCTTTGTTTCTCCTAATAAATGGCACCTACAGCATAGATTGTCTTCATCTTTTTGCATGGAAAATACAAAGTGGACACATTTCCCCCTTCTAAGCATATGTAAAATATTTTATCTAATTCAGTTTGAAAATGTTTTACTCTAAAATTGAAAAGCTGCTTCTTGTGGCCAGAAAGGAATAATCTATATCCCTTCATATCTCTAGTCAAAATGTTTCAGGAAATGTCTATACTGAACCCAGATTTTGTGGGGTGATCATTTTCTTCTGTTGGACTCGGCGACAGACTTTTTCTACACTGGTTAAAACTAAATTGGTATCTTTTAATGAGTTTCTAAAAAGATTCATAAAAGTCTCAGTAGCATCTATTTGTCTGTAAAGCATATTTTTTTACTAGAAGTAATTGCACTTGGTCTTAGTTAATAGAGCACTCTTTAAAACCAATGAAAAAACTGTATTTTGATTTTCAGTAAACTCATTGTTTCTACTACATTGGCAAATAGTCAAGTTAGTTACTTATATTGAATAGTTTGTGGACAGCATTTCAGATCTCACATTTACCTTCCATGTGAAGTTGCTTCAGATTTTCCTACTTAATAACTTGATAGACTAATGTCCGCTTCTCTCTCCTCCTTAAATTGTTCTCATACACTTACACCTATAATTAATCCATTAGATTTCAGACAGTTAAGACTTAGTGTTTAGGTAACATTTATTTAAAAAAATTGGTTTGCTTATATAGGATATCCTATCTATATGTAGGAGTCTCTTAAAAATAAGAAAGAATATGCTTTTTTACATTGATTTTACTTCTATGAATTTGGTTGTGAAAATAGAATTCTATACTTGAGCTTTTGTACATCTTTTCTAGTTCCAAGATGTCACTCAGACCAAAAGCAACATCATCCAGATACAGGCAACTTGTACTTTCACTTGACATTTCACCTGGATTTTGATAAAGAGTTTTACTCTCTTGTTTCTCCTCAAGACTGAACGTGTGATGGGACACTGCCATTTTTTAAATAAAACTGCATCCTGACTTTTCTGTTGTGACTGCTGCTGTTTAGTTCCTCTCATCAGTGGTAATATATTGTGCTCACTCTAAGCAGATTTTCATGCTCACAGCTGAGGGACTTTAACATGGACTTTATATTATTTTCAGTGACTACCTGTCCCTCTTTCTTTCATCCCTCTCTAGAACATACACTGCAAGAGAAAGTTGAAGGAAGGGTACCAGCCTGAAACTTCTTCCGGTTTCCATTTCTTTCTCACCAAAACCATTTACTTGAAAATTCTCTTCCTCCCTGACAGACTGAAATGTTCTTTTTGTATCAAGACTGCGTAAGAAGGTGGGAAGGGGTACAATGTATTGCTAGCATTTTCTCCATAGCTGTAGCTTAAACTACAAGTTCTTCAGTGCAGCGATGGTTTTTCTTTTACATTTTGCATGCAGCTATGCTTGACTTTTTGCAACAGACAGTGAGAATGGTCTTTACGTATAAACATTATTGGCCTATAAAAATCTGCATTTCCTTAATTTTTTTTAAGTAGTAGTTTGCTTGCATGGTCCCAAGATATTTCTGGGTAGTCAAGGCTGCAGGTAGCTCCTTTGCTATAAAATTCTCAGGATGCTTGCTACCTGATCGTACCAACAAACACATTGGTCTTAATTTATTGGTTTCTAGAAGATCAATGTTATTTTTGAAACTTTCACACTTTGTAATAATTTTCATGGCAATTGTTGTTATGCCCATCCGCTGTGGTTTCCAGAGGAAGCACTTTCCCTTCAGTCTGTGTCAATTTCAATGCTCCCTTTTCAGTTTTCTTGTAGGAAGTCATGTCATTACCTCTTGCAGAGAATCTAGCCTTTTATTTAGAGCTTCATTCCCTTGGGCTATCCTCTGAGACCTACGGGGTAAAGTAATTGTTATTGAAGCGAAGGGGATAGAGTTAGGCCCCGTGTGTGGCACTGAGTCAGCTTTCGTTGGGGGCGGGGGGGGAAGTAACAGAACTGACCTGCTTTTTGGCACATTTAAATTGTGCATGCCACGCTTGAATGGAACCCAGCAAAAAGTTTAGTGTCGAAATGAGATACAAGGAGAATAGATCATTAAAGAAGTGCCAAACAGCTGCAAAAGTGCAATTTTGCTGAATGCTGTTTCCCTTGAGGGTTTTTTCTGATGCCTGAGAAGCTGCTGTATTTACATCCTCCACTGATGCCACTAGACATTTTGGACTATGGGTCAAGGCAGCCAGAATGGGTTTTCAAATGCTAAAACGTATGGGGGAAACGAATTTTAATCCTTTCTTCCCCAAATATAGCTCTCTTAAATCTATAATAAGTATCCTGAAATCTTGCTTCTGAAAACAAAAAGTAATTGATGTATGTTTTGTTTTCTGGATTCGTTTTAACTAATCTTATTTATGTCAGTTTGAAGCAAGGCAGTAATGACAGGCATTCTATAGGTTATCCATTAAGCATGCAGAACTCCAGTCCGTGGAGTTTTGTTTTCACACCAGTTGCTTTTGCCTCAACTGCACTTCAGCCAGATTCAGTACCATAAATGAAAATCTCAGTCTTTTCAGATTCTCATGTAAGCACTTTCTTATACTAGAGTTAATCTTTCATTCTTCTGAAGTCCATTCATTATTCCTTCTCTTGTTCTTTTTCATCTTTTTGTATATGTTGCCCTTAGGTAAATTTACTACCTGCTAACATTCTTTTTAGCCGAAGAATTTCCTGAAGGGAGAACCTAACAGTCAAATGTTAATTTTGACATTTTTTATACTTTTTTTTTTTTTTTTTAAGCACAGTGTGTAAAGTAGATGGTCTTGTTATTCTGGCTGCTGCATCTGATGTTACAAACTCAATGCTTATATTGTCAGGCTGTTAGTCTGTTTGATACCTCTTAATAAGCATCATTTCACATAAGGTGTCCTTCCTTTAGTTTTGTTCCTTCTAAACAGCAGCTAGAGTTCTATGATAACAGCACGCCCAATAAGATCCTGAGTTAATGGTATAACATGGATAAAAATAAAGAAACTGATTCTTAATCACTTGGTATTTTATTTGTGACTTCAGAATAGTCTAAAACTTTAAATGGAAGCTTCCATTCGCAATTATTTATAATTCATAATCCAAATAAAAATTGTTTTGAACTGTGTTTGTTCTCATTAGCCAAGCACTGAGGGCAAGGAAGACAACACGTACAGTGTTTTAATTTGGAATTAAAAATGCCATTTTTATAATGTATAATAAATACATTAAAACTTCGATGAGAGGTCTTATGCTAATTTGCATATGCTGATCTGTATATTTCTTGTTATATGTTTCTACTATAACTGAATTGAGAACAGCTAAAGTTTGAGTAAGCTTTGAATTTCATAAATTAAGAAAAAAGGTTTATTTTCTTTTCGTGTTTCATATTCCTTAAAGATTGTTGTGTAATTTGTCTGTATTTTCATTTTTCACTTTAAATAAAGTACTCCTGAAGATTGGAGTCTTCCAGTCTTGTAAACTTATAGCCACTAATACATGCAAAAGCTGTTTTAAAGCATCTATAACACTGTGCACCTTAAAATTACTGGTTCTAGAAATGGTGTACAGAACAAGGAAATGATTGGTTATTCAAAAGTACACAGAGGGAATATTAGAAAAAATTGTTTTTACATGTCCTCTGGAGGACTGTCTCTGATGTTAAGTGTTCTCAGTCTTTTTAAAGATTAATATGGAGAAAGAAAGCACAGCTTAAATTTTGCGATTTTGCTGTGCAGTTCACTGGTTTGTAGTTTATAAACAGCATCAAATTGGTTTGTCTCATTTTTACTCTCAACTCAGATTTCTCAGCTTCACCATCCTGTAGCTTAAGCCAGAAATATTTATGCATACCCTTGTATTACAGATGAGACGTCTTTGAACAGGTCATAAGGACCTTCTTCCTTATGGCTGCTTTGAAATAAACCTCATCTGTTATTTAGTTTTTGTTAAATTTTATATATGTTCTTTTTTATCTATTTATGTGCTTATCTATGTATATTCAGGGTATCAGAGCATTGCTGGATGGCTATGCGTATACATGGTTTTGCAATGCTCCTGTCTTCTGGCCCTGTTTTTACAAGCTGGGGAGGCAGGCAAAACGGCCAGGTGTGCAGTGCTCAGAATCTTCAGAGTCCCATTTTCTAAATAAATAAGGATCTGAAATTTAAAATACTTTGTTCCTTTATCATGTGACTAGCACCCAAATTTTTCAAAATTTTCTGATTTGCTTTGAATTCAAAGGTAGTTAAAGTGCTCATAGGGATTTTCTAGATGGGGGTACTGTTTTAAATGTATAAATACCCATAAAAAAGATCCTTAGAAGTACTTTGGCTTAAAATAACTTGTCCATTGAAAGTTATATTTGAAAATGGGACTTGGGCACTCTTGCAAATTTTGTGCGTAGTCCAGCACCTTCAGCATAAAAGCATCCTTTCTCCATGCCAACCTTATGAATATATTTTTATCCTGTGAGTTGCAGCTAATTATCTGGGAAGGTCATGCATCTGTTTTCATGAAGCTGCCTGTGTCTTGACTTAGTGTTGGAGCATGGGTCTCCTCTCACACTGAAGACACTTTTGACATTGGAAACACTGCTACCATTATAATTTGCTTCTGCCATATCAGTAGCACATGATGTAGAACTTTAAATAATAGTGAAATCCTCTATAAAATAAGGCATTGTGTGGAGTAAAAGGAAAAGGAAGAGGTCACTGAAAAAAGCTGTTCAGCTGTCTGATTAATTCCTCTTTTTCTTTGATTAATGCAGAGTAATTAATTACAATTTCTGGTCTTAAAATTGACAGTCCTATGTGAATTTCAACCATTATTAACTTGCATTGTGTTCCATTCTTAGGAAGACTTTATAATCACTGAATTACAGACTGGTTGAGGTTGGAAGGAACCTCTGGAGGTCATCTGGTCCAGGCCCCTGCTCAAGCAGGGACACCTAGAGCCAGTAATGTTTAAAATGAGAATTCTTTAGCCCCACTATTGCTGTGGCCTCCTTGGTTAAGTCTTCTCCCCACTAACTTTCCTATAATACTCATCTGTCTGAAAAGGTTTTAACTTTTAAAGTGGTCTGAGTTGCAATAATATCAGTTCCTATAATGTTCGGGGATCACTACATCTGGCCTTTCTGAACAGAAGTCATTTTCTGGTGTATATTTTTAAAACATTTTTATTTGTAACGGAAGACAAATTTTTATTGTTTCATGTTCTGTTCCCAGTTTGCATGTCACAGTATTACCAACACATTCAAAACCAGAAGTGCTCGCTTAAATGCAGATCCTGCGGATGTATATCAATGCCAAATTATATGCTATAAAAATTCATCAGGAGGGTTGCTGAAGTATCTTATTGCTATGTATACTTAAAAACTATGTATACATCTTATTGCTATGTGTACTTAAAAACAAAAGAAAACACTCCTTCTTAGCAGGAGAGGAAAAAAATTCTGCAGAACTAGATGTGCTTTCTCTGAAATTCTGTCAACAGACTTTGTTGATCATGGAACAGTTTCCAGAGCTGCAGATATATTTGTATGTGTAATGTGCAAGTAGGGATCTAAATTAAAGTTCTGAACTCCTTTAGAGATGTGTTTAATCATTATGTGAGAGATCTTGTAACATACAAGTGACCAGGTTCTGTGCCCATTCCCCATGTATCAAGCTTTCTAGTAAGTGGAACTTTTGTATTGTGGAAAACAGATCCGTGACTCAATCTGTGACTGACATGAGTTATTAAAATCATATGTAAATGAGTGCCATCCAAAGGCACATCTGAAAACCCAAAGTATTTGCCTTCCTCCAGATGGCATTTAGAATGAATGTTCAGCATACTCATTATCAAGGATTCCACATCACCCACTAGAAGACCCAAAAATATTGTTTTCCCTAACCTGGTCATGAGTGAGAGAAATCTAAACTGACCCTGACTCTTTGCTAGGGAGTTGGGATATACTGGAAGGACTGTGTACCTATGGGTGCATAAATGCTACCTTCCACATTGGTAATGAATCGTCAATAGCCGAGAAATTAGTTCCTTCTGGACTAAAAAAAATCTAGATGTCTTAGAAAAAATATTTGCCATGTCTGAAAATAAAAGCTCATGAATGAATATATTTTTCCTAGATTGAATATTTTCAAACTCATTAAACAAGACAACAAATGAAATAGCTGAGTTGAGCAGCAAGGGATTGGTAACTGCTGTTTCAGACAACTGCATGGACTTAGAGTGGCTCTGGAGATGTAGGATGAAGCTGTATAGGTTAGTGGCTTCACTAGCTTTGTGGTAGCAGAGGTAAAAGGAAGAAGGTAAGGAATTGTCTCTATGCATTCTAGTTCAGTGATACCTTTAAATATCATGTGGGAAGTAATCAAAGGAACACATAAGATTTTTTTCTGTAAGATTTGAGACACAGCTTGTTATGATGCATTGGTATAATCCTTGTTTATGAGTCATAGGCCCAGTCCATAGACCTGTTTCAACATATGTCTAATTTTTAACATGTGGGCAGTTGCCATATGAAGACTCTCAGGCAGTTTTATATGAGGTGTGAGATATATCCACATTCTTGCTTGGTATTGTTTGTGAGGAACTGCAGCATTTTAGTCACGCTGAATGTGGATGAAAAATTTTAAAAGCAGGATCAGAGCTGACAGCAGCAGACTTACAGAGCTATGTGAATACACTTTTAGGACTAGCACCATAGTATGTAAAACATTTTGGATATTCTTTCTGATGAGAAAAGATATGATGATGTTAATTTGCCACTGCTGTTTTCTGCATTGGACAATGAAATAATGTGATTGATTTCAGCTATGTTAACTTTTATTCTGAAAAGCAGTAGTGTGTTTGAGAACAAAGAAAGGAAAACAGTAAAAATCTTTGTGAATGCCTGTTTGTGGTACTAAGTTTATTTTTGCCTATACCACAGACTTACATTCAAAAGGCCAATTTCATATTATCCGTAATATGTTCTTACAGTAGAAACTCGCTACAGGTCATTTCAGAAGGGAAAACTGTAACTTATAAAACGTGATTAGCCGGTTGTAAAGAGCACCAATAATCTCAACAGTGTTACACTATTGAGATGTAAAGTTACCAGTACTGCCAAATCATTTGTACTCTCTTGTGCTGCTCACTTTATTATCAGTCTGATCAATATTATACAGTTGGGACATTCTTCCGCTATATACATAAAAACAATTATATTTTCCCAGCTATATTGTAATCAGATTATTTACTTTCAGAGGTCTGTAGGTTTACTGTGTTTCTTTCGTTTCTGCCAAATTAATTTTTTTTTTTAACGTGGAGTGGGAGGATTAGTAACTCAACTCATTTTGAAAGTACAAACATTTACCTGAAACTGTAGTGATTCTTTGTAAACAGAAATAGAACTTGCACTAAGTCTTGTATTTAAATACAACGAAAAATGGTATCAGCTGCTCAATGCAGTATTACATGTTTGAAAACAGCTCATCGAAACACCTTCTAATTAGGGTGCACAGTCATTTGCTTTTCTGCAATGCTATTAAGAATTTAGGAGGAATACAAAATCCCGTGTTAGACCTTTTTAATGTTTAAGTCCTGAGACTGAAATTTTGCCTGGCTTCCAACTTTTGTTTGATTTCTCTGATTAATAAAAGTTAGGTCTTCTGTAATGAATTTGGAAGTATGCTGTTTGGCATTTAAGTATAGTGTGCCTGGCACTGATGACTTGTTTTGCTTTTTAAAGGCCATGATTAAAAGTTTTATGGATGTCTACCAACTTGCAAGTTCCAGAATTGACATGTTAGTGAGAGAAACAGCATCTCATCAGCTTCACACTGCAGCCCTGAAGTCCAAGCTCCAAACAGCTTGTCTTCATGAAAGTGAGAGCTTACAATTGGTAAGTCTGCTTTTCAAGTAATTTTTGTCATTTGGATGTGGTTTCCTAGCCAGCATCTCCCTTCATGCTGCTTAATTTCTGTGGGGAAATACAATAATATTGCATTATAAACATAATAGAGCAATAAAACTAGTGTCAACAGAAACCTTCTGAGACTTTTTCAGAAGAGAAAGGGAGTGATAAAAGTTAACACAAGGATTAATTTTACTACTGTATCTTCTACAAGGACCTGTTCATTGCTGCTGTCACTGGAGAAGTATATGTTGTGATTTCTTTGTTTTTGGCAGTACTGTAAATGATTGAGTTTTGTGCCTGAAGAATTTAACCATGTAAAGATATAGCACCATGTTAAAACAGAATGTTACTAGCTGTGCATGTAAACAAAATACTTATTAGGAGACGTGATTTTTTTTAGACAATTGTGGTTATGAATAATACTTCTCACTAAAGTTGCAAGGTTAAAATCCAATTTCAGAAATCATTTCTTGTCTAAAATGTGGGCAACAGCCCACAAAGATACTTGGACTTGTTTAAGGCTAATAAGGTGATTCTTCAGATCTGAGATCTCACTCTGGGGGATTACTGAATGCAGATGTATTTGTGTCACACAGGCAGGAGGCCAGACACATAAACTGTCATAAATATGTAGCCAAGTATGTCCAGAATGAGACTGTGTAAGCTGTGCAACTTGCATACACTTGATGTATTTCTTCTCTATCTTTCTTTACTTTTCCACATAGGATAAAGGAGAAAGCTTTGCAGTTTGGTTTTTTTTTTTGTTCTCCTCTCCTTCCTCCTTTCTCTTCTTTTTTTACTGTGAAGCAAAGGACCATAAAGAAAATGAGGATTGTTTGTCTTTCTTTTTGAAGCAGAAGATCTGTAAGAAGAGAGCCGTCACTAATGCAAATGACATAAACACATCGACAAATGTATATTCAAAAGCTGTGGCTGTGGCTTTGCTTGTTTCCAACAGAATTACATTAATTTCTTATCCTGCTTCTAAATTGGATCAGCACAATGGGAATTTAGCGCAAATAGAAAATATATTAATCAGTGCTGAATTTCAGTTTTAAGATCTTGAGATGATAATTGTTGAATGAAAGCTTTGTTTTATTTGTGACTGCACAACCTGTCTAAGAAACTAAATGAAATTGCTTCACTGAAATTGCTTCTTTTCTCCCCCAACCAGGCTTTCTTTATGTTTTCTACTAGGTTTACATGTGTCCTGCTGAGCCTGTGCCCAGTGTAATTGGGTTGCTGCTTTGCCTGTTATGATTGTTTTTGTTGTTTAAATCAAGATGACCACTTGTGTACTAAGGATTGGGAAGTCTGCCAAACTTGCTGTAGCGAGGTTTGCTTTCATTTGGATTGAGAGAGATTTTAGCAAAGATTATGCTAGTCCTGTCTATGAAGAGCTATGCAGTGGCTTGATATGTTACAGTGAAAACAAACACCTTGACCCCATAGCTCTCTGATGCCTGTGATTAAATGCAGTGCTTTTTAAGTAATTTGAGTCTGCCTACAGTATCAATGTAAAGATGATACTTTTTGCATTGTAGTAGGATCTGTTGGCCCTTCTGTAAAACCCTCTGGGGAGAAAAATAGTTCTTCCTTTAGATGCAGTTTAATTTGAACCTAATTTTAATGTAAAGGCAAAAAATTCAGAATGATAAGTTTCCATGAAAAAGGTATAAGTGTTTATGGTATATTTCGTAGTATTTGGGTTTTCTGTAAAGCTTGTCCCTAACATTTGCAAAAGTTGCATCAAGCATGACTTTTAATAACTTCAGGCATCATAGCTTTCTGGAGTGACTTATATTTTACAGTTTCAGCTGATACTGTTCTGTTCTGATTTTGAGGAAGAAGTTTTGCACTAAATTTCTTTCTGTATTAAAAAAAGTAGAACAGATTTTTTTTCTTGATTATTTTCAACAAAAGGGAGTAATGACTTTCTTGAGCATCTATTTGGTTTCAGAATTGTACACACTTTGTTGGTTTCAATCCACTGTGTTCAATCACATATCCAGTTCTAGTAACATTGCAGGCAAAACTTTTCACGTAGGAGACAAACGCAGCACCTGGACTGTATTAATTGCAGGTCTTCATATGACGTATGCTTGTGTTCCTCGAACGGTAACCTATTGCCCAGTGCTGAAACACATTTTTGAAAAGTCTTTCAGGTGTATACCATGTGTGAACTCTTACCTTATAAGATTGGGTTTTATCTCACTATGTTGTGGCTGTCTCTTGATGTCTTGTATGCTAGTTGCATAAGGTTCTTGCTCTCCCAACTGTCAATTGGATCCAAGTTTGGGCCATTCATCAGTATTGATCTTTTCCATGTTCAGAAGGTATTGCTTTCCTAATTGACCTTTTTGTCCTGAAATTTGCTAACTACGTTGCCTTTCTTTCTATTCACACCACTTTTTTCCTCTTCTGTTGCTTTGGGTTTTGCTGATAATTGTAAAAACAAAACTGATGCCACAAGGCAACATCAGTGATTCTGACTCCTCATCTTTTATCTAAGACTCTGAATTGACGTCTCCATCCTCCAGTCTGCTTCTAGTCCAACCGCTTTCCTTCCAGTCAATAGTGTTTAGATTCTGAGATTGCTATGTGTGCTCATGTTAATGCCAACAGAGGAACAGGAAGGGATATGATTATGATGGACAGAGGTGAGATGAACGCTGAAACACTGCTTACAGAGAAGAGAATTATTATGTGGGGTGAAGGGGAGTCAATAGCGGAATGTCTCTGTACTCTTCGTTAGTGTCCAGCTATCTGTCCGTCATACTCATCTCTGATGATTCTTCCTCTGTGCAGAGAAAGGCCCTGTGCATTTTTCATTCTTGCAACTCTTTAAAATTCAGTATGGCTGAAATACAGATTATTGGTTTTCTACCTAAACCTTCTTTTTTTCTATTGTTCCCTATTCCTGTATCTCTTTTCTGTTTTGTTTTGGTTTTTTTTTTAATTTCACCTGTTTTATTTTTCCTTTACCAAATGCTTCTGAAATTTTCCTTACATTTCTAAAATGTCTTTTTCTTTTATTTCTGTTATCAAACCATTAACATTTTGTAATAGTCTTTCTTTGCAACCATAACAGTTTCACTTCTGTGCATTTCCTTGTTTTTTAAAATTTACTTTCTCTGAAGTGCAAGTACCACAGTCACAAATCTGTCCTTCATAACTTGCTGCATCCCCACGTTAAGGGTCATATCTATAATTGGTAGAGCTAATAATAAGAGTTCAGCTAAGAAGATGTCATTGATATGAGCATGTGTAGTCTTGACTGTAAGGATGTAGGTTGCCAGAGGAGGAACAGAGAAGCCAGCAGTCAGCCTCTAGCATGAAATAATATGGACAATTATTTCACTGAGCACTGAACTCAGTACTGGACTGGCACTGCCATTTTCTCCATGAAATTTAAGAAATTGTATTGTTTCCCTTTACATGCCTCTGCCTTTATGCCTTCTTATGATTTTCCTTAGGAAGCTTAATATGCTTGGAAGGTGGGTTTAGTGGAAATATTTCTCTGGTAGTAACTAACTGTACACATGATCTGTATATAAGCAGAGAAGACACCAGCTAAAATGTTCTTGTATTTCTTTTTTCCTGCCTATTTCTTGTTCAGCAACATCTAGGAATATAAACATCACAAACTGGACTGTGCTTCAAGGTTTCCTATTAAATGAACACTTGCCAGTTACTTTAACAGTACTGGGTTCTGCTGCTTTGATCCGTTTTACTTCTTCTTCAGATACATTTGTTTATTACTATACTTGCACTTTCATTCAGAGTTGCAGTATTAAGTAGGCTTTGAACTGAGAGCTTTTAAGTGCTGTACTGTGCAGTAGTATAGTCATAAGCAATTACTTTGTGGGTGCTATGGGGCAACATGTGGCATCATATTAGTCCCAGGGCAAGCATGTGAATCCATGGTGTCTGTACTGCTAAAGAGTTTGTTGCTGGAAGCACAGTGTTGTGGGGAGTGGATGCAGTGACACTGTATTTTCCAGTGTGACCTGACATATATGAGGAACTGGCAGAGTTCAATTCATTATTAAATTTCTCCAGAAAGTATTTTTGTAGCTTTCAGCCCTGAGATTTTGTACCTGATGTCAGTACTGCTATCAGAATTTTAAGAATTTAAAATATTCTGGTATCAGTTTTGGCAAACAAAAGAAGCTGCTGTTATATTACAAGGGGTCAGGTGTTTCTCTGATCCTGAATGTGCAGCTGATCTGGTGATATTCCTTCCTTTTTCTGCTTTCACTTCAGAATCAAAGGAGAGTAGAAAATGAAGGGGAAAATACAGTAATTTGTAAAGACGATGAAGAGAGAAAAGCTTTGTGTGCACTGGAGAAATGGAAATTTGGGGAGCCAAATGGATAACTTTAACTGAAAGGAGGAGAAGGTGAGTTTCAGATGGGTGAGTGGGGTGAAGTGAAGATCTGTAAGAAAAGCAGAGTTCTCTAACCATGAAAACAACTGTTGTCTTTGGATGCTTCTCCTAACTGGGGTTGAAAATGAAATCACTCATTGCTTTATGTAGCTTTGCATCATCTTTACTTTTTTTTTCCCCCACAGTTGTGGCTGTGTCTGTCCTTTGTCTGAAAATGCCTAGTGATATCACTTAAAGTAATGAAAATACAGGAATTGTAGGTTTTGGTAAGGTGAGAGAAGCAAGTTGAATGATCTTATGCGTGAAAAATCCATATTTATTGTTGAGCTGCTAGTAATTGACATACGCTGTCATATTTTTGTGTTGAAGAACTGTATTAAGGAAAATGTACACTTTTCTTCCTACTCAGAGCAGTCAGCTCTCAGTTCTCATGATCTACTTGAACCCCATTCTTGGGGGGGGAAGAAAAGAAATATTTAAAACTCAAACTTATCAGTTAACTACACCACTGACAGTTTCTTCCTACTTAGCCAGGCTGGTCAGGGCAGTGGTTTTACATGTCTTTCCCCCATACCCTTTGTTTCCTTGTCACCAGTGCAATCTGTTTCAAGGCTGAGACCTGCATCTAACAGGGATGCAATGTCTTACATTTAGAATTATTAGGACCGAACTGGAGACAAAGAAAAAAAAACCTATTTGCCTTTTCACTTGCTGCATAGGAGAAAGGCATTCACTCCATCGGTGTCGTGTTAAATGTCAGAGAGCGCCTTTCATGGGCTGGAGCCATATCTCTTGTGTTAGGACATGGAATGACTGATGTAGCTGGGGGAATTCTTCCCAGATGTTGCAAGAAGCAGATAGGTCCTGGATGAAAACTCTGCTTGGCTTTTCCACTACTTCATGTTAGCCTGATGCACAGTTGAACTGAAAACATTTTTTGAAAGATTTGGAATTGAACTGATTTTGTGAAAGATTTGGAGATACTAGTTCTTAATTTGCCTTGCAGAAAATAATGAGACTTGTTATTTTTATTGTTACCCTCTGTCTTTCAGTGTTTTCTTGGAAGTAGTCTAGGGCAGAATTCAGTAAGATACGGACCTCAAATAATTGTAACTTTTGCTCACTACTGTTAATTACCAGTGCATGGTTTATTTACTGTGAAACATATGGATGTTCTTAAAGTGATAGTAAGTAAAGAAAAATCTGACAGGCCCACAAGGACAATTTCCCAACTATTGAGATGATAATAGACATGAAAGAGTGGAAATATCAGTATAGGCAAAAATAGAAAACTGTACTCGTAATATTTACTAAGCGTGAAGTCTCTATCAGGCTGAATCCACAAAGCAGTAATATCTTCCAGAAACTATTTTTTTACTGAAATATTTGCATTTCTTACCTGATTTTAAGCAATTGGGCATCACTTGCCAGCCTTACTGCATAGCCAAGGAATGCAGGTATCCTACTGCAAATGCTGACCTTGTCATGTGGTATTGCTTACACAAGTAATAGCGGTAACCAAACAGTATAAATCATGTAGTTTAAACTATTTGCTTATTAGGTAGTACCAATAAAAAAAAAAAATGAAACCAATATTACAATATCACATTATGTAACTTAGGGCAAGGTGTTCAAAAACAGTTACAGTAATCCAACAACACATTTGCTATTTTGTAAAGAATACTTCCTTTTCTATGCAAAAATTTTTTGATACTCAGTATTCTAGGTATGTGAACTTTTAACTTGTCAGACTATTGTAACATATTTGAAAATTATAGTAATTTGATTAAAATGTTGCCTATAAGGCAAAAGGTTCAGTTAATAGAATCCATATGTAATTAAAATGCAGAACTAAATGTAATCAGACCCCAGTGACTGGTGCCTTCATATTGATAGTTTTACAATGGCCTCTGGGGTTGAAAGTTTATGTTAAAGTTACTAATGTAGCTGCGCTCCAGAAAAAGAGCAAAACAGTTTAGGCGTTTCAGGTATGACAATGTCTTGAAGTGATAGTCACACAACAAAAATAGTTGATAGTCTGAATTTCAGGGGTATCTTCCACCGGCAGGTGGTAGAAGCACAAGACTGCTGGAGTGTACTAGTCAGAGAATTGCATTCAGCAGCAACACTGCTATGTAAACATCCCCAAATGAAGGATCTTGCTGTGAGCAAGTAACGGTGTATTTTTTTAATAATATAGTTACTTAATTTGTGTGAATTCATGTTTGAATCATCTGAAAGTTATAGACACAACACTATGTACCAAGCCACAAAAGAAGTTTAAAAAAATTTCCTGAACTTAAAAAAAAATAAAAATTATTTTCTCTGGACAGTTTTAAGAGTCGACATCCTGTGTTAGAGTTCTCTAATCATCACCAGCACAATTTACAATCAGAACACACAGAGAGCCAGTTCAGACCAGCTCATCTGTTGACTTTGGCAGAAGCCCTCAATCTCACTGTGTGCAGCTGCCACTTGAGAGCTGGGGACTCGGCAGAGAGCCGAAGGAGGGTGGGATGCAGGGTTGGTCAAGGCATGAACACATAGGCCTGCTTCATTTCAACAGCCGTACACTGCTTTTTTTATAGTCTTTTCATTTTACAGCCTTTTTTTTTTTTTTTTTTTTTA
The DNA here is from genome assembly GCF_018139145.2 of Gymnogyps californianus. Classification (NCBI taxonomy): domain Eukaryota; kingdom Metazoa; phylum Chordata; class Aves; order Accipitriformes; family Cathartidae; genus Gymnogyps; species Gymnogyps californianus. The sequence goes on along the minus strand of NC_059500.1, from coordinate 49,403,744 downwards.
AAACCTGAAATTAAATGAGGACCTCTCATGAGCCACTGCGCTCCAGGCATAAGAAATTGTAATGTCTGGCTTCCAGAAACTGTCCCGTCAAAATGTGCTTCTGATTAGGTGGCTTAATTACAGCTGTGAAAACAATGTTGATTTAGGCCTCAAGATTCCAGTGCATGTCAGCCGTTATTAGCTAGCCTTGGACTGAAGCCACCATTTTAAAACTCTGTACCACTAAAGTCACACACTGCCTGACAACTTTTTATTTAGGCAGAAATGTTGCCAGAAGCAACACATTTTATGCAAAATATTTTTCATTGCACAAATTTCAAATGTGACACTGTTGATGGACATAAAATGGGTAGTTATGGGTGGACTTCACCAAGTCCAAAACCTAACTTTTGTGAAAAAAGCCCCACCAACATCCTCCCCCCCCCCCATTTCAGATAGTTTTTATAAAGTTTGACTGACATAATGCTTAATTTTAATTCCTTTAATTCAGTTTTATTCCAAATCCAGCATGTTGGTTTAACCACCCTATTTTATTGCATCTAAATTTTCCTGACAGTTTCATTTGCTGTTGGGAAATAAAATTGCCGTTTTTGCAACATGGGAAATAATGGCTAGTTTCAAAACCAATATGTTTGAAACTTCCTTTGCCTGAAGCAGGTTAAGGCACACACTCAATTTACTTTAGGGGAAAAAAGCTCATTAAATAGTTTTTAATATTTTAATATAATTTAAGTAACTGCTTTCACAGTGGGAAGGCTTATTAGGCCCATGTATTTACACCTGCAGAGAGGTAAATGTTTGGGTAATTAGGTGGTTTCCAATACTTAAGCTTTTCAGTGTAGTTGCAGAGTTAATGCTATAAACACTGTAGATGGACACAATGCATTTGCTGCATTTAAACATTACATTTCCACTTGTATTTTGCTTTCAAGTGCTTAAGAAAGAGGTTTAAGTGGGGTTGGGTTTTGGGGTTTTTTTTGCTTTGTTTTGTCTGTTCTTAAAGTCTCCTTAATGACATGAATTGGCTAAGGAATGTGAGTGAATGTGTGTGGGTGTTAGCTCTCGGCAGAGGCCAGTGCTTTGGAAAAGCAAGATCTACATTCTCACTTCACAGTTGCCATGAAATTCCAAATGTCCATGCTGTGCGGTTTAATGGAAACCATGAAGTTCCTAAATGACCGCAGGTTTGTTCCGATGTTAAGCACAAAACAAATCTTTCAAGTCATTGGCTGAGTCGCAAAAAAGGAGGGTCATGTTTTCAGGAAGCTAATCTCCTTTCCTTTTTTTCCTTCATGGTTTGCATTTCTATGGCATTAGAAATGTGTTTCTGGTGAGGTACTGGAACTACCAGCTCACAAACAAGGGTCCTCAGTTCCCAGGACTGAAAACAAGACACTTGGAACCTGAAGCTGTATTCATCTCTTATCCTAAATGCTCAGGCCAGTGCAACAATTGTACCTCCTAGAGCAACTAATTGGAAATTGATTTAGAGAAACTAATGATTTGGATAACGAAACAAGTCTAAAGTATAGGTTCAAGTTTGCCCTGTAAAAAATCATCATGCATTCATTCTCTGACTGCAGCAGTTTAACAGAGAAAAAGGAAGTGAATGCCTACATTTCATTATGTTCAGGTTTTGAAGGAGAAATACTGGAACGAGCTAGTCTTTTATTTTCTTTGCAAAATGGTATGTGGGGTTTCCTGAAACTGAATGTTTCAGAAAGGCCTCAGTTGCTGTGGAGGGCAACTGTGTGTTGGGAGACAGCCATGTGATGCCATTTTCCTTATTAGATGTCTTTGCAGTGGTCTTTCAAAATGTGTTTCATTGGTAATATGCAGTGAGTTTTATTCACCAGCTGCATATGTTTGCTTCCTGTTTTCTACACACCCGTTTCTTTTGCCTTCTTCCCACACCTCTCAAAGTGACATTTTCAGCACATCAAATTAAAAGAAACTTTTGTATATTATTATGTATACTGCTAATGCTGCAGTAGAAATAAAAGTATTGGGAGTGCTAGACAGGCTCTTATTTTGAGAACTAGATATTATAGACTAGGACATTTAACCCTGAGAAAAAGTTTTTACAAAAGAACAGAGCCAAGGACACAATTTTGCTGGCTTTATAGAAGAAAAGGAATATTCTCTACAAAGGCAGACAAATTCACTTCTTTCCAGACTCAAGGACTTTTAGTCAGGCCAGAAGGTGCTTCCTCCTGCCTTTTGAAGAAGTTATTTCAAGAAAGAGAGCTGGGAAGCTTCTGTTATTCCCTGCTAAACTGTGGGTTAAACATAAAGGGAACGTCTGTTTGTTCTGAGACTGTGAATTTGCTGAGAAATTTTTGGAGGGGATTAAAGCATAGCTGTGCCTGAATGAGGCTAGCTCAGATATTTAAATGGCGAATGAATTCATGCAATCCAGATTGTCATCTTCCTGATATTTTCTTGACATTTTAAATTTATACCTATAAGGTATACTGTTGTGAATAATTATTTTCTTGTTCTGACACCTGTTTGGTTTTGTGTTTCAGGCTAAGTATGTAAAGCACTGTTTATAAGGAGAAAATTCAGTGCTGATCTTCAGGCATTAGCTTTGATAAATAGTGCAAGATGTGTAGATGCTACCTGTGAGTTGCAATTCAATTGATCAGGATGATAGGTGGAAGGATTTTGGTTGTCTTTTGTGGTGTTTCGTGTTTACTTTGTACCACTAGCTCACTGCCTAGTTCACAGGGAAAAAAACCAAGAGAGTAAGACCTAGGGCAGTGTCTCCAGGAGTCTGCCTCTTTCTCAGCCAACCTCAGAAATGCGTATACGTGCAGCATGCCCCCACTTACAGTGTAGTGTGCATAATAGTACGTGCACCCATTAAAAAAAAGAAAAGAAAAGAAAAAAGAAATTTGTGCTGACATTTAAGTGGATTGAACCTGGAGAATCTATTTAAGCATAAAACTACATTTAAAATAGTGAGGAAGTAAGTATTCCCCTCAAAAGATGTACTTTAAGTGTTTGTAAAGCAAAATCTCTTGTTTAGAGGTTTATGTTTCCCTCTGGATCCGGGGAGATCAGGCAGACTGACGCCCCACCATCAGAGAATTCAGTGCCAGCTAGCGGGCAAACTTTCCTCCACAGGAGACAACTGTCTCGGATGCTATATCTCCTCTTAGTCTCTGCTTCTGGTGCACTGACTGGAAGGAAAGTCACTGGGAGCACAAGGCTGGGTATCATCTCCACCCTTGGTCCCCACAGCAGATTTCTCAGCTGTCAGACCTCACCTCACTAGTCCAAGCAGAGGAGGAGTGGATCCTCCGCAGGCCAAAGGGGGATAATGAGAGCGATAAAGAAGGGTAGCTGTAAACCATAGCAGTCTCCTTTACTTTGTGCCTTTCTGGAATTTATAAAATCAGATAGATTTCTGTTGGTTTGCTTATGCTCTTTTTCCCTGCCTTCTCCTATAATTGTGCATGTTTGCATACTTTTCAACTGGGAAAAAAAGAACAAACCTTTGCATTCCTTTCTGTGACGTTTTTGCAGTAATGTGTTTTTGTAAATACATGTGTTTACCTACTTCCATTGCCCGATTGCTTGCATTTTCTACTTTAAGCATAAAAGTTAATGCAAGAAATGAAAAAAATAAACCCTTTAAAATATATTAGAGAGTAAGACTTGCAGAGATAAAAGGACAGGAAATTCAGAGTTAGGGCATGAAGCATAACACTGTTCTTAACTCATAATTTTATTCCTGTAATGTTGACATGATTTAAGGGCATACAGTCAGCAAGTTACATCTTAATGTTTGTTTTTATTGGGTTTTACATATTTAAGTCATACTGCTTAATATTTACCCAACATATATTTATTTATTTATTGTTGTTGTTTTTAAATTACGTATAAAAACTTTTTGTGGAAGTCTATGAAACCCACATTATGTAGTGAAGGCACATTTTTTCTAGTTGATCGTAGTAAGGACCTGTTTTCTCTAGAGACTGGGCTCCCTGAAGCAGTTTGGCGTGTTGAATAAACTAGTGCTTGAACAAATTTTAAAAATGTGAAGTGAGTACACAGTAGGGTAAAGACCTTCATTGTCAGCTAAATGGAAGTTATGATAATAATCTTGATTTTTCAAATAACTTTTGTTTTCTTCAGTTTGCGTAATGGTTCAGTTAAAGAAAGAGATTTAGAAACAAATGTGCTTCTTAAACTAGCTCTCTCCCATTTTACAAGAATTTGAGTTTTTTGTTGACTTGTTTCAGAAATGCTACCTTTTGGAAAGGAAGGACCCTCTTTTTGTTAAGCAATCAATTGACCTTTTTTTTTTTTAATGGAAGGTAGGATACCTTAAAAATGCATAGTAAGTAATAAAATTTACTAAAAATATAGGCAAGAGTAGTGTGGTTAATCACCAGCAGAGTTTCCCTGCTACATGTGATGATACTAGGAAAGCAAAGTGATATTATGATGATGCAATGATTCCATTTCATCCTTTTCAGATGGTGTAACTGCTTCAATTCGTACAGCTTTTTAGAGGGGGACCCATGGAACCTTTAAAGCCACCTTGCTTTAAGACACCACACTTTTGGATCTGGCCCTTAACTGAAATTGGCCAATAAACCCATAGTTCACTCAGTAAATGTCACCATAAAGCTGACATTGCAATACTTGTCTCTCTTAAATTTGTATGTTCACCAATATTTTGAAAGCCTTTTGTCCTATCTAGGTGTTGCAGGTAATTTGACAAAGAAAGCCCTTGGAGGCCAGAGCCACAATAATGAAATAATTCACTAATTTTTCAGCTTTTGTTGAGTACTAAGGGTCTCATTTGATCAGAAAAGGATCAGCTCATATAGTGGTTATACGCTTATGGTCAGGGCCCTGTTAGTCTTTCAGACTCTGTGTGACATCAAGTTTTCTTTCACAGGGTCTAGTAAATGCACTGCACTCTTTTGGGAGCCTGAGCACGTATTGTAACTTAACCAGGACTTTGCAAATCTTCCTGACACTTGAAGTCATCCAGTTTCGTTTTAATTTGTGCATGTCAAAACATCCTATTGCTTTAGGAATTTCTAGTTTAATTTAATAATTTACTGAAGTTTACTACACTTTAAATATGAGATTTTTTAGAAGAGCATAATCTAATCAGGAGCTCTGAATAAAGGAATTTAAGGTATCATTCTGGAATGTACAAGGCACACTGAATTACTGAAACATCCCCGTGTAAAATGTTTTTTTAAAGTTGTGTTACGGCTTTCTTGTTTTACAAACCAAAAAGCTGAAGAAACCTCTCTCCAAGTCTCCTTCTATGTTATTCATGACTCTTCTGATAAAAATTTTACATGCCTGATGAAAGTTTGTAGTGTTGTATGAGGTGGTGGTGGGTTCTGGTTTTTTGTGGGTTTTTTTTTTTGTTTTAACTCTTTTGTGCTTTCAGAACACACATTTAGCATATATATACGAAAGGATGAAACTCCATTAGCATTTTTTTAATGTTAATTCACATAAAATATGATTGATATGCAGGAAATATTAGTTCCATTTGCCTAGTGGACTCACTTGAACTACATGTTCAGCCTCACAGAAAGTGATGATCTAGTACCTGAGCTAAGAGTAGTTCTTAGAGGCTGATTGTGCTCAGGAATCTAATAAGTATAAAAAGTTCTGTTGAAGTAATTATTAGATTTTTTAGTTTAATTTCAGTCTGAAGCATAACAGTATATATAAATTTGGCCAAAACCAATAGAGACAGTAAACCTAGCTCACCCACACTCAAGTTGTTTATAACTGATAAGCTTGATTCCTTGCCCAGTTAGTGTAATTTGGATCTTGCATTTACAAAAGACCTACATGTTAGCCATCAGCTGAAACTGAGCCTAAAATATTTTTTTTAGGCTATTCAGATATCAACTGATATTTTATAAGGAATACTGCCGGAAAGCCAACTGTTTTTCCTGACCATTACTGTTATAAAACTACCCTTTAGAACTCTATTGAATATACACTGCTTCAGATATTGCATGCAATTTGTGGGAGAAGGAGCAATTCCCTCCTGAAGTTACTTCAACTAAGTTTTACTGGGGATGAATGAACATTAAAGTGCTTGGTTTGGATAAGCAAACAAAAGTTTGAAAACTATCCCAAACCTACAGGGAGCCAAATGTACCTCTTCCTGGTGAATCTTTCTCTCAGCTAGTTTATGGGGGAGGGGGATGGAGCCCTTATCAGGAATTTGGCTGGGAGGTAGCATGCTACACATCTGCAGTGGACAATCCAGAAAATGTACACTGCATTGGCCAGTGCTAAAAGGGTGGAACCCTTTGTCCTCCTAATACATCGATGATTTTAATAATAAACATTCATTTTGAGAAAATGAAGTTGACAGTAGTAATAGTTCACTTCTAAGCATGTATAAGTCAGTAATTTTTTGCTCTATCATTAGAGGATCTTTTTAAGAGGCTACTCATTTTAATACAGTTATTTAGATGAACTGAGATTTAGAATAGCCTGTAGCCTAATGCAAATGCAGATGTTCTTACTCAGCATGCAAGTGTTTGTATTTTGGCTAACACATTACAATCAGTCTGTTTTTCAAATAGGTGCAGAGAGGTTGCATAAACCATGTCTGTATCCAGTTTATGATCCTAATTCTGTTGTCTCCTAAGAGCTAACATCAATCTGCTGTTTGTTAGGGGATGCTAAAGGCTGTCAATTCATGAGATCAGCATTTCCCTTCTCACTTCAGGATTATGGACAACACTGGATTATATTCTCACAACCAAGTGGACTGAAATAACTTTTTGCTCACCTACAGGTTTTTGGAGAGATCTGCAATAATATTCTCCACTAAGAGGCCTTGTGTGTCCCTGGCACTTCATTTTAAGTCCAAGTAATACCATTTTCCTACTTGAAAACCAAGTGAGATGTTGGCTACGTTTTTTTTCATTGCTGCAAAACTACCCATTTTTGCGTCAGCAACCTCTGCCAGAGGTGTGCGAGTTCCAAGTCCTTATGACTTGTTTCTTTTCACCACCTTTCATAAAGATAAGTTGGTTCTATGTCCTTGCCATAAATTCCTGTCGAGAGAGGTGTCAGCTTTACACCTCAATCAATATATTTCCTTTTTGTTTTCCTTCCTTCATGCTTATGGCTTCTCTTGAGCTTCCACTTTCTACAAACTGAATGTCTGCTTCTCTTTATGAAAATCAGATTTCTTGTGTGAAACAATGCCCTTTCAATGGTTTTTAGAGAGAACTTCAAGGGGACTTGTCCCTGTAGATATGCTGGGAAAGCAAATAGGTTGCGTAACCTATCTGAACTTGCTGTAATTTAGCAAACACCAGAATCTGAAAGGGCTTCGTGGATGGTCTTTTGGGTCTTGCCTTGCTGGAGTTCTGGTAGCTAAAATCCATAAGGCCACCAGAAGGCACTCGCTATAGCGACTCTCCTAATTCCACTGTCCAGATACCAGTGCTCATGCAGACTGTTCCACCCTTGGTTAACAGCGTGTCTTTTCAGCAAAGAGCGCTTGAACATCATCAGTACTTATTGCATATTGGATTTTTAAGGGCCTTTTCTGACCTACTCCAAATATTTAATACAAATATACTTGAGAGTAGTAGTGAGCAAACTGGAGTATTCTCAAGGCATCTGTCTGCAAAGTAACAGTGAGTTCCATGTTTGTTCTCGTTTTTATATAAGCTATCAGGAGACTCCTAAAATGTTGATTTTCATTTTTTTAAGAGTTCATTTGTTTTGTTAGCTACATAGATTTGTATTTCTGAATATTATTCCTAAAAATATTGCATAATTGGCAGAAATGCATAGCAAAAATTAATCTTCTGAATGCCTAAAGATTTTTTAATGCAAGAAAGCTGAATCATAAAGACACTTTCATTGTTCCTAGACCTTCCTCCTTTATGTTGTTAAATGTTACTATTAGAAATAATTACTTTTTCGCTCTTTCCCCTTTGTATCCGTATTGCTGATACAGTATATCTTTATTAATTATAAAGTGATTGAAGTATTTTACTGAATCAGTGTAATTTCTTTTTTGCCAAAATGTTTATCATGATTAGCTCTAGGATTCTGCATTAAAATTTGTCTTTGGTAAAAGATCAATTAATGCACGACTGGCAAAGGTCTGCTGTCCTTGTCCTGTTTAGTAGCAGAATGCCTAAACTGTAATTGCACCAGTTTGGAGCAAACAGACAAAAAGGAAGGTAGCTAAGCATTTTGCTGTGCGTGAGCAGTTAGAGGGCAAGCAGACACCATGCACCTTGACCACCTATTATGAAGCTTTTTGCTGCAATGTCAAGTGAAAGCGAGTTAATTGGGTGAAGCTGTAGAGCATGTTAGGGGCATGGTAAAGGGTTGCTGCTTGACAGCTGAATGTCAGCAGAAGCTAGTGAAGTGTGGCTGAGAGACAGAGACCTGTCACAAAGTTCATGTGGACTATAGCACAGTTAGGGAGATGAAATGTGGTTCTGTCTCACTTTCTCCCTCATTGCATTCAAGCACCTTAAGATTTCACACTGTATGTGTCAACTCTTGTTCTCTAAGCTGTTTTCTCCTAACACTTCTGCATTCAAATGATTGGACAGAAGATGCTAATGTTTGGCAAAATGAATGTAAATACACTTTTTTCCTTTTTCTGCTAGAGCGGCAGTATACATGCAACTCAGACGAAACTTTGAAGGCTTACGTCAGACAGTCACACTGCCTAGGAATTCAGCTGATGACTGAATACATTTCTCAAGAGAATATGAAGTTTGACACTTTAACTAGTTGGATAGGGACTCTTTTCCCACTAGCACTGGCAGAAGAAAAGGCTAAGTGGGGAGGACTACTTCATGAGCTGCTTGTGCGTCAGCATGGTGTCATGAGTGTTTTAGTCTCTGGTTGTAGTCACCTTCTCCTCTTCTTGCTAGAAAGAAGTGAAGAGCTGAGAGGGAAACATGAGAGAGAGAACTACTGATCTGAGGCAATGAGAAGCTGTGGGAAAACTCACAGAGCAGGAAAGGATTTCTTGGAAGTGAGAGAAGCGTCAGGTAAAGATAGCGACAATCTTATACACTGATGCAAAACATGGACAAGTGTCACAACAGTTTAGTAAGAGTATAGTGTACCTTTCAATGTTGTTTGCAACATGCAGCAAAAGATAAACCAATAACCATTTGGGTTAGCCACTCAGATTAAAAATAAATAAATAAAAGTTGCTTCCATTCTTGAGAAAGTGGAAAGACAGTGGTAGGCAGCATGGGCAAAAAGTACTGAAGAATTGGGAAACTTGGATTGAAATCGATACAGACTGAGCATTTCACCATGAAAATAGTGCACTACATAGTTTGCCTAATGTTTTGGTATTATTAGTGCAGTGCAGAGAATTTGACCTGAATATGGGAGACTTCTGTGTATATTCCAATGCAGCATCAGGAAGAGAAACTTACTATATAGGCTGTATGGTGGATTTTGGCCAAAATATTTAGAAATCAACAAAATTGGCAATGCAAAAACAAATTATTTGTCTTAAAGCCAACAAAACATTGAAGGTAAGGTGCTCATCTGATGTGATAATCCATCCAATCCTGTGCATTCTTCAAACATACCAGGTGTAAGTATGTTTGAATAAAACAGGATTTTCTTTTAGAAAAACAAATACAATATTATGAGATCTTTCTCTTAATTGCTTTTAATTGAGCCTCTAGAGTGTGATTTCACTGAATGCATTGAATGCTAAAGCATTAGAAAAGCAGAAAAAGAAATAATTATTTCCAGATATTTCAGACTCATATGTTTGTTTAAAAACTCCTGAAAGTGGAAGAAGGAATTTTTTGATAATGAAAAAAGCCATTAGTATTGTTGGCCAGCAGCACCCAAAGTTTGTTGTGTGTCTACCTTTCTGACTTAATATGTAATGAGTTGGCAGCCCATTGAATTATTCTCTGATAGCAAATTGTTTGCAGAATCCAGGCAGGAGTGCTGATAATTAAAATTTATACCGAATGTTACCTTTTTCCTACTTTGTGTCAGAGCACCAATTTAGTTCTACTGCCTCAGCATACAGAATTGCAAAGTCATTGACATGGGAAGCAAACTTACCAGTTTTGGCCAGCATACATTCCTGCTTTGAAAAAGTTTGTTAACTAGCACTGTATTGCACTGACACCCACTAGTAATATTTTCTATTTTAAGCACCAGTTTCTAGCATTTTCATCAGTGTGATGTTTTATTTATTTCACTGAGAGTAAGAAATGGCTCTTGGAGCTACTTGTAACAGCAAAAGAATGAGCAGCATACTGGAAGTCTATTGGCATTGTCTGGCAAAAGGCAACTCAGTTTTGGACATAGCAGTCTGAGAAGGAGATTGTGAACGATCTGAAAATGTGCATCTTTATAGGGAAATAGGTTTTCAACATAAGTGCTGCAAAATGGTTATTGAAGACAGTGGTTGTTTCTTTAACACTTACTGGAATTGCTCTTGCTACAGTGAAATGATGCAAGCTACAACGATAGCATAGGTGGGAGAAGCTGAAAAGAACATTATTGGCCATTTGATTTGCTGTCTACTAGTATTACTGTGTATACGTATGTTCTAGAGTTGGGTTGAGAGGAATCGGTATCAGAAATCAATTGTAGAGAAATATACTGACTGTTTCCCACTTTCCCCATGTTGCGCTCTGCATCTCTGCTTACCTTACATTTCTTCCTGCTCTTGAGGGACTGTGCTACGGGCTTTCCAGAGATTTTAGGGGTTGCTAGAATTCAGAGGAAACTACAGCTTGCTCCTGCCTTTACACTTCTGTTTGCTGTCAGGCATCCTCACACACCTAAGTATCCTGCAATCTGGTGATTTCCAGATCACACTTTGGCCTTGTAATTCAACAGTTGTCTTCAATTTACCTTGAGATATAACACTGAACTTATTCCTGCATCTGCATCATCACACAGGGAACCCCCATGACTGAGTCTTTGTATTATGTTGTAACTTCAGTATTATTCTTTCTGCCCTTTTATTTTGACCCTTACTCGGTCATTTTCTGTTCTGATTCTAAGCAGTTTCATTACTTTCTTACCTCAGTCGAAGCCATATATTCAAGCTTGTTATTCACAACCCAGAAGCCTCAACTCACAAAAACCTTACCACTTTTTATTATTCTGTTTTTTTTATAATATAGAATGTTAAATGTCATCAGAAAGTGGAAGGGAAATTTGGGCTACTGTGTTTTGAAATGGAATATTTGAAAGCAGTTTAAAGTGACTAAAATTAGTGTTGGGAAATCCCAAAATTGGAAGGAGTTATTGTTGTAACATACAAATAGTAGAGGGCAATTGAAAAGTTGTAGTGTGGTATTATAGTGAAAATTGTGGTCCAGTAAAATTATCCTTGTGTAGACTTTGAAGGCTGAAACCACTCTGACTGATTTGTGGCTTCGGCTCTGGTTATAGATTTTACTCCTACAATTGAAGATAAACAATATACTTCTAACAGTGAATTTCTTTATGTGGTTATCTGTTTGCACCACTGTCATAACACGTGCATAGTCTTCTAATTCCAAGTGTCTAACTGTGCATATTATTACACAAGTATTGATACATAAAAGCAAAATGGGATGTCTTTGATCACAACATGATACTTTTGAGTAGGCTGACATTGCAATAAAAACATATATAAGGATATAATACATGACGGTATTATAATACTTCCTCACAATATCATACATAATAAAGCAACCCACTATAAATCAGTTTAACTTTGGTAAAACAGCTCATGTATTATGAGACAACCTGTAAACTAGATGCTAAATATGATCATAGGTTAGTCACAGAAGAAAAACTGTAGAGAAGAATTGTTTTAGAAATCTTTTTCCATGTCTAATACTAAAAAATTGCTGGAGTTAACTATAGTTTAGAATGCAATTATTCCATAATATAGACTAACCTTTCATTTTTGGTCTTCGGGAAAACATCTTTTATAAAGTTAGGCTATCAAACTTTGAAAAATGACCATAGGACATGACCAGTTACTATATTACATAAATATTTTGAAAGCATATTTTTGCTAGACATATTGTGTCCTAAATATCTATTTACCTGATGAAGTGTAACAGTTTAGATAGAATCATTTACAGCTTATCGGGTAAATAAAAGTGCTATGCTAAAGATTTACCTGAACAGACACCTTATTTAAGATACATAATTCCTCTTTTAAAAATTACCTAAATGCATATTTATATGATGGATTATCATCACATCTCTGGCATAGTCATTTGAGTTTGTCAATTTAATACATGTTTTAGAAAGGTGTCTAAATACAATAATGTTGAAATTGGTCTCTTGGGGAAATTACAACTGCCTTTAAAATTCCTGCGTACAGGTATGTGTTCAAACAATGAGTGTTATAACAGTTCTGAGTATTTTTTCTTCTAACCTATAGAATGCTATTTGCTTATTCATCATGAGTGTATATAATGATATTGGATCAAAACAGTTCTTATGAGTAACAGCCAAGATTTTTTTTTACATCAATCACATTGCTATTAGATCCAATTTCCCTTCTATTCAATGAATAGTATTCTGTTCTTTGTAAGAAGTACAGCACAGGATCTGGATAACTAAAACAGAGCTTTTTTCCCCCAACAGTGAAGCTTTTACTGTAACATAGTCTATTGACTTGCTGCCAATCATTAAGTTTCATACATTTTTTTTTTGCAACTCTCAAAGGAAGTCTGATTTCTTATCTCCTTACTGGGATTTTGATGCCATATTCTTCAAAAAAACCCTCACTACATCTGGAAAGAGAGTAATATGAGAGTGTAATTGTAGCATGTGATTTTTACTCATTGTGATATCCTGATTAATTGAGATGTTGAAAGCAGTACAAACTAATATGTTTAAATTTGTCTTCAATATTTGTTATCCAGGCTGAAACCTGTTTATAGCTTATATCTTATTGATTTCATTTTTTTACACACAGAAGTGTTTTTAGAACATCACAAGTTATTTGCATATTTCACTATTATCATAATTTTTTTTATGAATGACTTATTTTAGAGGGAATTTTGGCTATGTGGTCAGCTGATTAAAGTGTACAAATAACAGACTGTTAATTGGTGTAATAGGTGGATGCCTTCACTGAGATCTCATTTCAGATGTGCTGATACAAATGCAGTAAATCTTGTTTGTGCTCTGGCTTTTTAGTGGTTCCCATTCTGCATAGCGTTGAGCCCAGAAGGACTGAAAAGCTAGAGTGTTACAAATCATACTTGCCAGTTCTGCTGGTTATCTCATCCTCATCACCACCACAGTTTAGAAAAACTCAAGGCGCTACCTCATTTTAACTACCTACTTGAAGTAGTCATCTCAATTTGCTACTGTATGGGTTCTTAATGAAGGTCTAAGATAACCTAGCTGTTTACAGTAGCTGCAATATGGCTTGTGGTGAATCAGGAAATCAAAAGAGTCCATATCAAAGGGAACTGTTGAAGTAGGTGTTAGAGGCAACCATTGATTTTTCTCCAGCAATAGTAACAGAGGAAAGGGGAATCTTTCATGAATGTGTGTTTAGACATATGATTGAATCTGGATTTGTTGAAATATGAATATACACACACCCTGCTGCCTCTCTCTGAATATCTGTGAGTATGTATATTGGAATCTGTGCCTCTGTATATATGCATTTCAGCCTCTGTGTGCATGTGTTTATATATGCATGTATACTCTTCCTGAAATGCCAAAGAATTTTTAAAACCTCCGATATACCGTAACAGTCTTTCAGTGTCTTAACTTTTGTCTTTTCTGTAATTATGCTTCGCATGTGAAGTCTTCATATATTTTATGACCTGATGAAATAATTGACTGTTATTTCCGCAGCTGTATAGTGCATTGGGTAAAATACCGTGGTAAAGGGCAGAAGACCAATATGGCATAGTGTTTTCTTAAGTTTGTTTATTGTTATGGATATTTAAGGGAGTACAGAGTGTCTTTATTTAGCATTTAAAAAAAAATATTAATGTTGATATACTGATATTATCCATAATCTTTCAAAGTAGGATGCACAATGTTTTGGTGCTGGAAGTTATTTAATGTTGAATTTTAACTGGTCTAACCTTTATAACTGTTTGACTGAATGTCGAGACTCATTGAAATATGAATCATGTTCCCCATCAACGTACATTCAGTGTGTATTCTCTGGCCATCTTCTTAACAGGCTAACATTTGAAGAGTATTAAGTGTTTGATTTCAATTGATGGTAAAATGTATTTAAAAGTAAATGAATACCTTCCATGGTTAGCATGGCATATTTTTCCTAATAACAGTGACAGGGAGACTGTAGAATAAGTTTGTTTACTTGATTAAAAAAAAATACCTGGGATACACCCTAGAAATGATAATGAAGAGGGGTAGAAATTTTCTGTAAGTATTTGTAGTACTTCAAATAAAGTAGACTATCGTTTCCTAACACTTACTAGTGCAGAATACTCTAGCTAATGCCCTTTGTTCCTGCTTATTAAAGATTAATATATATATTCAGGTACCATGTATTTTAAATAAGTTTGAAACAAGAAGCAAACACTTGCAAATACTTCATATACATACCTTTGTGAAAGGCATAATGAAATTATTTTTCTTGCTTGTTTAACAGTAAATGTAGATTCTTTTTTGTTTTGTTTTTTGTTATTATTTTATTTTATTCCAGGAATCAAGAGGGAGTTCAAACATCACCATGGCTTCAAGCTAGGAATTCAGCCTGACCAGAGCTGTATCCCAGATTTTTTGGCAATGCAAGCTGAACCTGACACATCCTACAGTTTTATGCACAACAGAGCCAGTTCTCAGTCTTCAGTCTATTCCTTCAGCCTGAATGTCACATCCAGTCCCAAAAGAACAATGGAAAATGGATTTTCAGATTCTTTGTATCAATAATCTTTTAGAAGGAAAAAATTGCGTTAATGTAAAATGATGCAATTAAAGTGCAATTTTGTTGCTACCTTTGAATTGTAGTTCAGCGTATGTATTTTTTGACATTAATTTTACATTTTTATGAAAATGTGCATTCATATGTTCACATTTCTGCACTTCTCATTCTTTGCATACCGAAACAGTTATTTTTTTAACTTTTATTTATTGCAGTTGTTCATTTTTTTATGTAGTATATTTTTAAATGTTAAAGAATGACACATTTTGGGTAATTTTCCTCAGTCTTAAAAAAAAAAAATCAATAAGCCATTTTAGTCTCTATCTATCAAAGTTGTTTCATACTTGTCTATTTTAAAGCAGGACTGCAATACTTTAATAGGATTGAGAGAGCTATTTGAAATGTATGCCAATGATTCCTGTCATTTCATGGCAGCCCTGCCATGGTTCACTGAGCCCCCTCTTTTCTCTTGTCAGCTCAACTGAAGACAAGCATTTAGCTGCAAACTTTAAGCAGGTTGTGCAAAACAGAAATGATGTGACTGCTTCTCTTCCTGCACAATAATGTCACTGCTGGTCAATGTGAGAAGGTCAGGTTGCTCCTTGTAAAGCTACATGATACCACTTGCCTATTTGAACAAGTTAAGTTAACTGCTGAATCTGGTCCCTGCAGGCACTGAAAACTCACCCTTTTATCAAGTCTGCATTTCATAAGAAAGAAGAACAATTGTGCAGGGAGGATTTCTGATGATATGTTTACGTACTTTATAAGGACAGTTCCCAAACCAGTGTTGCAGGTAATATATTTAGTTTAAGCTGAAAGACTTTAAAGTAATGGCTGTTTTGACCTTCAAATAGACTCTTTTTTTGTTGTTGTTGGTAGGACCCAAGAGTGACGCCCATCTTTGATGCTGACAGAATTTAAAGCAAGGCCATTGCCCTGCATTTTCTGCCTTGTAGCACACAAAAGTAAAATTGTATGTCAGGCCGAGATGTCGGGGAGCTGACAAGATGCCCCAGTGACATTTCAGCTGGAAAGAGCAAGTGTCTTGCAACCAAGTGGTCAAATATCAAATAATAGGTCAAGCAGGAAGGAGCTGAGTTCTAACCACAAAGAGGTTTCTGGTAACTTACTTGACAAGCTTTTGGGCGCTTTGTGGCTTGACAAAGTGATGTTCTGTTGGGTATCGCTAGACAGACTGTTCTTTATCGCCTTCAGAAGATCAGACATTGACATTGATTAAACTCTTTAACCCTTAAAGGTTAAATCCTAGCAGTTTCATCATTGTGAATGAAGAACAAAAGAAAATTTGTAATATACCATTTGTTTTCATACTAATCACTGAACTCCCCAGTGCTATTAACTTTTGATGTGCTATGTAGTTTTTGACAAAAAGATTGAATGCAAAATCTATATAATAGATTGTTTCTCATTATGGGCCAGTGATACATTAGAAAAATAATATTATGCATTATGGAATTTGTAATTTCTTCTAATATGTCAAATGTAGGATTTGATTTTAAAGCCTCCTGACTACTACTGAAATTCCATTTTGGATGGAAAACAATATTTGCATAGATAATGCACCACTTACAATGACCAAAGTCTTCTAAATACCCTTGTTTTCAGGTACCAGAAAAGCTAAAATAAATCTCAGATTTACAACAGAAGAACTTTAATCAAAGATAGCTTCAAGTTTTCAGGTATTCCCTTATTGTGCAAGTCCATTGCTCACAGCCATGATGTCCATGTGTGTATGTATACGAATACAGAGCCATGCAAAAACAAATAATAAATCCTGCAGAACTCTCACACATAAGAGTTGGCTGATAGAGGAAGAACACTCCTTTTCTTTATGATGATGTATTTAGTCTTGAATACTGAAGAAAGAAGTTTCGTTTCCCTCCAAAAGTCTTGGCTCCCCTCTTTCCTGACAGTGACTGTTCCTGGGGAAGGCACTGCAAGTACTGTATTCTGCTCTCCCAAATGTAATGTCAAAGATCTGTTGTATTTGTATGAAGAATGAAAGAATATATTTTACCGAGCATTTTTCTCTCTACTATGTATAGGAGCATGTATACGCTTTACTTTTTAAAATATATTCTCATGGTACTTTATAGTTTGAGAAAGAAAGTGCCTATTCTTTGCTACATGACCTCAAACTACTGAAGAAAATTTGCAGCATACTTATCCCTTCCCCATCATTGCCAGTACATGTGGTATTGTCCATGTAGAGACGGAAGAAGGATTTCTTTCTGAAATCTGTTTTTCTTTCTGAAATCAGTATCTTATTGAGACTAGGGCTGATCTCCTCCAGTTACTCCAGTTACTGCTCCAAGCATAGGTTCATGTGATTTCACAGGGGCCACAGCAATGGCAAACTGAGCATAGTTAATAGGAATAATCTAGTGAGCTAATATTTCTCACAAGAACTAGCTTGTATGTTTTCCTTGAAAGGAGGACGTCTACTTCATTTACTCTGTTTAAATATTGACCAACTGCGAGTTGCAGACTATTTTTCTTAAACCCATCCACTTTGAAGAGACTTTGAAATATCTTTCGTTTGGATGTCAGATGTCCCATTTGTAAAGGAAAGCTCGTCTTTCTCATATTGTGAAGAAGTTGTCGAGTGGTAAACTGGATCATCATTAGTCAAATACTCCTGTGTTGCTTTTCTGATAAATTGAAGTTTGTGATAAATTCCAAACGAATAGAAGAAATCCAGCTGGCAAGATCCCCTGTTAGTAGTTTACAAATGATCCCACCAAAGCATTTCTTTCCCTTTTTGGGGATACAATAAAAAGCATGCTTGTGTAGAATGTGGCAACACAGTTAGTAGCTGCCAAAAGAGCATCCTGACTGTTCTATACCATCTGCTCTCTCTGGCTTGCTACAAAAATTGCAGAGCTTAAGACCTTGATCCTTTCAGAGCTTTTCATGGTTTGGGCCTGGGATTTCAAGAGGACTGCTTCCACTTGGATAACCTCAGCTCCATCATCAGCACTGCTCCATGAGAACAACCAAACAGTTTCATTAGAAGAAAGCCCGTGTTTGGTGGGGCTGGAATATTCTCCATGTTTTTGGAATTTGGCACAACAAATAATTGATCACAGATCTGCCTTCTGATCAGTCTCAAAATTCATATTAATTTATTTTCCCACCAAGGAACTCATCTCTGAAAAGAGACTGTGAAATACATGATTTCTTCCCTGCAACAGGAAGTTTTACAGCTGTTAGTACAATTTGTGTGTGTGCCTGTGGGGACACGTGTGTGTATACTTCTCAGCAAAGAGTTTGGTTATTGGGCTGACTGTATTATCACTCCACATACTGTAAGCAATTCCTACTACACAAGTACAGAAGGGTTTTTTGGCTCCCCCTGTCTCCCACACATACTTGCAAATTCAGCACAAGCTCTACTGCCAGTAAAGTTTGATATACAATTATGGGAGTCTCCTCCATTGCTGGAAAAGACCTTGGATGCCTTTACCAAGTTAATCCAGGGCAGGTGAGGTTGGAAGGCACCTCTGGAGATCATGTAGTCCAGCTCCCCTGCTCAGAACACAGTCAGCTACAACAGGTTGCTGAGCATCGTCATGTCCAGTTGGGTTTGAATATCTGCAAGGATGGCATCTCTCTTGACAACCTGTTCCAGTGTTCAATCGCCCTCAAAGTAAAGGTGTGGTTTTCTTACGTTTAAATGGAATTTCCTGTGTTTCAGTTTGTGCCCATTGCCTCTTGTCCTGTCACTAGGCACCACAGAGAATAGTGTGGCTCCATCTTCTTTACTTTGCAGGTATTTCTACATGTTGATAAGATCTCCCTGAGCCTTCTCTTCTGCAGGCTAAAAAATTCACAGTGCTCTCAGCCTCTCCTCGTGTGACACATGCTCCAGTCATTTTTTCAGTCATCTTTGTGGCCATTCACTGGACTCACTCCAGTATGTCCGTGTCTCTCTTGTACTAGGGAGCTCAGGACTGGAGCCATTACTCCAGATACTGCGTCACAAGTGCTGAATAGAGGGCAAAGATCACCTCCCTCAACCTGCTGGCAGCTGTCTTCCTGGTGCAGCCCAAGGAGGCTGTTGGCCTGCTTTGCTGCAAGGGCACATTGCTGCCTCGTGGTCAACATGGAGCCTGTGAGGACCTCCAGGTAATTTTCTGCCAAGCTGCTCCACAGCCAATTGGTCCCCAGTCAGTCTTGGGCCCCCAGCCTATCCTGGTGCATGAGGTTATTCCACCCCAGGTAGAGGGCTTGCTGCTTCTCTTTTTTTGAACTTCGTGAAGTTCCTGTCACCCCATTTCTCCGGCCTGTCAAAGTCCCTCTGGATGGCAGCAAATCCTTTTGGTTTATCAACCACTTCTCCTTGCTTTGTATCATCAGCAAAATTGTGGAGTGTGCACTGAGTCCCTTTGTCCAGGTCATTAATGAAGTTATTAAACAGTATTGGCCCCAGTATTAACCCCTGGGGTACACCACTAGTGACTGGCCTCCAGGTGGACTTTGTGCCACTGATCACAACCCTTTGAGCCCACGAGTTCAGACAGTTTTGAAACTTGACTTACTGTCCACGTATCTAGTCCATATTTCCTTACTCAACAGTGGGCCATTTTGCTGTGTAAAGGGCTCTCAAAATTCCCAAACCCTGCTAAAGCCCTGGATTAAGTGAAATGCAATATTTTATGTAACCTGTTTGTCCATTAGGTCAGTTTGATCGTTTGATCACTTACAACAGCATCTGATCATACTGCTGTCATCCTATACTTCAAAAAGTTTCCCAAGGCTTTAAATTTTATATAAATCTGCATGTTCAGTGGTATAACTTAGCTCCTAAAAATTATTTAAACTCTTTTGAAATACTAAATTGCTTTAGTAGCATTTTTCTTCTGATGTTTTTTGTTGGTGTGTGATTATTCTCTAGTGAATAAAACCCAAGAAGCCCTTGGCAGTATCACAGTTTGGAACAAATCTTTATGTGAAGAGCACCTGTCTTCCATTGCTGGTGATGAACACCAAGCTTACTCAGCGCTTCTCTCTCCATCCTTTTGTTCATTGGCCTTGAAATCCAAACTCAACAAATGAATCTTTTAGGACATTCTTTCCTGTCTTTTCAACTTTTGTCTTGCCCAGTATGGAATTACTATATTTTGCCTAACTTGGCTTCACTTTGGCCTTCATAATCTGATCCTTTTTGGACAATCATTTTACATCATGCTCTCTGTATGGCCCAAAAATGTACCTCAGTATTTATTTGGAAAGTATTTAAGTGTCTTCTTTTCTCTTTGCTGAATATTCACCTAAAACAGTGGAATCAACAGTGATCTTTACATATATTAAAACTAAATTATTTAACCCCTTTATGTACAGTGTTTTGGGATTAAAACTGGTATAATTACATTCTCTGATAGGTTCTCTACCTCTACCGTGACTTCAATTTTACAGATGTAGACTTGGCTTTCAATTAGGTCACTGCAAATCATCCTTCAATATCAATGGAAGATGGAAGGTGACATGCTTTTAGTCATGCTAATGTGGATCTGGTGGTTGTCGTGGGGAGCATCATGTAGGGATTTTGTGCAGTTTATATAATTTTATGTATTGTAGTTTGATGCTAATGTTAAAAAAAAAAAGAGTTCTTACTTTACGAACCAGTCATTCAGCAATGCACATTAAACTGAATCTTTGTCTGCTGTTTCTGGTGTCCAGTGACTGATCAATAAAATTGAACAAGGACAAAGAAAAATATGAGGAAGTGTGTGAAAACTGAATTGTTTCCAAGGAATGCTCAGCAGGAGGTCGGGAGATCCAGTGAATAATTTTTCTTCAGTTCTTTGTTTACCACTTCTACTTTACCATACTTCCTGTCTCTTTATAAGCTAATAGTGCTAATAATCATTACTGATATAAGATTGCCTTCTCATGGCTCTACTGTGCCTCATTAAAGCTTCAGAAGTTGCTGGATTTTGTTTTAACTAATTCAATGAAAGTCATTAATTAAAAAATGAAGAACATTGGTTTTACTGTAAGCACAAGTATTGTGAGCATTATTGTGTAAGTATCCTTTCTTTTTCATGGTAAACAGATTTTTTAATCTCCCACTGCATAATGGTACAGGGAGATTGTTCAAAATGAAAACAACAATGCTGATTATATTTAATACATAAACATATTTACATTCCTTTTTGTGTGATGATACGCAGCTAACCCGTATAGCAGCCCCACTACCTGTTGACTCGTAGATGCTTGAATGGTTTAGTTCACAGGAGTGGTGTGGTACTAAAAGTCCTGGCAACAAGCATCATAGACTGTGTACTTGTGCACAGTATTCTGTTAAGTAAGGCACACACCTTTTGCGCTTTACAGGGAAAATGCTCTTAGGTGTAAGAATCTGGCACATGTGCATAGCAGTGCTGGTCTAAATGGTGGCAACTTTTGTGTGAATCAGGCAAGAGTTTCAGTAACTTTCAGCGTATGCTGAGTTGATTTGCCAGCCCATCATGACTTCATACATAAAGTCTAATGCGTGGGATTCTGCTGGCACACATGGGGAGAGACCCAAAGCCATACTCCATCCTGTGACATTTGGACGGCACTTGAGATCTTTACTGAATAAAAAACTTTTAAAAATAATTTCCAAATCCTCAGTTCCCAAGGTAGTTATCAAAAAAAGCAAGGGAATTAGGAATTAAATATGAAATCCTTTCCTACCTCTATGCCATGTGAAGGTTAATAAAATTTGTTCCCATAAACAATAGCATGGGAGAAATCTTAGTTGCAATGTTTGCAGTAGAAGACAAATCCTAGTTTCAGGCTTGATTCTCAATTGGCTTACTGATACAAGTTTATGTCAGACATTTGGGGTGGGAAGCTGTATATATTAAAGCACTGACCTTAACGAGAGTCATGCAGCTAAAGTCCTGCACAGTTCTTTTAAAATGTCAGGGGTTAATGTTATTTAAATGCAGTATTTGGTGGTTTAATTGAGTCATGCTTCGTTGTCTTTTACTGCACATTAATGCCAATGAAACACTGATTGTTGACAGAAAGTTCTCTTCAGCAAAGTATACACTGACATATCGTGCTGCTGTAGAAAAAGTGTGCAAGACAGAGCAGTCGTACTCTGCTGGAGTAGGAATCCTATACTGTCTAAATGGTGGCAACACTCATTATACAGACAGGAAATGTGAACTAGTTTTTTTTCTTGTATATGTTTTCAGACTGCCTCTTGAGAGGACTGATAAGACAGAATTGTTGGGTCTTTAGAGAAATAAATTAATCTCAAGATTTTTTTGTTGGATGTGTCACACAAGTGAGTAAATGTACCTTGAAAAGTACAAAGCCAACTCCACAAGGCGGATTTGTTATAGAAGCACCTTCTGATAGCTTTTGTAAGCTTGCCTTAGGACACACCAATGGCTTTTCATCTTGTCTTTGTCTAAGTTTGGAAAAAATAACTTCATGTTCTTTCTCTGAATACTTCTGTGTTAAGTCTCCATGCCAGTCTAAAACCCTCAAGAGGAAATAGATGCTGGCTTGGCAAGTGAGAGATAGAAAATACTGTAAATTGTGGACTCAAACAAACAAAAGCTTTTGAAGAGGAATATGGGAAGCAATAAACACTGGTGAGCTTACAAGAGGTTGTGTGGACAATGGGTGGAGTATATTTCATATTGTGCTTTTGCACGGTAGAATAACTATTCCAAAATAACTGCCCTCATATGGACAGCTGTTACATACTTCCTTATTTTGGCTGAAGTAGTCTGCACGCTGTTTGTCTAGTCCCATAGGGCTTTGTTATGCTTTTGGGCTCTGTGCTTTCCAGGATTTTTCTCATGACTGCAGGATGCTTTCTGGAAGTCATTAGAATTCTGTGTCTTGGAAATGAGTTTGCAAATGCTCATGAGTTACGACTTTTTTTTATTTTTTGCAAGCCAATGTCATTTTTCAAGTTGATGTCAGCCAGCCTGGTTGAAGCCTGCAACTGCAAATGGACCCAGCTTATGTGAAACTTTTGATGCATTGTGTGAACTTCCTGGTTCTTATACTGTCTTATTAGGTGACACTGGGACATCACGCTTGGGCTCCTAAGGGAATAACTAAGTGTTTGAATCTTATGTGAGTGGTAAATCACAAAGAGTTTCTGTAGAAAGTTGTAATGGTCGGAGCTTCTTAGAAGCAGCAGCCCATTTAAGTACCTGCCTTTATGGGTTTAAGTAAATTTATTTAGCTTCCTCCTAGTGTCTAAGATATCATGAAAGTGTTTCAAACCAGATTAACTACTTCACAGTAGGAATCACTGGTAAAGTTTGCAGATCTATGTCTTCTTCCAAGATCTGCACTGAGTCTCTTGTATACTATGGAAAGCAGTATAGTTCAGCAGGCAGAGCCTATAGAGCTCTGACATATGGGAACTCAATTCTCTTGTATGCCACTGGCTCAAGGGCAAAAAATAAATCCTTCCAGCTTCCAGCAACTCACAACTGTGCTGCAAAGAGCACTGAGCAATACAGAGCGGTGAAGCCATAAGGAGGCTTGGGGGAACCTGCTGTAGCTCAAAGTCTAATTGTCCATGCAGTGTGTTTGTATATGAACATTTGAGTTGGGTGTTGGCTTTTTGAACATGTTAATGCTTTATTTTATTTAATGTATTCTTTAGCACTCTGTGGTGTATCTGCTGTTACATATATTGTGCACGTTGCGCTGAACTCCTTATTTTACCCAGAAGCACTTATAGCAGGTAGAACCAACTGTTGCTTGGTGAACTGTTGAGCCTCTGTTAAGGCAGAGTGTGTTAAATTATTAGCGAGAGAGAAGAGGAAACTTGATGATTACCAGTAAACTGAGAAGAATTTATTGTATGGCATTGTAAATAAACCCCTTTTTAAAGGGGTGAGCCAAATATCACAATCTTAGGCTAACTGCAAAGCAGTGCTAGTTATTTGGTCAAAAAGCTCCAAGAAGAAAGGCATGTAAAACTGACCAATTAGAAAAACTGTGCTAATATTTTCCTAATGGACATCCTAATTTAGGAAAATAGTATATAAAAGGGGACAATAGCTAGAAACAGCTTTAATTGTGAAGAACCAGAAAGAAAAGAAGACCTAGGAATCTCTGGATAGCTTCAGACGACATCAGGTAACTTGTAGCCTTGTTCAGTGGCAAAAGGCTGTGTTTGTTTCTAAAGAAAGGGTTTGTGATTTTAGCAATAAATTAGGATTTGGACACCAAATGCTGGCTGTGGCTCCCTGTAAGAAAAAGAACAACAAACCCTTTATCTTTCATGTCAACTGCTACTTAAAAAAAAAAAAAAACAAAGAAACAAACAAAAAAATTCCCAGCTTACCCTTCCAGATGGAATCCTTTTGTCCAGGAGCCTGATTATAAGTTCTCCTAAGTAAGAATTTGTACCCATTTTTCTCCAGTACTTTTCAAAAATATTTTCATTCTCAGATGAAAAATATTATCTATCTGCAAAGTGCATTCATTCTCATCTCTATTGTATTAATGTCCTGCAGTCTGTGAAGGTATCTTAATTTACTGAAAATGCAAATTTCCTCCAGTCTGAAACACTTACCTTTACAACTGTAACTACATCAAAAGTCTTCATTAAGTATTTGTGGAATACTTGTTGTTTGTGTTGCACTTTTGTACCTATATGATTGGCTGATCACTGCACAGGGAAAGGTAGGAAAATCAATAAATGTTACTACTGGGATATTGGATTTGCTAGAATTTCAAACAAATTGCTTAAAACCTAACAGAGAACACCCTGACTGAACTGACTCTGGAGTAATAGTAAATTTAAAAGGAAGTGATGAATAGGACCTTTTATGAATGGCTCAGACTTGTTTTCCTGTAAACTAAACTTAGAAGCTGCTGGTTTTCTACATAAATAAAATTAAATACCTTTGTTAATGGATCTACTGTCCATTTTCTTTTCAGGAGACATTTGCCTACAGTGGTCCCCTGTGGTCACAGGTTCTGACCAGACTACAAAAGGATGAAGATTCACAAGCCATATAATGCCATTCTCTGCAAAGGAAAAGTAGGTTCCTTCCCCTATCAGAAGCAGCTAGTTTTACAGTGGGCTGAGCAGAAGCGCATGATTCTTCCTATTTCAGCAAAAATGTTTCTGTCTCACGTACACACACAGCTTGACTTCCTGAAGGGTACAGATTAAACGGCTGGGGTTATTTGAAAAGTGTCTGAAGTCCTCTTCCTAGCCATAAAGAATTGCACTATAAAGATTTATAATTTGAAAGGGAGGAGTTTCCTCTTTTTTGGTGCTGCACAAAAAGACTTGTTTTCTTTTAATAACTGAAATGGTTTCTACCTCTGTCTGAGTCTACAAGAACCTCTTACAAAGTTCATAGAGCAGTTACAGTTCACCACGTGAGCTAGTCAAATACAAACTTATTTCTCTGAGCAGCTGCTAGTCATCTTTTTCATTAAACCAGTTGTCTAATTCACATCCAATTTAGAGACTATAATTTTATAGACAAGTCTGAGGATCTCAGAAAGATATAGATCTTAGGGACATGAAGATGAAATGTGGAGAGCTACTTGGGTTGACTTTAGACTGGAATCTAGGCTGTAGTCCTGAGGAAAGTCTTGTGCTAGGAATTTCTGCATGGCTTCCACAAGCTTTTTTTTTTCCAGTTTCCAATTCTGAGTTTCCTGTGTCTGCTTTGTTCCTCTTATTGTGTATGTATATGTGTATTTATTTTCACAACCAAAATTCTGCCTTTTCCAGAATGAAGGAGTTCTTTGTGAGAATGAAGGAAGGAAGAAAGTAGATGCAGGTAGTGCAACTTTGAGTGTTTCTAGAATTGCCTACATATTAGAGCAGAGTTTAAACATTCTGTCAGAAATACAGGGTCACTCAACTGCGTTGTAAACCTCATACCCCAGTTTTCTTGTTCTGACTACCAACGTAAGTCAATTCTAAGTGACATTTTAATACATTTTCTTTGCCCCAGTTATTCATACTGTGAGGGTTTTGTCTAAAAAGAGGTGTCCAGTCCCCAAAGACAGCATTATTTTACCATTATTACTCAAACTCAGCTGCTTTTCTTAAAACAATCAAATAAAAGATACCATATACATGTTAACTAAAAAGTTTCAAGATGGGAACTTAGAGGACTGCAAAGGTGATAGAAAAATGGTCATTAAAATCAGTCCATTCACTTGGCACATATATGAAAAACATAGTGTGCAATGCACAATAATAATGAGACACACCAATACACAGGCATACAGCTATCGGTCTACACCAATACACAGGCATACAGCTATCAGTCCAATAAAAGGCTGGAGGGGGAACTTCATCACTGCAAAACCTGAGGTTTGTGTCCACAGGAAATGAGAGGATGAGCATATCCTAAAATACCATCGTTCATTCTCTCTGTCTTTAGCTTACAGTACCCAAGAGTGGTTTGTTAAGGAGCTGTTCCTGTTTTATGATGATTACTTCATCTATTCCGTGATGCCAGCACACGAGTGATGTGATCGTTCTCATCGGTCACAGAACTAAGTCATCAAATTCATAAATTGTTGCAGCAAATAACTGCAAGCAAGCCACTGGCTTACAAATCACAGAATCACAGAATGGTTCAGGTTGGAAGGGACCTCTGAAGATCATCTAGTCTGACCCCCCTGCTCAGAGCAGGGCCAGCTAGAGCAGATTTTCTAGGGCTGTGTTTAGCTGGGTTTTGAATATCTCCAAGGATGGAGACTCCACAACCTCCGTGGGCAACCTGTGCCAGTGCTCAATCACCCTCACAGTAAAAAAAGTGTTTCCTGATGTTTAGAGGAAACCCCTTGTGTTTCAGTTTGTGCCCATTGCCTCTTGTCTTGTCACTGGGCACCACAGAGAAGAGTCTGGCTCCCTCATCTTCATTCCCTCCTGTCAGGTATTTATACACATGGATAAGATTCCCCTGAGTCTGCTTTTCTCCAGGCTGAACAGGCCCAGCTCTCTCAGCCTCTCCTCCTATGAAAGGTGCTCCAGTAACTTGATCATCTTTGTTGCCCTGCACAGGAGTTGTTCCAGTATGTCCATGTCTCTTCTGTACTGGGCAGCCCAGAACTGAACACAGTACTCCAGATGTGGCCTCACCAGTGCTAAGCAGAGTGGAAGGATCACCTTCCTCGACCTGCTAACCACTCTCTGCCTAAAGCAGCCCACAATACTGTTGGCCTTTTATACTGTGAGACTGCATTGCTGCCTCATGGACAGCTTGTTGCCCAGATCTCCCAAATCCTTTTCTGCAGAGCTGCTTTCCAGCTGGGTGGCCAGCATGTACTGGTGCCTGGGGTTATTCCTCCCCGGTTACAAGACTTTCCATTTCTCCTGGTTGAGCTTACGGAGTTTCCTCTCTGCCCAGTTCTCTAGCTTGTTGAAGTCCCTCTGAATGGCAGCAAAATGCTCTGGTGTATCAGTCACACTTCCCAGTTTTGTATCATCTGTGAACCTGGTGAGGATGCACTCCATCCCATCCTCCAGGCCGTTAATGGAGATGGTGAACAGCACTGGGCCTGATTGTTCAGCCACTTTTTAGTCCACTTATCTAAGCTGTACTTTGTCAGCTTATCTATGATGATGTTAAAGGAGACAGTGTCAAAGACTTTGCTAAAGTCAGGGTAAACACCATTCATTGTTCTTCCTTCATCCACCAAGCTAGTCACCAGATTGTAGAAGGCAATGAGGTTGGTCAAGCATGATCTTCCCTTTGTAAATCCATGCTGACTATTCCAAATCACCTTCTTGTCATTCATGTGTCTGGAAACAGTTTCCAGGAGCAGTTGTTCATCACCTTCCTAGGGACTGAGGTGATGCTGAAGGGCCTGTAGTTCTCCCCATCTTCCTTTTTGCCATTCTTGAAGACTGGAGTGATATTTGCTCTGTTCTAGTCTTCGAGAACCTCTCCTAGTCACCATGACCATTCAAAGACAATTGAGAGCAGCCTCATAGTGACATCAGCAGCTCCCTCAGCACTCTTCAGCTTATGTACAAACACTTTGTTTATGTGTTCCCTAACCTGGTCCTTCTTCACTGGGGGTAAGTCAGTCTTCCTTGCTTCAGATTTTCCCTCTGGTCTCAGGGGCCTGGGATTCCTGAAAGCAGTTTTTATGGGTAAAGATTGAGGCAAAGAAGGCATAAAGTACCTCATCCTTCTCTACGTCAGTAATCACCAGTTTCCCAGCTCCATTCAGCAGTGGGCTCACATTTTCCTTTTGCTGTTCACGTACTTGTAGAATACTTCCCTGTTGTCCTTCACATTCCTTGGCAGATTCAACTCCAGGTGGGCCTTGGCTTTCCTAACCCCATCCCTGCACGACTGGACAGCAACAGTATACTCCTTCTGGGTCACTTGACCCTGCTCCCACCTCTTGTCCACTTCCCTTTTATGTCTGAGTTCATTGCTTGAATAAAATGGAAATGAGAGGTCACTGAGAGTTGTTCTTCCACATCTACCTGTAACTGTTGATTTTGTTGATTAACAGAGAGGGGGACAAATACAAAGTCACATTAACTGCTACTATGTGCTACATGTGACCAAAGATCAGCAGAAATACAGCTGCTTGTTGGTAGGCTATGAACTGCCAGACCTTCAAACACTTTCATTTTGATGGACTTAATTGTCACCTAGAACTCCTTGGGTTAAAAAGTTAGACTATATCCCAAAATAAACAGCTTAATTGTATTTGTAGCAGGGAAAATTGCTATAATTTCCTCATCCGTATTCTAGGTTTTGCAGATAGATATGGAAGTATATCTACAGGTGAAGTTTATTTCTATCTGTTTTTCCATGTCAAATGAGAAATTCTGAGAATAGTAAGGAAATTGTAAAAAAAGTTATTCGTATTACTAGTTAATAGAACCTCTGCAGTTTTTAAAAAGAATACTTCAGAAACAAGTGGTGAATAAGAATGGATCATATAACACATGGATGAAAGTGGCATTTATAGAAACTGCTGATGTTCAGAAAATGAAAGGGCTGGTAATAGCAATTAATGATTGTGAAGTCTGCTACTCTGTTCTGTGAGATGTTAAAACCACGTCTGAAAAGGGGAGAAGATTAAAATACATATTGATTGGCTGATGGGCAAAAGGTAAGGTTTAAAAGCAAAGAATTGACTAATATGTGTGGTATTAATTAAACTCTTCTCATCATTGTGAATAAACAAGGGCTGATAACCCATATCTGTGAATTCCTGAATTGATTCCAGATTGAGTGTACTTCAAAGGTGTATGCCATGTAAACCAGAAATCACCTTCAGAAGGGTCTTTTCCTGCAGTGCAGGGGAACTGCAAGACACGATGTTTTCTGCTGCACGATTTTCATTCTGAGTTTTCCTGCTGACTTAATAGGCAACACATAGTGGGTGGATTAAGATAGGCCCTACAGTGTAGAAGTTTGCCAGACATACCTAATATGTCTTCCATGAGGACAGACAACACAGAAAAGGCAAGTGTGTCCATTTAATCAGCTGTTGATAACCAGATGTGACCAGTTGTAAAATATTTGGATTAAACCTGCAAACATGGAGACATCAGGGTCCTGTTGAGAAAGGACAGTAAGGGTGGTGCTTTGGAAGCAGGACTGATAAACCATACAGAGACTAAGGTGGGATATCTGCTGTGTGAAATCCTGACCCTATTAAAATGAACAGGAATTTTGACCTTTTATTCACCAAGACCTATATTACACCCAAGATGAAT
The DNA here is from genome assembly GCF_018139145.2 of Gymnogyps californianus. Lineage (NCBI taxonomy): Eukaryota > Metazoa > Chordata > Aves > Accipitriformes > Cathartidae > Gymnogyps > Gymnogyps californianus. Next base: position 49,374,114 of record NC_059500.1, on the reverse strand, counting down.
TACTTGCCTGCTAGGATGCCCAATGCTTTAAGGAACGTTACTCAGGCAACATGTGCTTCTCAGTGTGTCTCCTGCCTTGGGTGTAGATCTTTTTGGTGGGAGAAAGAGTAACAATACTCAGCACTTCTTTTCTCTGAGACTTTGAAAGCCTTTTATAAGGTGCCTTTAGGTCATTTTAAGACTGCTGCAACTATGGCCCAAAGAAGTTTTAAAGGACTTGTCTAAGCTAAAACACTCCCTACTGTGAGATAAATAGAGCCAAATATTCTGCCTCCTTATCTTATATGGGTCCCGTTTCCCTTGTCTGTGGTTCTCTCATATTTTGTTCTCTCATATTTTGATACTTAAAATAAAATTTAAAAATTAGAAGAATGAAACCTGGGTTAGAAGAGTTCAGTGAAGAGGACAAAGTGTCTGCCTCATGACTACTTGGTGTCCCCAGCTTGTATGCAGGTTATATATATTTTTTTCCCCATTTTCTTTTCTATGTCTTTTCTATAAATATGTTTTACTGACATTAAAGACTATCCTGTCATGGAGTGTTGCACAACCAAGAAAGATCTGTAGCACAGATAGCAAAGAAATACGGTAGGAGAAAGTATGTCACTCCTTGCCATCAGCTGAAAGCACAGAAAGATTTCCACAGTTTAGCAGAGTCCTTAAGTAAAAAGATTTAATTGAAACTCAACCTGCATAAGTAAGGTTGACTGAGCTCTGTGTACTAGCTAGTTTGGGTAGTTGTTTTTGAATTTAAACAAAAATTAGGTGTTCCAGAATGTCAGAAACTGAGCTGCAGCCTGACCATCTCCACAGCACAGGTCCAGAGAGGGCAGCAGGGCTGCAACCTCCCTCCGCTGTTTGTTGGTGCACCAACATGCCTCGCCCAGAAAGCTGCCACCCTGACCACTGAGTATTTCTGCAGTGGCCACTACAAGCATTGACTGGCATTTGTGATGGCCATGCTCTTTGTCAAAATTATCCCTTCTTCATCCAGTCACTTTTCCAGTCCAATCTTGATGCACTTTTGCATTCGCAGATCTTTGCAGGTAGGAGGCTGTGGCTGCCTCGGCCAGCCGGTCATCTTTGAAGTGCTGGCTCTCTCGTACAGTATCATATTGCTCTAGTATTGGTGAGGCGAAAACGGACTGACACCATTGTGAACTGCTAGTTGTTTCTTGCATTCCCATCACATATTCAGGCAGCAGTGCTATGTCATCTACAATCTTTTTCACCTGCTTCCCTTCAGTTGTATCTGACGCCCTTATTAGAGTTTCAACTGATTTCTGCTGCTGCATCACCCAGTCAACACTGAACAGTGCAAGGTTTAAACATGAAAAAAATGCTGCCCTGGTTACTCCCTGGGTTGTCTATAAGCCGCGCAGGATTCCCTACTGTTTGTTTTCACGTAAGATTCAGTGCGGTTTCTGGCAAAGCCAGTGATCTCAATAGCAAAGTTGCAGTGGTAGCACCACTATGAAAATTTTTCTCTGTTTCTCTTGTCCAAGCTCCTTTAAAAAGTAAGGAAGTTGATTATCACACTGTTTTCAGTACTTAGCACTGCTCCGTATTATGTCAAGATGTATCAGGCAGGGGAGCTTCATACTGACAGTGCTCAGGCATGTATTTCCAAAGGCATCAATTAGCAAATTAGCAACCCTACCTCATGAGACAATTGAACAGGTTTACTGTATTTTTGCTATCATAACAACATGCATTACCTGGTGCTTTTCATCTAGAAAGCCTACTAGTGCGTTAAAGCCAGTGGAATATTAAAATCTGTCATTTGCAGAGGTAAGCTGAGGGACAGAGTGATTAAGTGACTGGCTCCCAAAACTGGTCAAGAGTAAATTTTAACATAGATTTATGGGATCCAGGTTCTCAGCCCCCTTTCAAGACACAAAATTGCACTAGGGTTTTTGTGTTGCTGCTTCATGTGCTTTCCACTCATTAAAAAAAATACAACAAATTCAGTAGTAATCTGTGGTTGAGACCTAAGAAAATAGAGGTCTAAGAAAATTCAGTATTTTCTTCCTAGTCAGTTTCAATCAAAATTGAATTGTTGCTGGCCTTAGAGATGAATATTTCAACCAAGTGGCTAAATGAAAGGCAAAACCTAGCTCTGGCAATCTGTTCATGAAAACAGTCCCTTTTTCTTCAGTGGTTCAGAGAACCAGGTTCTTGGCATAGCCTTGTTACAATTTGTAAAACATCTTAATTATCCATTCTTTTTTTTTTTTTAATGTAGTTTTATAAAGGCGGGAACTAGGATCATTCTTGTTGTGTCTTTCCTAGTGCATCAGTTCAGTTAGTTAGTTTCTTGTGAAGAGCATCAGGAAGTATGGGTGGAAAACACATGTAATCTGACTTTTATGATAAACTGCCTAAAAATGACAACTGAATAAGTATTTTTGAAAGTGAGAAAAGTGCATTTACTTGCCCTTTAAATCCACTTACAAAATTGGCACCAGTTCTCCTTTTTGTTTGGTTTCCTTATTCTGTCATGTTAAGAAGTGGCCTGTGCTGCTACTATCTGTCAAGCTCCCCCCTTGTACTGGAACACACTGCAGCTTGTCCCACTGGAGAGTTCAGGCATATTGTATTCAAATCTTACTTTTGCTGAAGATATATATCTACAGTTCATCAGGCTAATGCAAGGAATAATTACGAGTAATTAGGATGAAATCTAGCAAATTACTAAAACCAGACAGGATCTGTTGTTTAAAAAATAAATATGTATCAGTGTTCACAACTGATTTCTTTCTTTACTGGGCATCATGCAGTTCAGAGGAAGAGACCTCTAGGACTAAATCATCTTGTCTGGGGGAAGAGTAGAGAAAGAAGGAGAAGACATGCAGGAGTTGCTCATGGGCGCTGTGTTTCCTTGCAAAGATGCCATACATCTAGTGGTTGTCTGTCTGAAGATGTGACTCAAGGATCCAGGCCTATTTTTGCCTTTCAGTGCTAGGCCCTCAGTCCAGCATGTTCCCGTCTTCTAAGGTTTGGAAAGGTGCTTTTTCCTATGTGTTATGCCCACACAGGAACCAGTCACACTAGTGGGCAGGCCTGAAGGGCATTCAAAGTTCATTGGTTTTGCAGCAGGATGCCAGGACTGGCCATGTGTAGTGCAGGCTGAAGAAGACATACCGAAGGGAGACCTGGCACTAACCTGATACAAATGTTATCATTTAATGCAAGAATGAGGTGGTGCTGTGGCAGGCAGTATTTTATTGCAAGGAAAAAGCAACAGCAAAGAGTTTCTAAAATTGTGTTGAGCCAACTCAGCATGTCTTTTTGACCTGTGACGGCTGGATTTCTGTAGCGCTGAACACAACCCAACTCTCTGTTTGCCTACACAAGATGCTGACACCCACAGTGCCTGGCAGGATTTTGCTAACAAGGTTTTTACACCCATTCCTCTTACAACAGAAAACGCAGCAGAAGTTTTCAACTGTACAACTTTTTTTCTCTTTTTCCCTTCTGATCATGTACGTCTAGGTCCCTGTTGCTGTAAAGCCTCTTGGGCCTTCCAGCTATCATGTAAGAAACAGCCTGTTTAGCTGGGCTATTCATGCTTTCTACTTTGTCTGGGTTTTTCAGCATTATTCTGATTTAATATCTGTTCTTATATGCGCAGGGGAAGGAGAGATACAAGTGCTGTAAAAACATTCAAAGATAATTATCAATTGAAAGAGGGGGTGAGGGATTGGAAAGCCACTAATAAAAAAAAGAAAAAAAAAGGTATAAATATGTGAAACTGGATTTTCTTCCTCCATGTTACTTCCACAGTTTCTTCTTCTCCCTTAGGGGTGCTCTGGCTAGGAGCCACACTTCTAGTAACATAGGGTATTTTCAGACACCCCAGATTGCGTCAGGAAGTGGAAGCCAAAGAATGAACCAAAATATTGAGTTTTCTCTCATGAATACCTTTATTTCTCCAGAAATGCTTGAAAATGGCCTTCTGCGATACTCTTTCCCATCGCAGGGCAGGTGGATGTAATGTCTCCAAGGGGCAGCAGAGCTGTTCCCAGCCTCCCCAGAAAGAGAGATCATTTTGCCGTGACAGGGCTGTTTGGAGCGCTGTCAATCCCAGCTGTCTTTGAGAAGCAGATCTCCGAAATGCCATTGTCACAGTCACTGTTCAGAGTGGAAACATGCTGCGACTTAGAGTTATCATAGAAGTGTATGTGAGCTATGACAATTTAATGTTTCTACTACAGTAAATTTTAGGCAGGCTGACGCTGTCTCTATTAGTAACTCCACAGCATCTAGCTGATCATGCTGGCACCAAGGTTTTTACTATGCTTCAGGAGCTCAAGGCTTTTTTGTCAGAATGTTGCAAAACCTGCGATAAGTTAACTAGCAACTAAAAGCTGTAAAAAGGCTCTAAACTGCAAATATGGCATGGCACAGACCTTTCAAAAAATGTTTCAGGTAAAAGCCTCATCATATTAATTCCTGTGAGCTGTATATGTCTTGAACATAGATTGAAGTGTAAGATAAATGGGAATACATCCCACATGCTAGAATGCCACAGTGTACTCGAGTAACCAAATGTGAAAACTTACAGGTGTCGCTGCGAATTCACATACTGATGGGTACGAGTGGATCAGCTCGGAGAACTAAACCAGGCCAGTTTGGAGACTTCCTCTGGGAAGAAGCTGCTGCAAACACGCGGCCAGATTGGCAGGCTGTGATGTGCCGCCTGGGCAGGCAGAAGGTTTGTTTGGTCTGGGGAAGGAGCCACGGGGCCCCGGCGGCTGGGTGCCCCATGCTGGGCTCTGCCTCGGGTCCCGGTGAAGCTCAGCGTGGTGGGTCCCGTGGTCCTGCGTAAACAGATGTCCATGGGATGATTCACAAAACTTAAATTACACACAATAGTGCAAATGTTTAATTAATCAGGTCTCATGTCCTTATTATCCCCTCACTGGGTTTCACTAATAATGACCCAGAGGAAAATTCTGCTCCTGTCTGTGAATTATATTTTATTTATAAGGGTTTCATTTCTTAGACGATTTTTCTCTCTCATTTCTGAGTAGCACTACCAACAAGAAAATAAAATTCTGATGTCCTTTACAAGTAAAACTTGTGACTGGCCTAAAATTCAAAATCAGGGAGGGCTTTGTGCTACCTCACATGGTTCCTTTAGCAGAATAAATTAGAATAACTTAGCACTTAATACATCTCTTGCCTCACATTCACAGGATGCATAAATATTTGGCTGTAATCCTATCACTAAAGCTGAGAGGAAAAGAAAAGAGGTCTTGAAGGAAAAGCCATTCTGGATGAGGAAAGAAAGCAACCCCTTCCAAGTTGGTCTGTAAGCCATATGAAGTGTTAAATAGCAGAAGGGTGGCTGGAGCCAAGAATGGAGTTCCAGCTTCCTTCACTGACAATGCCTCCGCTACCCCCAAAAGCCAGCCACTGGAAAGAAAGTGTTAAAAAGGATATTGTTTGCATTAAGGGGCTGAATTTTCCACTGGGTAATCATCAGTGAAACCCAGTGAAGGGCAAATGAGGATGGCAGGCCTGATTAATTAAACATGTGCTACAGTGCTAAGAGCAAGATTTATGCTATTGGTTTTACAAGAGTCACTGACATTAATACTGCTAGTAGAAATTTTGAGCTACTGTTTACTGTTTCCATCTTTCACTGCAAAACTGGTGTTAAAAGTACAAATGAGGGTTGTGGAGTATTGCTGTAACATTGCAGTTTCGCTCTCTAAATGTTACTCCTGCTCTACAGAAGAGATCTTGCAGTGCTGATGTTACATGCGCTGTTGCATTATTTGTATTATAATCTCCAATTCTGGAGGCTTTCAAACCTGATTACAAAAATTTACTTTGGGCTAAAATCCACTTTACAAAGATCTCCATCCAAGATACATGTGTTTGCTTATGTATACATAAGTGCACTCCCCTTCGTACAGGATACAATATGGAACTTCCTGAAAAATGGAAAGAAAAATAACAGTGTATGCATATGTAAGTTATAGGAATGCAAACAGGTATCTACCAAGTGATCTGTGAAGCTGTACACATGGTGATGTGTGGCATTGCATGCTGCTAAAGCCAAATGGCATGCTCTGTTTGAGCCTGAAAGAGACAAGTGTCATTACAAAGCATGGAGTAGAACAAAATAATGTTTTGGGGATAACAAGGGCTACTGTACATAGACACTCTCTTGTCTAAGCAAAAAGAGGCTTTTGTAAAGCTGTTGAGTATTTTCATCACTTCCAGGTTGATATGCAGCACATTCAGAAGTATCTATTTCATAATGTGTTAGTAGAGTAGAAGCTGAATGCCCTTGCACTATAAACGCTGTTTCAGAAATGTGTTTATAGGCAGTTCTGCTTTTGTTCATTAATATGCCACAGGAAATATAGCCGTAAAATCTGAAGTGTGGGGTGTGAATGTGTTTCTTGGGGTGGAAGGGTGGGTCGTCTGTTGCAAATCAGCTTGCTCACATCATGAAGAGCATGAATGGCAACCAACCAGGTCAGTGTCAGTTCAGGTTTTATTTTCCTGATAATGCACTCATGTGTTTACTTTTCCCATCACACTAACATGGAACATTTTGTTGGAATGATGCCTCTTCCTCTGGGGTAATTTTTTCCTTTCTTGACAAGAAACTCTCAATAGTCATGTATAGCCCAGTAAAGTCTGCAGATCTTGCGGTAACTTTGCAAGGTCTCAGGACTGAGTCAAGCTTGCCAGGCTTTGTGTGGGGTCTTCTTGGCCTGCCTGAAGCTTTGCTTTAGTTAATTTAGCTGTAACAACAATTCTTCCCGTGATCAGGTGACTGTTGCCTAATTTGTTTTGCTTATCTTTGTACAATCACAGAATAGCCATAATTTTATACCTTAGAGTATAGAAGTATTTTATAGTTTAGCCATAATTTTATATTTTGTTGTATAGTTACTCTGTGCAGAATGCAAAATTTATGACCCAACCATAATAGAGGTGTACAGGTATGGGTGATACGAGAGAGGGAACAGGCAGGCACTAGAGACCCAAGGGCTATAAACAATTTACCGCTGTCAGCTAAAGAGGCATGGACCTGGGACGTGAGCATAACTGGCCACAGGAGCAACAAGCAACAGGTATCTATCTACCAAGTGTAAAATACACCATACAGAGTAAATTGGGACGTAACATGAGCTCCAGACCAATAAAGACAAAGCGAAATGTAGAAGTGTGTCATGGAGGTGCTGCTGCCGACCTGAGGACATGCAAGGGCTGTGGGAGGGTCAGTATAAAACTAGAGAAAGGGGAAGATAGTAGGAGGTTTTGTATAACGATTTTTAAACCATATTATTAAGGAGATTTATTTTGTGTTAATTAGATCATTTGGATGGTGAGTGTTAGCATTGTTCTACCTGGACTCCTCATTAGAACTACTTGTTGTTGCTTAGTTACACTGTAGGATTTTAATTACACTAACAAGAAATTCTAGGCTTCCCTTATAAAGTGTGCTGCCCTTTTTGCCCCATAACATGTTTTTGAGTGTAACATCAAAGTAGTCCTGGCAAATAGGAAATTGCTGTTTGTTTGTTTTGTTAAGCATTCCTGTCTTATGAGGGACAATGCAGAATTTAAGTATTATAGCATAGATAGTGCCTACCTTGAAATGGGAAACCAGTTAGGGCTTTCCTATAGCAACACTCTTCCTACATTTATCTTCTTAGGGCAGATAGCAAGTGACAGCTTTGATGGAAAATTCATTATAATATGTATTTTAAAATACTGAACAGGCTAAGTCAGTAACCTCAGACAAGTGTCTCCCTTTAAACCTTCCTCTAAACCGAGGAAGTCTGTGGAGACCTTAGCAAAGACTGGATCTTCAAGCAAGCTCAGCAGCTCTAAGCACATGCCCGATGCTGGGGCATCACGTGAAGTTTCTGAAGTTATGGGTACCCAACATTTCCACTGTTGATCTGGTAGCAGGTGCTGGCCCCTGCAGCCTCCTGGCTCCACAGCATCCTGCAGAGCTCAGTGCTGAGCAAAGGCTCGGTGGTGCTGCTGGCTGGGTACCGTGGTCATCCCGTACTCTCTGCTAGGGTCATGTCTTCATTTGTTATGTGAGTCGTGTGTGCTCTCTTGTCAACACCCATGAGTACAGGGTGCCATGTGCTAAACTAAAAAATCACTTTGGGAGGGAGACTAGCCTGAAACCCAGCTTGGCAACAATGCTAGCACACCCAAACTGTCTTACAGTGATGACGGCTGGTTTTTGTGGCAGAAGAAATGAGGTGTGTCAAAGCATCTGGTGAGTGCAGGCCCCTCCTGATAATAGTGCACCTCTGCTGATTGATTACGTGCAATGTATACAGGAAGGATTTCATCTCCCTCAGACCTTGGTCTGTCTGTCTGGGACTGCTAAGTCCCTAATGAAGCTTTTCCTTTGTCATTTCCACTTATGAAACATAAAAGAAGTTTTGGAAAAGTGGTAACCTTTCCTGCCTGTAGATTAATGCAAAGATTTTCATGCAACAGGGCTTCATTTTGCAGTTTGTATGGGTATGGCATGCCTGCCTGAAGTCTTGCATCTGTCAGTTCACCATTGACAGCACATCAGTGGATAGAAGCATGACTGCTGAGTTCAAGTAGTGGGGAGACCTGTGTGAATTCGTAATTCTTGTTGTGATGGGCTTAATTCCTTGAAAAGGATTTTTACAAATTAAGCTGCTCACTGCTGCAGAGCTGTTCTTTCAGGTGTATCGCCATCAGCCACTGGGGAAAACCAGAACCACTGAGATCAGTCACAGGTGTGGATTTGTTATGAGTGATGTGAGGACGTGTTCTCTCTTCATCCACCCTGTTTAGAGTGAGCATCATATATGCTACAAACTAAGCACCTTGCTAAGAAGAAGGTACTAAGTAATGTTAAATTAGGTGACACTTTTCTGATGTGAAAAAAGGTTTTTGGTTTTATAGGGCATAGAAATATGGACTGAAAAATTTACAAACTCAACCTGCAGTGTCAATTGCAACCTGGACTTGCTATTCATCCCTCAAGGAACTAGTCCTGGCGTCTTGTCAACTTTGCATGGCACTGTGAGGAAGTAATTTAACCTCTCTGTATCTTGGTTTTCCTCATTTACTTTTTAAAAAAAAAAATCTTACATACCTTTCATGTGATTTTATGACTCCAACTAACAATTTGACAACAACTTTTATGTTTTCAAAGGAGCTGTTTTAAAAGAGCCTTGCACATGTAAGCTTGGAACATTTTTGATTGTTTTCTGAGTGGCTGAAGAGTGGTATGTATATTTGCATCTTAGAACAGATCAACAGATTTGCTCAGGTGAATAATGCTGCTAGGTAAAACTTTCAAGAATATTTCAGTATCTATTGTCCTGTTGAAAAACATCCCTTTGTGAAGTTTTTAATAAAATCTCATTCCTTTTCTAATTACATTTTATTATGTTTTGTTAGTTTTCCTTAATTTTTAAAGCTGCTGTTTTCTTCACTGTTCTTACCATGTTCTGCAGCTACCAGGCCACTGCCTAGACACCAGCTGCTCTGCGTACTGGTCTAGCAGGTGAAAATGCACTTAGCTGAGTAATCCACAGTTTTCAATAGACGGATAACTTGTGGGGGACTTTCAGTCCAGGTGACACGTGCTGCCAATGTCCCACAGCCTAATTTTGGAATTTCCAAAAATTGTACATATCAATTTTCTAACTTAGTCCAGGGAGCTTTATGCTAGACTTCACCTTGAAAAAGAGAAATTGATCTCAGAACTTCAAATCAGCAGTTTTTTAGATGTGAATTGTCTCGACTTGATAACATTTGTTATGTGCAAACAGAATACAGTCTGAACCAGCAATGCATGTACAAAAGGATGTTAAAGGGTCAGTTTCACAGACTTGAAAACAATTTTGAGTGAGATCATCTAGGAAGAAGAATCTTGTTATTAGGTATAAAACATTTCACTAGCTGCCCAACAAACTCACAGTCTAAAGGGCTATTATGGTTTAGGTTTTTGAAATTATTATTATTGTTGTTGTTGTTTCTTAAAAGTTAGGCATAGAGGTGAAAATAAACACCATCTTTTTTTCCCCAAAGATATAAAAATTATTAGATAAATAGAAAATAGTGTTGGTGAATGTGAGTTAAAAGGCAGGAAAAACAGAAAATTTATGAGGGAAGCAAAGTTCACAAACAGATGTCTATGGAGAAAGTCTACTGAGAAACAAAAGAAGTCTGCAATGACCCATTGGTAGTTGGTACAATTACTATTTATAGTGCAGAAGACATGGTAATTCAATAAATATCTTTGTTATAGACTTGATAAAAGCCCCTACTTCTGTCATGTAATGCTAAACACTCCTCAGTTCCAGTGATAATGAAAGATGATGTTAAAGAACATCTTTGAAAATCAGATTGTTTAATCACCTATTGAAAGAACTTATACCAGCAATTTTTGAACAAAATGGCTAAGAACTCCTCTGAGGCATTAACACTGACTTTTTTCCCTAACATGTCTTGTAACATTTCCAAGAAGGTAAAGCAAATACTGGGCCAGAATACAAAGGGGCTGCTCAGCCTGCTGTTTTGGACATTGGTGCTACATAAAATAATGGAAAATCAGCATAGGCCCTAAATAAAAGGATGATATTTCTGTTAACAGCAGTCAGCAGGGTTAAAGGAATAGGTCTGGGGAAATAACTGGTGTATTTGTGACATTTTAAAATGTTATTTGATAAAAGCAGTGTGTTGATCCAATAAGCTAAGAAATCTCTGGCGCATTTTATTTTGTATTAACATGCAATTTGGTTGAAAGCCTAGAATGGTACCAAACCAACACTGCACTCAGATAATGCATAAACGGGCAGGTCTCAAGAACATAATTACAAATGCCTCCTTTTCTCAGGCCACAGATACTTGACCTAGCCTTATGCTGTTTAACATTTCCCTGAGCAATGACTGTAACTGTTGCTGATAAATGGCTGCTCATTCCACAAGAATGGGGGGAGAGCAAATAGCGATATTGGTTATTTGGTATAGCCGGGATGCAAGAAAACAATATACATTTCCATGGCTCTTTCGTTAAAGGTAGTCTTATAATTGAGGGACTCTATCGTGGAAAAAAACCACGGTGGCTTTTGTTCATCATGAGCAAAGAGGGTTGTGCTGTGTTCAGCACCCGTAAGCCTGACACTGAGCTTGCTGCAATATTGCCCACCACTGGTCCCATGGTCCAGGAGGGAGCTGAGATATGGAGAGGGTTCAAGGAGAGGCCCCAGGTGATGGCAGACCCTGAGGGCGAGATGCAGTGTGGAGTGGCGTGCAGATTACTCCATAGGACCATTTTCTGTATTAGCCAAACTCCTAAAAAGATTAAAAGATGGGAAATTGAAGTTAGACAAATTCTGCCTAAAATGAAGACAGTTCTTCAAAGTGATAGTCACTGAAACAACTGGGGTCATGATTTATACCTGGGGGGAATTATTTTGGTCAAGATTTCTTTTTTCTTTTTTTCCTTTTCTAAAAAGTGCACTGTAGTTCAAGAGCATGCATTGGGCAGAAGCAGGCATTTCTTAAGGGAAGTTTGTTGTCTTTTGTTATGATGAGTCCATTCTGACATTAAACCCTATTGATCTATTCATAGAGGCTAAAGTCAATATTTAGGCATATCAATAACAGGTCTGACTTTTCAAAATTCTTCATTTGATTTCATTAACCTTAACTTCTGGTTGTTATTCTACTTCTCATTGATTACTTGTAAATATAAAAGAATGAGGATGCATTAGTGATTTTGACTACTGAAAAATTATTATCTGTACCATTATCACAAGGAAATAGAATTTCATATGGTCTTCATGTTTTCGTATATAACGGTATTGTATTTTTTCAATTTTCTAACACAAGAAGATGATACTGGTTGAGGATCTTTCTTTCCTCTGATGAGTTACACCAGTAAATTTAACAACAGCTGTTTTGATGCACTAAGTATTGTTTATTTTTCCAATGGAAGTGATGGAATAATACAGATTGCAAAAAGTTTCGTTTACTGCTATGTTGAATTGACTTATATTATTGTTTTCATTTTAGGCACAGGCTCTTAAAACCATCAGATCTCTGATGCTGTCTAAGGCCTGTTTAAATCTCACTCTGCTTGAAGCTTTCTGTCTGCCACAGTTAACTTGAAGTTTAAAAGTTGCTCATCTCCTGAAAACATTGAGAGGAACTTGGTTGTCCAGCTAAAATGCATCTTCACTTCTTCCGTTCGGCCTCTCTCTCAGGAATGATGCTAAAACACCAATTAAAATTAAGTCTGTAAATTTTAAAAATGTGCTTTAAGTTAAGGAAGAGAGACTGCTTATGTTTCTAGCTCAAATATCGCAATGTGATATGTGCCTGATGTACCATGCCAGGTATCCTCAGATGTTGCTAAAATTAATAGTCAGCCTTCTCCAGGAGCAGCCATATGAATGGCAGTCCTGCAGAGACCTGTGCTTGCAGCTCTTTCTACTGAAGTCAATAGGACTATGCAAGTAATTAGGAGTGTTCACTTGTCTGTCTTATAGACATTACTGTAAAAAGCAGACTTGGTGTTCACAGAGTGGAGTTCTGGTTTAATTACATTTTCTGAATGTTTTGTTAAATGACCCAGATACCGGAATAATTTCACTGGAATAAGCAAACTGCTTCAATCTCTAGTTTGATTCTAGCACAGCAGTAATTTGTAATGTAGAATTGCAAAGTATGTCTTATTTAAGACATAATGTGTATGAAAGGGAAACTTTATGTCACCTGTCACAATGAGGGATTTTTCCAAACAATGTACACTGGGTTGCTGCTTTTTAATTTGCTGCTCTTATACTTATGGTTCCTTTCTAATGGCACGACAAAACTGACTGGTGAAAAAACACAGAAAATTGAAATCCGGAATGAAATATAAAGAATGAATATGTACTGATATTTAATAGGATTTTTTTTTCCTTAAACAAGCTACAGGAGAAATTCTCTGCAAGTGATACATCCTGTGGTGGTAGGTATATGTAATCCCCTGACAATCCAACTTACGACTTCTTGAAAAACAAGTTCAGGGACATTTAGTGATTTTGTCAATCATTTTGTTCACTGTTACATTCTGGAATTCTCCGTGATGAACAGCATTCTTTACATTAGCAGAAAATAAGGCAAAAATTTAGCCAAGCTGGGAAATGATTGCAATTTGGATTTTAGAAGGCTATACCAGATACGGCATAATAGTTTGCATCTTGGATATTAGCTCTGCTTATTAACCAGAAGAGTTTTGTCTTTTAAATTGACTCAGATCAGATGTGGCATGATGTCGTCATTAAGAAATGCCATTTGATTCCAGGTAGTATTTCAATTTGGGCACATGCATAAAGTTAGGTACCTAGTTAAGTACTATATTGCCCAAGGACAGATGTAACGAGCCTATTGCCAAAAACCTGTGAAAGTCTCCCCTTCAGCCACAGAATATTTCCGCATGGGTTGAGAGCAAAAGATCCGCTTCCCCTGGTCCCTCAATGTCATTGTGCGACCTCTGATATCACTAGTGATGCTTCACAGCCAGCGAGCTGGAATATCCGCTACAAAGCAAAACCATGGTTTTCCTTCCTGACATGGATTATCTCTATATTATATAATACAGAAATTGAAAGGTATTGCTGTCAGTTAGGGTCAGATACAAGAAGCCCATGGATGTCATCAGTCTAAAGCACTCAGGTTAGGAAGAAACACCACAACATTTTCCTTTCAGCCAGTCAAGGTGGCCATATAGATCTCAACAAGCCTTTTGTTACTGCAAAGAAATCCCATTGGAAATAAAGATGCAATAAGTCAAATTTTAAAAGGGTTACAGCCAATTCTGTTTTTCAGCATATCGAGGTTTGCCTTGATCTTGGAACTTGTCTTGGTGTGATTGAGGCCTTGGGGTAAATCTGAAGCATTTGAAGGCAGCTGTGCTCCATCAAGGCTGGATTCAGGAAAATTTTCCAGTTTGCATAATTGGAGGAAATTGTCATCTGACATTAACCAGCCATGGCATAAAATGGTATAAGATATATGTAATATCATATATATTTATATATTTATATACATAAGGAGTCAAAGTAGCCTACATGAAACATAACTTCCTTATCTGAATCTTAACATTTGAAGATGACCTAAAAGATGACCAGTAAAAATTCTTTCGTCACATAACTCTGCTGAAGACCAAGAAGATACAACCACAGAGCAATCAAACCTTAGTACCATTTGGCATTATTTAGAAGTGGTTATGAGGAGAGGCTTCCCACACAATTGAACATCGTCTGAGTCACTTGGGGAGGAAACGGAGCTAATGCTTTTTCTGAATTGGAGCTTTGCCACAGCCCTCTGTTGAACTGGGGGGTGTGTTAAGTGAGGTTTTCCACAAATACTGCAAGTAGGTAAAATGAGAGCAGTTTTGGCACAGTTGTTTGCTAAAGGTAGGAAATACGGTATTAAAGGCAGTGAACGGGATGTGCAGCCTCTGATGATGCTGTGCTTCGTAAGAAAACTCAAGCAGAATCAATTTCATCTTTCAGAGAGACTAAACGGAAGAATTCTATGCTGAGGAGGAACGGGCACTAGATTCCAGTGACAAGTCTGTAGACAAGACCACACTCTTCCATTTTAATAAGACTGTCTGAAGCTTTTACAGAGAACTCATGAGTGGTCAAGCTGAAAAAAAACCCAACCACAACAACAACAACAACAAAACCAACAAAAAGCAAACAAACAAAAAACCAAAAACAAATCCAGAAAAGAAATCAATATCTGTAAAGAAATAAAACGAGTAGCAGCAGAAACAACAGGGAGGAAAATTCAATTAAAATAAGAGAAAGAATGAGCCAATGACCTTTTCTATGCACTCCAGTATTCAGGTTTTCTATAAACATCATCTAACTCATGCAAATATGTTGTGCCAAAAGCATATTAGACAAAGAATAAATAAATAAATACCATATGGAGACCCAATTGGTCACTGTGCCAGAACTAACCTTTGAACCAAGCTATGGTTCTAAATATGGGAAGGGGGGGGGGGCGCGCGGCGGAGAGAAAGAAGAAAAGACCTTTTGTTTTCTTTATGTGAGACAGAAAGCTCATTGCTCCAGGCAGTCTCAGGGAAAGTTCACTGTTCCAGGACACTTTGTCGTTGCAGTGGCGTTGCTGGGTTCCTGCTCTTTGTCATATTCCATTGCAGTCTGGGACTTAACTTGACAGCAGCAAAGGGTTTCTCTGAAATGGATTCAACTGGTTAGCATTGCGTCCACCCACCCACATGCAAAAAGTCTCAAAGTGTCATCAGTCACGGATAATTTTCTGAAAAACATGAACTCCTCGACTCTCTCAGGAACCATGACAAAAAAATGCAGCTTTAGCAATGACTTAGTCAATGAAACTCTATTTTTTCCATGGCTATTTTATTATTTTTCCTTCCCAGCCTGAAAACACAAAAATATTCAAATGCTTTCTTGTCTGAAAAGGAGTGGAAGTCAAATCTTTCCCACAGTTTTGTATACACGTGCCACATTTAGGCATCCCTCTCCTTTTGACAAGAGAACTAGGTAACTAAACATAACACACCACTTCGTATTAGGACATGCTATCAGAAACTTTGTGTATGACAGAAAGATGAATGTGTCTTTTCTCTTGTCACAATAGATTTTGACTGATCTGCCTAACACCATGGTTGAACCCTCTGATGTAGACCATTGCAACCACAAGAATTTCCAGTGACACTGATATTTATACTTTAATGTTAGTGGGCTTTATGAGAGTGTGGCAGTCCGTGCAAGTTTACCCAGTTGCTGATCACATTATGGATGTAATGGGAAACCTAACTCCACACATAATGTGTTAAATGTAATGGGAAACTCTTGCCCAGCTTTGTGGTCAGGGATGGGGGAGAAGCTGTATTCCCTGTTTCTTGGCCAGAGTGAGCACTTGCAGACAGTTGGAAAAAAAGCAAACCTCACTTCGTTGTCCAATGGAAGTCCTAATTCAGGTAGTTACAATCACTGAAGTGTGTGGGTCATATGCATACATATGTGTGTATATATATGTATATATGTATATATGTTAGTAGAGGAAATTTATTCTATATTCTCCTGCTGAGTATGAATATGTGAGAGAGAAAACTCTCTTGTTGTGATTGATACGTTTATGTGGGCTAGAACTAGTTAAGTAAAGACATAGGAGGTGTGTGGAGCAGAGCGAGTGGGACTGAGAGAGAGAACCGAGGAGGGAGTGTCTGGGGACCTTCAGACAAGCCAATGATTTCAAGGGATGTAAGTTCACAGCATGTATTAAAATTAAACCAAGAGAACGAGTTGACTGATAGAGGGGGAAGCTTTAATTCTCATAAAATACGATGAACTCATTTAAAGTGTCAGGGGATATATAAGCGAACTGACTCCAAACCAAACAACACTTTGTCTCCTTGTTTGGCAATTATTAACTTTTAGTATTATTAACTTTTGCTAACTCTTCGGGTAAGCAAGGCATACATCCTCCTCCTTAGCTGTGTTTATTTAAATTGGTTCTGGAGGAGAACGTTGCTGGGATCTATTGTCATATTCTAATGGCCTACTGAATACTTAATAATGAGAATGTGTTTAGACATAAAGCTAAGCAACTCTTATTTAAGGGACAGATCTGAGGGGGCGGGTAGATTCTTGAAGTTCTCATTCATTTTCCCTTGATCAAATTTTGAACTTTCTGAATTCAGTGGATGCTTTTCTACTGTTAATTCAATTTAATCTAAAATGTACTGAAGAAGAGGTCGCATTATATGGAATTTGGGTCAGGTGTTTGATAAACCTGTGTATTGTTCAGCTTTGCAGAAAAAGACCTGGGGATCCTGATGGAAAACAAGCTGAATATAAAACAACAACATGCCTTTACTGCAAAGAAGGCTAATGGTATCCTGGGCTGCACTTAGGAGGACTGCTGCCAGCAGGTCGAGGGAGGTGATCCTTTCCCTCTACTTAGCACTGGCGAGGCCACACCTGGAGCCCTGTGCCCGGTTCTGGGCTCTCCAGTATAAGAGAGACATGGACATATTGGAGAGAGTCCAGCAAAGGGCCAGAAAGGTGTTTAAGGGACTGGAGCATCTCTCCTATGAGGAAAGGCTGAGAGAGCTGGGACTGTTCAGCCTGGAGAAGAGCAGGCTCAGGGGGATCTTATCCTTGTGTATAAATACTTGAAGACAGGGTACAAAGAAGATGCAGGCAGGCTCTTTTCAGTGGTGCCCAGTGACAGGACCAGAGGCAATGGGCACAAACTGAAACACAGGAGGCTCTGTCTGAACATCAGGAAACACTTTTTCACTGTGAGGGTGACTGAGCATGGGCACACGCTGCCCAGAGATGTTGTGGATTCTCCATCCTTGGAGATATTAAAAAGCTGTCTGGACATGGTCCTGGGCAACCAGCTCTAGGTGGCAGGGGGATTGGACCAGATTACCTCTAGAGGCCCCTTCCAACCTCAACCATTCTGTGATTCTGCTACATGTGTGAAATTCCTGGATGGTATTTATTTCTTGTACAATAGAAAATCTAGTTCAACTGCCTTCAAATCATTTGCTGTGTTCGTAAGAAAGATCAGTTGCATTGGGACTGATATTCTGTCTTTGTGATGGACTTCTGATCACAAGGTATTCCTTTTGCATTCTACAACATGCTGTAATTCCTAGATAGTTTATAAAGGGTTAATAAATGCTTACTAGAGGTGAAAAAGAGGTATAAGCCTTGTAGTAACAAGTGATATGGAAGGTTATAAGCATGTCAAGAGGAGGTGTAATGCATGGTTTTTAATAATGGTTAGCAACCTATTGACTGACTGGATTTTAAAATGATTATTTGTTACAACATCTATTAATCATTTATTGTTATTAATCATTTAGTAACTTTTCATTCGCTGTTTTTACAGAGAAACTTGATATAAATCTGTGCCTCCAATGAGAATAAAGAAACCAAAGTAAATGCAGATCATTAGAGTGTGACTTATGTATGAAAAGATTGAGTTTTAATTATTATTTTTGTGTGCCTCGGTCTTTCTATATCAAGATCTGTAGGCCTGATTAATTTTGACTTATGCAAATATTTATTATATGTACAAACACATTTCAGTCTGTCAATCTATGAAACTTAGATTGTTCCCAGAAATTGTTCAAGAACCCAATTTTATAAGGGAATTCAGGAATTCTCTCCAGGAACAAAAACTTGAGCAAAAGTCTGGATTTTGATCCTTTTGCTTTAGATGCTAAGAGGAATATTTCTTGAGTCTGAGCAAAAATTTAGCAGATATGTTTGATTAGTATTCCAAGAGGTGGTGTTAATAAGCATACCATGAGTACAAGCTGAAGCTGGGCCTGAGTTAATGGGAAGCTACTGCACACTCCTTCTGTTAATCTCATAAAAACATTTGTTAAGAAGGACATCTAGTGGGTCATCCGGTTCAGCAGCCACAGCATTGTTATTTGTGTTGAATTCCTACCAGGTTGAAGGGTAGAAGGGTGGAAGGAAAAAAGTCATAGTGTGGAGGCTGAACTGCTGCCCAGCACACCTCTTTCCCCTCCCCCAGCTCTGCCGTTGTGGGCACAAAGGTTTGCCTGCAAACATATTATCCAACCTGAAGCTCTTCTCTGTTGAGAGTGTTTTGGGTGACATTGGTTCAGTCTGCTCAGAAGTAGTTTACTTTCCATTTGGTGCTACTTGGGTAGCAACAGTACAAAGAGAAAATCCTTTAACCCACTCTCCTTCCACATTAAAATGAGCAGAATCACAGAAAAATCTTCAGTTGGCCAGGCTAAGGCCTGGATGAATATTTGGAGAAGGAGAAAGTCTCTTTCTTGCTATCGTCAAGAGTTGCCCTCCCATGGCGGGAGTTTGGCTCTGTGAGGCCATCAGCCTGTGTCCTGGCTACTCTGCTCTACTCTGGGACGCAGGAAAGGAGAAAAGGTTTATTCTGCCCTGAATGTCTCCAGCTGACTCCTCTCTGGGACGTGGTTTTCAGGCCATGTAGGAAGGAGGCAAGGAACAGGCTACGTCTGCTCCCTGGCTGACTCCCCGCCATGCTGGGCTGGCCCTTCCTGTGGGGATGAAGTGCACCATGGGCTGGCTGTACTGGTGTATGTGGGGAGACTTCTCTCCATTGCTGAGCCACCCCCCAACTCCTACTGCTCATAGCAGTGGTTTTATGTCTTCCTCTGCCAACAGGCTGCTAGGACCCTCACCAGAGTTTGTAGGTATATGGGATATTTCTTTCCTACCTCTTGGCACCCAGCTGGAAGATGGGTGTGCATTCCACAACTTGTGAGCCATGCTGCCGCTGCAAGCTCAAACAAATGTCCCTACACCATGTTTTCTTTGACAGTAAATGCTGCAGTATATATGCATGTTGCTCAACAGTCATGGTGCAACTCATAGAAATCCCTCATTGTTTCACAGTTTCCTGACATGTTCTCCATAATCACCAAACCAAGCTTCATCCTGCTTTTCCACACCACCATCATGACTTTACAAGTGTCTTGTTTCAACAGTTGGTATAAAGTCTCCTTCTAAGCCAAGGAAATTCCTGTATACCAGATCAGAAGATCTGGTTGAGTTGGCTATTTTTTGTAATGGCAGCAAAAGCAGCAACTGTGGCATTGATAGGCAGAAATCCCACCACAGTCACCACCATTTTAGTTTGGCACAGAGATCCTGGACTTAGAAACATGTCTGGAGTCTTTCACTTTCCTTTCTGCTCTAAGTTCCAGTCACTTAAGACCCCAACTCCACCATTTTCCAGTGTCAAGAAAGAAGACCAATGTTGCTTTAATTAATAGTGCCTCCAACATCATGCTTGCTGAAGAGACTATCCATGTAACAGGTAGCTTGAATGTATGGGGTTTTTAATCCAATACTAATCTTTGACCAGAAGGAAATTATTACCTTCAACATAGACCAATTTCACCATGGTGGACCTACCCCTCTGTAAAGCTCGATCCACTGAGCAGTCCTGAGGTGCAGAATGCTCTTAGCAGTCTTTACGTGATTTATGCCTGGTTGTGGTCTAAACTTTGCAGGGTTGGTCCTCTAACTTACGGGATAATATGGCCTGCAGGCTCAGAGAGAGAAACTATTAAGTAACTTGATGACAAATGGTGGCAAACAGAGGTGGCTTCCTGAAAAGGATGAGTCTGACAATTTAACAGAAAAACAAAACCGCACTGCTTCCATCCTCTTACTAGGATTATGGTTCAGCTGCTTTGGCCTTAGCAGCAGTCCACATGGAGCTCCCTGTCAGCTGCCACATCACATCTCATTCACTTCTGTATTGTGTCATTGCTCTCACAGAGAGAATAGGCAACTTGGAGAATTTCTGATGCTGCTACCTGATACACCATTATTCACCTCTTATCATTTTAGCAAAGCAGTTACGCTGCTGTCAGAGGTAATGGAGACCATGCCACTAAGAAAATTGGCTGTAATTTATTTATCAATTGTTTCTACATACCACAAAAGAGACCATCTACTTTACGGCTGGGTCTAAGGTATCTGAGAGCCCTTGAAGTTCATGGTTTTCCGGTATTCTAAGTTCTACTTACGGCTTTTCCTGTATATGACACACAACACCACCCCTGTGGTCTTCAAGGCCAATTTCTTCTTTGCTTTCTTTAGTCACAAATCATTCTGAGGCATCCCTTAAGTGCATTTGTATTGTTAAGTGCACCGGCCTGATTTGGTGTTAATTCAATTTGAGTGCCCTTAATATCTTGCGGGAGTGAGGCAATGCATGTTGTACCTTGTAAAAACAGGTTCCAGGTCTGCCTGAGAGCAAAGCACCTTTCCCACAGCAATTTACCAAAGTTGCTGATAAAATTTTCATAAGGAAGCCTTTTTAGTCTGACCCTATTGTGTTATTCTACCATTAAGAGTCAAGGAACTGAGACTGTATTCTGGTGACAGTTTATCACATTCTCCATTATTTTACTGTATAGACAGCCTACGGATGGGTCACAGCCTACATCCCCTCCTCTTACAACGTGGAAACGGCTTTCAGAGCCAGAGCCCGGAGGCCCGAATATGCCAGTTGCAGCATGTGTGTGTCAATATAACTGAAGTGAACTCTAGATAAACCAGTCACCTCTAACCTTCAAATGATGGGAGATGGGACATTTTAGTGCATTTCGGGCCAAGCAAAGAGAGGGAAAAGCAGAAATAAACCTGGTTAGCCCTAAGGAACAAGTGGAAGAAACAATATCACATTTTGATTAAAGAAAAGGCGTTTGACTAACAATCAAAGATGAAAAGCCAGTTTTAAAGTAATTGGGATAAGCAAATGCTATCTTCATACACAAGGGCTAATTTTGCTCTCAAATGAGTGATTGTAAATCCTAAACAACTCTGTTGTTAACTGAAAAAGTTTATCTTATCAAGGTGAACCAGTGTATAATACCAAGAAAAGTGCCCACCTGCCTGGCAGATTGCGTCTCTACACTACTGTCACCCCCAGACTTTGGAGAGCAGGGAGCTGCAGCAAGGGAGTCAGAGTGAAGGGTCCAGCTGCTGCACATCGGATGTTCCAGAATCTGTGTGTTCTGTCATGCTGTATGAACATATTTTTTTCAGCTGTTATAGAAAGCATAACCAAACTAGTTGGGATGCCATCTGAAGACATGGACACGTCTTCTGTATTGCTATCTAGCATTTTGAAAGAAAATTGAGAAGAACAAGTTGGTTGTGAAAGAAACAAGGAAAGGAAGAGAGGAAAGGAGAAAGAAAGTGGGGTTGGGGGAGAGAGATGGCAGAGTGAGAGGGAGAAAGAAAGTAAAAGAGAAGGAATGAGGAAGAGGAAGAAAGAAAAAGAAACAGAGAGAGCTGAAGAAAGTTGAAGAAAGGAAAAGAAAGAAAGAAAGAAAGAGAAAGAGAGAAAGAAAGAAAGCAAGGAAGGAAGCGAGAAAGAAAGCAAGGAAGGAAAAGAAAGAAAAAGAAGAAAAGAAGGAAGGAAAAAGAAAGAAAGAGAGAGAGAAAGAGAAAGAAAAGAAAAAGAAAGAAAGAAAGAAAGAAAGAAAGAGAAAGAAAGAAAGAAAGAAAGATAAAAGAAAAGAAGGAAGGAAGAGAAAGAAAGAAAAGATGGAAATTATCTCAGGGTTTTACACTGAATTTAACTGAGGCTGAAACGAAGGTTTGGGAGCTTAGCCAGTGTGGCACGGCTGTTCAGCACAGGTACCTAAATACTGAGGCTGGATGGTTTCATTATAAGGAGCATCTTCCGTAACCTAGCACACAATGGTAAACTCATTGCACTCTAAGTTGCCTTTGGGAACCTTGCCCTCCCTACCAGCACGACTTACTGTCAGTTGCTGGTGGGCGAAAACCTTGATCCTGCATCCCATGGAAGTCAATGGGAGCACTGCCTTTGACATCAATGAGTGCTGGATCACACCCCAGGTGAAAAACAATAGCTTTGCTTCTAGTCGGGCCAAATTGATGAATAAATCAGAGCCTTGCGTATGTGGAGTCAGGGCTGGTTGTGAGTGTCTCTTGCAGAGGCATTTTACAGTCCAAGTATGTGTGACCAAGGCAATCTGATTAATTATTGGATAAAGCTTGAGGCAAGCACAGAGTTACAGATACCAGCTAGAGAACTGTGTTACAGAGGAATTTATAATACATTTGGCTATCAGCCTCTTGATCTTCAGGGGTATTCAAGGAAGATGGAGATAAGGCAATTCTTTCTGTGTGTTTTCAATAGGGGAGGAAAAAGAGACAGCAAATACTTAGCTGTTTCTCTCTCTGGCCCTAAGTATTATGGTCTAACATTGTGCTCTACTTCCAATTATTTTTGAAGAAGTATGTAAGTTCTCAGGAAAGAGAACTGAGTGCATTTAATATTGTGTACATCCCCTCCACCAAATCACAAAGCTTGAACTGCAGCACTGTGTTAGGTGTTTGCAAACTGCCCTGCCACATATAAACAAGGCAGAAGCTGCAAAGGGCAGGGTAAACATCACCATAGGCCCTGGGTGTCTGTGGCCAGTCTTGCTTCGTCTCCATGCACCACTGAGGTCAGTGGCAAGGCTTGTACTGCAGGGTGCTGTGGAAATGCTGGGCCATCTGAGGAAAGTGCTTGCAACCTTGATTCAGCCTCAGCTGTTTTGTTCTAGGTTGGGTCTGTGTTGGTCCGTCGAGTGACCCAGTCTTCTCACAGTTTTTCCTGAGTTCTGCATAGTGCCTTGTGACAAATTTTTGAGGGTGGAGGAAATACTGCTGACATAGCTTTCCTATTCAAAACACTGGGAAAATGTATCCTTTTTTTTTTTTTTAGGCAACACTGAGGTGGGCACAGAGTGCTAGTGATTTCAGAAAGAGGAGCTCACCAGGATGTTCTCGATGACCTCCTGCCAGCTATGTCTCTTTGAACTCCAGTGAGCTGAAGCGGCTAGGAAGAGAGGGGTCATGAAGGTAAAGGGGCAGGTGATGTGCCACAGCACAGTGGGGCCAAAACCACATGGACCTTCAAGATGCATAGGTAAATCCCATGACAGCATCTGCAGCAGCTGCCCCAGACACTGTGAGTGAGTGGGTTAGGAGGCCCTTTCTGATGGATCAGCGGTAGGTCAAAGAAAGGCATGGAGGAAGAGTCATAGCTTCACTCTCTTGCTCTCACACTATAAGGTGATTTTAGGGACTCAGAAGGTTATAGTCATTGCAATCGGTTCTGGGGTTTTTAAGAATTAATGGGTGAAGGTTATTTGCAGTGAATTTCAGGGGAGGAAAGTCTATGTTGCCAGGATTTGTGCTACCCTTCAAACAACAGAGAGGCAAGGCTATGTGTGAGATGGGACACAGTACCATGCTCTGGAGTCTTCCAGCATTGTTTTGCTTCCATCTAAGGATAAATAAATGCCTCTGTGTATGGTGCTTTGAGAGAGAAAACTCCAGCTCAATCAGGGAAATAGTCTTTGACTTCCTAATCCAGCGAGAAATGGAAATGCTCTTCTCTCTCTCCCTTCCTCTTCATTAGTTTATGTACATCAGCTTTCATCATGTTTACCTGCGAAGAAGTGGTTTCAGTATGACTGCTATCTTTGTAGCTTTTTCTATAAACACTTCAAGCCCTGTTGTATAACTTAGATGGAAGCTAAATAAGCATTCAAATGAAACAAAAAACCTCAGGAGATCTTGCTGCCAGGACATAAGTTGTGTAGTCAGGAGAAAAATAGCCAAAGTAAGAAGCTATGGGCCATGCCTCACGCTAACAGAGACACAGGTGTTTCCCTTGACTATTTTGAAATAAGGCCTGAGCCCAGCCCTCTCCACATGGCTTCAAGTGGGAATGCGTCTTATTGCTCAAGATGCTAAAAAATTTGAGTGATTTACACACTTCTAAACCTACTCTGCACTTCCACTGTTAATCATACACAACCCACAACAATGTCACTTTCTTTGTGCACCGTGATGGAAGTATCTGTGTATCATATATTCAAATTACATTGTGTGCTTGAGGGAGCTCGTGATCCCCTGAAAACTTCTGTGGCAGCACAGTTTGCAGGCTCCACACGCTACCGGTGAACCATCTATTGTGTATGTGACTGCAAGCTTGAATCCCTGCCTGGGATTATCTGAAAACTCTGGAACTTGCCAGCAGGAAAATTTACAGCTAAACAATTATATTGTTGAAACTCTGACAAATCCACCCCAGTTTATGACTTTGAAAATAGGGCTAGGTGTGAGCAACTGAATATATTATACACCGTAGCATGGCCTCCTGGGGGCTGCAATATAGAATCTGTTTACTTTGACTGACACTTTCCATTTTTCTTTTCTTCCAGACATTATTGCTGCAAATGATATCTCTGCTTAATATGGATTTGTTCCTCAAAAAACTGTTTAGATATTTGGATAAACATCTTCTGAACAAGTTCTTTTATTATTATGATGATGATTTTTGGAAGCAATCCAGCAATAATGCAACAGACAGGCAACACAATGAGTAAAAGCAAGCAGACCTGCATTATATTGGTACATCAGATTACATGGAGGTGGGATTTCCAGAACTTCTCTCCAATGTAAAGTAGTTCTAAAAACTCCAGATCTGGATACAAAGGAGAGTAGATTTTTTTCTTCCCACCACTTTTCTGTAAACAGAAGTTTAAATCCCCCCAAATAAACTGGTGACTTCTTGCCAAGGGTGAAATAAATCTCACTCAAGCACAGAATGGCATTTGTTCTACTTAGACCCCCATAAGCAGGCAGAGACATTCTTGCAAAGTACTACTCAGAATAAGGAAGATTTGATGTTAAAGCCAATGACAATACTTCCAGATAGAATCAGCACTGGGTCATGCAGAGTGGCAGCATTTTTCTTCCTGCTATATTGGTACCAGAAGTTGGAAATTCACTACAATTTTCCAGTTCCTTCAGAAATTCCAGCATCTCTGATGTTGAATGCCAGAACAGCTGGCAATGACTGGTGACCATGTTGTACACTGGTACATTAGCCTGAAGAGTGATTTTTTTTTTTTCTAGTTCTATAGGAGAAAAAGTAGAAGAGCAAAATTTCTTTTCCAGAGCATTCCCTGATTGACAAATAAATCATTCTTCATCTCACTCAGGCAGGACGAAAGAGCACCTTTTAGATAAAGAGATGGCTGAGAGATGGCAGTTTTATCAATGTGGGCTTGAGTTGCAAAACAGAAAGGATACCTTTTAAGTATAATTTTGTGAACAGAAAAAATATATTTTGGTCTGATGCAGGAGTCTTTTCTCTACCTTACTCCTGCCATTTGTATTTCCTGCCATTTGGGAATATCCCAAATGGTCTCTGCTTCTCTCTTTGTTGTTTTATAGTTCCTTTTGTACAGCATCCAATGCTGACATTTCTTTCTGAGTGTGAAAGTTGCTTATGGTTTTGATGTACCTGTACAGTACAGTACTGGCCAAGTACTCAGGGTGGACACTGTGCTTTTCGAGATCATTAAGAAGAAAATTCCACCTGGTTCATGTTGAGGAGGGCTAAATTCTGTGTTGAGTTCTTGCAGGATGTGAGAAATGCAGAAGAGCTGCTGAAGTAACTTCAAAGATCATATTAGGAGGGCCAATGAACTCTCACAATAAACTTCAATTTCTCTAGTACCTTCGTGACTACCAGTAATGGCCCTTGCTGTGCAGCACATGGGGAAACAGGAATGCTGCACAGGGGATTGGGCTCCATCTAGACACTGCAAAACCTGCAATGATTGTTTCAGAACACATTTAGAGTGGATCTCAGAGAAGCCTCAGTTCCACCTGTTCACATGCTGTGGTGTAGCTCTCGCTCTGGTATGGAAAGCAGGGGTGACATAGACTGTTTTACTTTTCACTTGTCTTCCCGCACTATTTCGCCACGTGCAGGCTCTGTCTGGCCAAGTACCAGCAGTGTGCTCTGACCTGAGAGGATGTAGCCATAGGGCTGAGGGCACTGCTCTGTACAAGTACCTGGCACTCTATTTCTGGACTAAAGGATGTTTCCAGTCCCGCATTGTTATGCTCCTGTGGAACTTCTCCCATTAAGAAGGAATCCCAAGAAATTAAATAGCGGCAGCACTGGTGCAAATGCATCACATGCAAAAGCTCATATTTCTTTATGAGCTGGATCCATTTCCTTGGATTTATGTTGTTTATTTATGTTTTGTGATGTAAATGGGACTAGAGGTTTAGGCAATAGATTGCATCTTGTAAATAAAAATATATGTGTGTCATGCACACATCACATTTTCACCTTTATTAGAGATCATAAAACCCTGGAAGGAGAGAACAAGGGGGAAGTCACTCAATGATCTTTTCATGCAGTGTCTTCAACATATTTCTTGCCGCATGAGAATTTTCAAGGCTGGTCATGCATTCAGAGCTGTCCCTACCAGTGATCAGTTTGTGCTAGATCTGGCTGATGCTTTGCTGAGGACTGAAAAGAAAAAGACACTAAGCAGTTCCTGAGGCAGAAGTGGCTTCCTATTTTTGGCTTAAAGCTTGAGTAAATTAAAGCACAGGCTTTCCAGTAAAGGACTGTTTCACCTGAAAATATTCTACTGTCTCAGCAAGTGCTCTGCACTCCAAGCAAGATTGTAAGCACCACAGATAATTTACTTCATAATGGAAAGAAAGGTAAAGTTGCAGGGGAACTGAGTAAACTTGCCTGCTCAAGAGAAGTATATAGTTTGTTGGCTGACCCTGATAGTCATTTACTTCGGGTTTTCCCTGAAATTTTCAGATTGGGAAAAAGTGAGAGTACTCAGCTGAAAAAAGAAGCAAGTACCCTCAGTTATTCCCGACTTGCGACCACCTCAGATTCCCTACCATTCTTTCTTTTCCCAACTTCAAGAAGTAGAAGTAGGGAAGATGGAATTAGGGACTGTATGTAATTATCATTTATCCTGCCTGCATCTCCCACACCCCACAGAAGCTCAGGCTTCATGAGTGAGTGGAATCAAAGGCAGGCCCAGTCATCACTGTCCGGTGGTTTTGAATTTTGTATATTTAATTTATGGCAACAGCTAGCAGCAGACACAGTGTGGTGATTTGCTGAGGGTGTCTATGAATAGTGTCTTGTTTTCAATGTAATCCTGAGCAAGAGGCTATGGAGAATCTACCTAAGACCTAGACAGTATTTAAAACCTGCCATTCACCCCAGAAAGCCCCTCCTCACTTTGACATCCTGTGTCAGCTCCTTAAATTAAACCCCTCAGACTCAGGAATGAAGTAAATAAATTATAAGCTTTATTGATTGTCTGTGCTGTGTGAACGTTCTTTAGCATTGACTAAGCCGTTCAAACTGTTGTCCCAACATGGATCAGGCTCCCCGTAAAACCCGAAATGGCTACTCAAGAGGGAGCAGAAATGTTTTCTTTTGTTGATCCAAGGTTCTGTCAGGGAGGGTTTTGATCTCTACAACTTTACAACATCCATATGGTCAGGAATGAATTAGTTGGCTCCTTTCAGTGGGATACGGGATCAGAGTTTTAGATTGGACAGAAGCCCACTGTGATAGTCTTTTTTTTTTTTTTTTAAATGAATATCAGTGAATTTCTCATGATTTTTGGAACCATGGACCCAGTTTGTCTCTCACTTGTTCTGTTCCTCCATCTGTATGACTCTGTTGACTTCAACTAAATCACTGGTATAAATGCATCTCAGACTTCTCTTCCAACTAATGGAGATAGTGCTGGTGGTTGCTGGTCAGGGGGTATTTTGGGGGAAGGGATTGTTTTTGCTTCTGCTTTAAAGCAAGGAGGTGTGGTAAATCATAGGCATCTTTCTTGGGATGGAGATAATAAATCACTCTTCCCAGGTGAAATCTTTTATTTATGCCTTGGGATTCCATTTCATTGAGGAAAGGTATGTTCTTTTGGCTTCAGCTGGGCTGCACTTTAGCAAGTGATTCAAATCAAGCTGACACTTATTAGTGAGCATGTTGAACAACTTGCTCTCAGGCACTTCACTGGGCTGCCACCATTCTCCATTCTTCACAGATGTTTGTTCTCCTCAGATTTCAACTGGAAGCAAAATCACTGCCTGCTCCTCATGTCAGTGGGAAGTCAACTGCAAAGGGCAGCTTGATTTTAGAGACAATGGATCACTCCCACCAGTAAAAAAAACAAATAGAAGGGGAGATGAAATAATATACTCACAGATCAGCTATAATACACTCCCAGATCAGCTTGAGCTCATTCTTCTGGTCTGAAAGTGACCAAGCAAACCTCTTATTATCATTTATTAGGTGTTGAGCCCTGTCACCACGCTCAGTGTTGCACAGTACACATTGAATAGTAGTGGCTCCAAAGAGAGTATCAGCAATATCATACAGACGGTAAATTATTTAATTGCAAAGCACCAACTGTTATTGCAAGCTGGTGTTTATTTGAAAAAAAAAAACCAAAACCAAATCTTGAACAAAAAAAATAATTACACAGATAAGTAGTTCTAGATGCTGTCCTTTCTCCAGGAGTACTCTAAGTTAATCCCTATACACACCATTCTTCTTAAATTTTCTTTGCACTGCATGCACTTGTGTACCACCCTGAGAAAGCATGATTCAGAGGCAAGAGCCTGCAACTAAGTCCTGCTGCCAGGGAAGAAGGAAGCAACGGCAGAAACTCACTTACATAGCCTCTTGGTTAAATTTAGGTTTATTTGTGTCTAGAAAGAGGTGTAACATCTGAACTCACCAGATCACAGATAAGTGTGATGTACTTGCCCCAGAAGAAAAAAAGTGGCAGCAGACCTAGAGAGCTGGTAAACTTCAGAAGACACCTGGAGCCTCTGCCCAGATTGGAGGTTCTGGTGGTATAGGGGATCTTTGCATGGAGGCTACATGTCACAACGGAAAGGTGATTGCTGCCAGGTATGACAACCTGCGTGTGTCCAACTGACCCTGTAAGATGTCTGGGAACTCTGAGCCCTTCTGGCAAAGGCAGGAGTATGCGATCATCCAAGCTGATATGGCAGGGACACATTTCTCTGGCCATTTCTTACTGCACAAAACTTACCTCCCGGCTTGCTTTGTAACCTAGCATAAACAGTGGAAAGGAACTGCAGAAAAATGGAGGCTACCTGTTACAAAGACCTGACTATTTTCTTAATTCACTTTACTTCGTGGCCATCATAGGGCCCTTCCTACACTAAGTAGAGGAGGCAGCTTGCTGTTTCTAAAATGTAAACTTTGGTATCACTGTTGAAAGCGGAATGCCTATAGTAATGAAACAAACGCTACTTGTAGCATGAGTTAGTGTGTGCTGGAGTTTGAAGGCTCAAGTCATATTTATACACAAAGAGGGACTATGCGAAATGCGTGACCTGGAAAGGTGACCCTGCTATTTAAGCAGTTACGCATGGCTAACAAACAATGAAGGAAAAAAGTCGCCTTTAAAAAAACAGGTTCTTTTCTTTTAACATTATAATAATCATAAAAAGAAAACCAAACCTGCAAAGGCAAGGATAGCATGTTTGTGTTTCTTCCTTTCCTTAAACATTTTACTGTACTGCAATATATCCAATGTCTGTCTAATATGCCAAGTGTTTTAAGGCATTAATATATCTACTGAATTTGTATAAAACAGTAACTACTAAACCTTTCAAAACAAACTGTCCCTATCCTTTACTGAGGGAGACAAAACAGTGAGGCTTGTTGCAGCAGAGAAAGAAAGAGCATGTTCCTCAGCCCCGAGTTTGCTGTGGAAGGTGCCAGCCACAAACTCTTTTCCTAGCAAAGTCACAGGTGAGCTAGCTGACTGCAAGTGCAGTGATGTGAACCAGGAGGCTTGGGTTCATGGGAATGTTGTTAATTAATAGGAAGCTGAGCAATAGGGAATGCACTGTGGAGATAGTTGCGAACTGATCTGAGGACCTGCTAGGTATGAAGGAAAATGACTGACCAGTTTTCATGGACTTCTGTAATGTGCTTCTGCATATAGCTTTAGGGAAAATGGGGCAGTCAGTAACCTTGAGGAATGACTGATGATTAGCTGCATGGGCTAATATGAGCCAGAATATCTTTACAAATGCTAAAATTGGCTGTGTCAAAAAAGTAAAAGGATCCAGGGGCAGTTTCAGTCTTGGCAATAAATTGCCCTACTGCTTACATGGAGGAAGCTTCTTTTTTTTATATAATATCATTATGATCACGAGAGGTCCCGTACCTCTTTCCCAATTCTGTAACAATCCATAAACTTATTTACTAGTGCCTCTTTATTCTTATCTTCTTTGCTATCTTCAGACTGACAACACTCAGTTGAAATCAGTGAAGATACGGCACCAGAATATGTTGTATCCAAAGCAGTGGAAAATATTGCAAGTAGGAGTCTATCAACTAGAAAAGAAAATGCACGTTGTTATGATTATACTACTGAGAGGTCAGTTCCTCTAAATCTTGACATTTGTGGTTTTGTTCATGCTTTACCATTAATAGCAATGGCTGTCTATATGATTATGTTGATAGCAGTATTATTTTAGAAGGAATTTTTACTGCCAAATATAAATATAGCATGTGTTCATTTTTTTAATTACGTGTAACATTCAGTAAAGTGATACATTATTAAGAAAGGTCATTGATTGTTCCCAGGATGTGGCAGTAAAATATATAGTATGTACTAAAATTAAAACTAGTTTTAGAGCAGTGTAGTGTGGAATAATGCAAAATAAAAAAAGGTGTCAAACTTAACAATAAATCTATGAAAAGAAACAGGAGCGAAGATGATGCCCTTTTATCTGATGATAGCTTGGCTGGATTCAGAATTGGAGATGCAAACAGCTTTTATGAGGTTGCACTTGTTCTTGGTAAGATAAGAACACATTGGTAGCCTGCAAGACATTTTTAAGGTTTTCATGACTTGAGAAAAAGTATCACTGAGAATATGGACCTAAAAAATTTAGTGAGTGCCAGCTCCAATGAAAAATCATTGCTCCTAAGCTGATTGCATTGTTTTGGAAATACTATATTAACTCCTTGAGATCCTGCCAAAAAAGTAGAAATAGACCTTTTCCCCCCCAGATCAATAACATCTGTCTGCTTCAAAAAGTCGGCTTTCAATATCTCCCCATCCTCCATGTCACATTAAGGTCCTAATGCTGCAACCCAGGTTTCAACAGGAGGTTATACCCACTCAGCAGCATGTGTGACCACTATCATGAATTTGATGGGCTTAAGAATTTTTGATGGTGAGACAGCAATCAAGGCATACACGATCTCAAAATATTTTGTAAGTCTTCCTAAATAGATATGATGGCTCTAAAATACTTTAAAAAATATTCTAAAAAACTTCCTAGCAAATAAATGCTGAAAATCCTTAAAAAGCCCTACCCAGATTAGTAAACATTCAGTGAAAACAAAAAGAAATGTTCTCTTAGGTTTTCTTTTTTACTTGCACTTTTATTTCATATAATAGGTTGGATGATTTTATTTTTTTTAAAATATGACAGATCACAGTTTAAATGTTTCATTGATTAGTTTCATTTCTGTTCTTGAGCTGACGAGATCCTTGCCACAGCTACAGCATTTGCTTACTTGGGCAATGAGTATTCGGAAATGTACCTTTTGCTGTTTAACACGACCAAGCAGCTGGAAGCAAGGAATTAAAGCAGTTCTGTGTGATCAGCACGTTATCTCCAGAGCGTGTGGATAACATCTGCCAACTTGCACAAAAAAAATCACGTTGTGAAGAGCAGCAGGCAGCCGTGGCAGAGGCTACAAAGTAGCCCACAATGCAAGAACATAAGCAAAATCTTTAAAGTAAGGAATGGAGAAACTAAATTGTCTGTTTCTATTTACCCTTTTCCTTAAAAAAAAAAAAAAAGGATTTTTAAATGAAGCTGAAAAACAAGACAGTGATTAAATAAACTTTTTATTTGGTGGAAGTTCTGATGGCAGTACTATATTGGTAACTTACTTTCTAGTAATTGCTGTTATTTGTTCTGGTTGGTTTTGTTTCTTTTTCTGAGATATGAGGACTTGAAAAAATCCTCCCCAAATTCATGGGCTATGCTGTGGTCCTGGGAGTCCCAGAGAGACCTTCTGGCGAGGGGAGCCAGCTGGCGCTGCCGCAGCCATCCGCAGCCCTGGGGCTGGCTGGGGGCACGTGCACCGTGCCCAGGGGGCCATGGGGCATGGCCAGGCTGTGAGCTACCTTGATGCCCCAGAGGAAGGACGGCGGACCTCTGGGCCTGCACGAGGTGGTGGGGAGCACCTCGGTCCTGGGAAGCATCTGGGAGGAGGAGTGGGACTTAGGGGAGGTTTCAGGGCTGCGCATAGGGCTGGAGAAAATGGCCTATTGCAGGCTTTGTTCCTTTAATAGAACATTTTTGGGTGGGTGTGGAGAAGTGGAATTCTTATTTCCACTCCACAAAACACAAGAGCATGCATCCTTACATGGAAGGCTACCTGGTATCTGGGCCAATGCAGTGTATCACTGAGATTAAGAGCATAACGAGCTCTATTAAAGCATCAGACAGCACAGGGATAATTACAAGATCCATCGTTATTAGGCAAGAAAAACAAATGTGCCTTATAAACCCTAAAGCTCTAGAGCAAAAATCACTCACTAATTGAGCAGGGGGCTAGGAGCAAGCTTCTCTCGAGGTCAGGTTATTCTAGGTTAGTCCATTACATGGTTATTGCACCTTGCTCTGAAGCACAAGTGCTTAGTGAGGTTTGTGCAGGATGAGATGGCAGATGTCTCTCTGCCATAATCAGTGTTCCCATTTCATGCACCTGCATTGAGCTGCTCTACGGGGTCCTAGGGTTGCTTTACTGAAGAAAAGCTCCTTCCTCTCTCTAATGCTAATTGGTTTATTCCTCCCTACTCTCTCATCTTCTTCATCAGAGATGCCTTATCCCTGGAAATCATTCAAGTATTTGTGTGGAACAAATATTTTGCCGTAGTAATTGATTGGATTGCATGAAATAGTAGTTGCTTTGTGACAAATTAGCAGACGGGCAGTATTTCTGTGTTTCCCTTGAAGCCTACTGTGCTGTGCACTCCCAATGACATTCCTTGAGAACATTGGAAATCTCTTTTCTTATGTGAAGAAACTAACAAATATAGTCTGTAAATTCACCACCCACTCTCAGTTGTGAGGCTTGAACTGAAGGGGTTCATCATAATTTAGAGGTGAATACGAAGAATATCAGTGGAGTTTCAGAAGTGATGGAGGAACCTTTTAAAAAATGCGGGCATACACCTGACTCGGTCTTGCAGTTCAGCCTTCCTCTCTTGGGGATGCTAGCCAAAGAGATGAGCAGGTGTACTGTGGCTTTGAAGAATTTTCTATTAGTTTTAGATCAGTGATTGATAGATGAATACAATAGGTTGCAGGAGTGGGATGTCTGACTTGTCTTTCAGGTATGAAATCAGATGTTATAACCAGGTGGCTACCTGACTGCCTGTCAATAGCAGTGCTGCCCACGGGTCAGGTCTGCAGTCATGCAAGGGTCCAGCCGCAGTTCCCAAGCACCTTGGCTTTGCCTGCACTGCACACTAAGAGGAAACCCTTCCAGTATCCCTGAAAGGTCCTCCTCTTTGTCCTCCCTAGAGTGCCTTGCCACTCCAGGGGACTGACATTGTTTTTGCTGTATCACCACATATAAGAAACTATGATTTGTGTGGCTAGGGAGCAGTAAAAGAAGGAGCAAGAGATCCCAGACAAGGAGGGAGGTGATCCTCTCACCCCAGGGAGAGGTGTTGCTGCACTCTGTGGTCTGGGTCCCAGGAAGGGAGACCCTCATGAGCCTGCATGGGGTACCGTGTGGCACTCTGCTAAGCAAGCAGCAGACATGCTGGGCTCCTGGAAGTCCTGGCTGTCCCCACTGCCAGGTGCCCTGGCTCTCCACACCTCGCTGGCATCACTGACAGACCCTTTCTTTCCCCAGTTGTGGGGTGACCGGTAACCTGTAGAACAGTACACTACCTTCTCAGCTTTGT
Source organism: Gymnogyps californianus (assembly GCF_018139145.2). NCBI lineage: Eukaryota > Metazoa > Chordata > Aves > Accipitriformes > Cathartidae > Gymnogyps > Gymnogyps californianus. The sequence continues at coordinate 49,339,670 of NC_059500.1, read as the reverse complement.
GTCAGCAGCTGACACTAGTCCTGGAAAGGATATCACATCCACTTTTGAAAGGGCCATTGTCTCTGTCTGGAAGCTCTTAATCAGCTGTTCAGAGACCATCTTAAGCTAAATCCGCCTCCCTCCCCACTGAAAAGCCTCCTCAGGACCAGTCTGGAAGTTGTAACCCATTCACTTCTTAAACTTATATCTTCACCCAAGACCACATCCCACTGTTTTCCTCTCTCCAGAACCTGGCTCAGAGGCACTTTCTTCCTGGGATGGTCTTCCCCATACAGCCCGAAATCTGCAACAGTTCCCACCCCACTGTGTAACACAGCGCAGCAAAGTGCTGTTTGCACCTGTGGGTCAAGGAAAATAAGAAGGCAAGAGGGAGCACTGGACCTCAAGGCCTCTCCAGGTAAAAGAACTGACATACGTAAAACTAAGCTGCAAAGCTACTTTACTAGTGTCCAGCACACATACCCTTTCTGTGTTCAAGTGCATACAGACAGCACTGGTGTCACAGAAAGAGTCTCCTGGCAAGGCTAAGCCCCTAAAGGCGACTCACACTTAATGGCACCCCAGGATTGCCTGCTCACTTGGGAGAATTCACAAAATAAAGAACAGCAGTCCAAAACAAGGGAGAACATGTACCTACAGGTCAGCCCTTCTTAACGGGGTCAGCTGAGATTAGGTGTGATTCTACCCCTGCCCCACTTTGATGGATCCAGCTGGAGTGCCTCAGAGTTCATGCAGATTAAACGCAGATAGGCTATGGCCTGGGGCATACTATAGGGAATGCAAACTTATGCCAAGTCTTGACCCCGTAGGCACCTGAGAAACAAGGTATACCCCTGTAACACTAGACTGTACTCACAGAAATTGAGCAAACAAAAAGAAGGGGCAATCCCAGGCCACAGCTCTGGACTCTGGGCTGTCTCTTTGTGAATCTTCTTTTTTTTTTTTTAAAAAAGAGCCTGCTATGACCACCTCTGTAAGGATGTAAACAAAGACCTCACCTTGTGGATGGCAAAATGAGGAGGGAAAGACCCCACCTTCCAACCAGTGTGGAGACTTCCGAGGGACCCCAGTGCCCATCGGCCCTGCCTGCTCATCTCCACGGCTGTTGGCTGGGCGAGCTCAGCACTCCAGGCGGTTGGGGCATTGGGCACCACGGGCTGGGATGGTCACAGCCATCTGATGAGCAGATGGTTGCATTCCTCCTGCCTGATTTCCCCTGCCAGGAGCTCAGTGCAGCTAAGTCTCTTATCGCAAATACTTTACTGCTCTTCCTGGGGACATCTTCAAAGTTGGAGGCTTCAGTGGTGTTTTTCTCCTTTCTGTAGTCTGTCAACCTTGCCGAGATACTCATGGATGATGATGCCAGGAACATGCACTCCTAAAACAGGATTTTATTCCCCAGAACAGTTGTTCCCATCTCTGCCAGGGATAAATGCATGAATAAGCTTTCTTATCTTAGCACCTCACTGGTCTCCAGCTCACTGGTCGCCATGAACTTACAGTCCATAAGACTAGCTTGGACAACTTTTAAAAAATTTGTGAACCTGCTGCTACTAACTACATGGAAAAGAAAGCACAGGAGTTTTCCCTAGTCCTGTTGCCCCCTCACGAACATCCCTAAGACAATAGATAGCTTGAGGAAGTTGTGATGATAATGTGGTTCTAGGCAAAATGTTGCTTCCAAAGTTAGATATTGTGAGTGTTCAGGGAATTTGTTTCTAGAGCCCCTGTAGCCAGGTCTGTATGCAGAGAACACATATGCTGTGAAATTAAAGCTGAGGAAAAAATGAAAATTCACAAGCTGTTCCCTTGCAGCAATTGTAAACTCTACAGAAAGCCAGACAAAAGAGAGCAAGACTAGTGCTTAACACACAGGACAGACAGGAGACTTGGCTTTCATCAGTGGCTTTGACTTGCAGCCTTCATGGATGCTTTTGAAGAGAGTATGTCCTGCTGTTGAAATGGGCAAGGGACACTGGCTATAACCTGAAGGATTAGACATTAGCCCAGTATTTCCAATGCAGCAGGATAAGAAGGATAACAGAATTTTAAGTACAGTTGTCTTCTCACAATTTCATGTAGTTCTGTATGGAGAAAAAAGTTATCCTGTTGTATTTTTGCAGGCAGGACTATAGGATATTGCAACGCTACATATATTTCCAGTGTTTACATACACTGTGAGCTGAGAACAGGCTCCAGTTCTCTGGAGGATTTTAGTGCTTGATGACATCTTCATTGTTATTATTACTCATTACAAACAGATTTCTGGGAGTGAGGTCATTCAATGGCAAACCCATCATAAGCATTTCCCAAAAAGTGTGCCTGGAGAAATCTTTTGGATGCAACCACTTTTTGTGAACAAGAAACAAATAGAAGAAGCTGGTGTTGTTTGTGGTTTGCAAAACCTAAAACTTTATCCTTCCCCTGTTTTCTGCTGCATGTTTCACCCCTAAAATAATAAAAAAAACCCATCCCAAATCTCTATGAATTTCCTTTAAAAACAGCAAAGTATTTATCCAGAAGTAGACCTCATCCTAGAATAACCAAACTCTGGTTTGAAAATAACTCCTGATTTACCTTTCTCTAGGACTTAAAAGAAAATTTAGAGGATGCATCAGCTGGAAATGAACCGATGAACACTGAGCACAAACAGCAGCATTTGCAGCTCTGTTCTGGACCCAGAAGCTGTGGTTTCCAAACTAGCCCTTAAATAATACAGGTGAGCCATGCAGGCGAAAGGAGCCTTGTGCCAAACTCGTCCCCTGTCGATCTGGAGTTGTTTTTCTCAAGTTATGTTGGCTAAACCTGTTTCCAAACTGAGTCTTCTTGTGATATTTGCAGTTTATTTCTAACAGCTTAAAGGTTTGGCCCAGACCTCCCCAAACATAAGAACATTTAATCATTCATTTCTGTTAAATGAGGTTCAAAGTTGACATGGCTTTGAATTTTTGTTCTGTTTTCAGCAAAGTTTAATGACCTCTTTTCTATTAATAGGATGGTTCAGATATTTTTTCTAGATCATCCATGAAAGTGTAAATAAGAGAGACTTTTTTATCAAACTTTGCAATGTCCCTTTCGGCATTTACTCCTGATACTGACTGTTGTCCAACATCAGCTATATTATACAAAGTTCAGCTTTTCTGATTAAAATAATACTTTAATTTCACAAGTCTATGGATGCTTTTGATTTAAAAAAATGCAGCAATGTCATCAACTAACTTTATTACTTGAATGGGGGGCAGAAATCCATATCTGCTTTGCCACTTCAGTTTTGAGAGTTTTTTTGTGCTTTATGTTGTCTCATACTTTCCTTGGCCTTATTAAGGTGTTTTCCCTTCCCCCCCCCATCCCCCTCACCCCCGGAGGAAGAGGAGTTGCACAGGAAAACCCCTGACAGCAGTAGCCCTTTCCCACAAACCAGCCAAAAATTAAACCAAAGTGAGATACCAAAACAGGATGTAATTTGCAACAGATCATATATATGCTTTGTCCAGTATGCAGTGATATTTGATACAGGTTGTCCCTATTCTTTTTCATCTACTTTTTTCATTGGTGAAGCAGTTAATAATAAAGACTTACACAGAATCCTCTGAAAACTTTGGACTTAAGAATCAGTGAAGAAAATCTCTCGTTTAAAGAACGCTGTCTTCCCAGGGGTGTTGTTTTGGGCTGTCTGCTGGCTTGAGAAGAGAAAATGGCATTGTTTTACAATTGAGTCACAAGCTGAAAGTTAACTCTGATCTTCTAGGAACTCAAGAGCTAGGCCAGTTTTTACTAACATAAATATTTAACTCCAGGCTACTGTAGTTAGTTTATATCAATTTCTCAACAGCTGCATTTTAATTTTTAGATATAGTGAGCAGCACAATCTCTGATTACCTTGCACAGGACTGTATGCATATGCCAGGATCTGCTTTGCGATTAATAGGTCACAGAATTTAGCCCTTATTTGAGAGAAAGAGCACAAAAACCCGAGAACTGCTTAGGGAGACTGTGAAACCCACTGCAGTTTTAATAAGGAAACTAATCTTTTGAGAGAGAAATTATGTAATAGAAATGTTTTCTAACTGAAAGACCAGTTTACACCTTGTAAAATAAAGAGAAAATAAAATTTCAGCCTCAGAATGCTCATCGTAGAGGATTTTATGGGGTTACTTTGCTTGGTGATATTTTGCCTTTAGCTTCTCTCTACAAGTACAGTTTCTGTCACTGTCAGTTTTAGCTTGTCTCTGCTCTTGTTTTTGTCATCTCCCTGCAAACCCTGTGTCACTGCCAGGATCCACTCACCCTTCTTTCTTTCTTTTGCATGTTCCAGAAAAACTCCATTTCCATTACTCTCCCCCTCAAATCTGCATCCAACATTTTTACAGACTCTCTTGGTCTTATTTTATGTTTTCTTCCAGACAACTGGTGGAATGGCATGCTGGGGGCAGAATTTCTTTTCTTTGACATCTCCCTCATTGCTTCCATTCATCACTGCAGACAAAACTGCCATCATTTATGTGTTGTGGATGAAACTATGTCTGAATATGTTTCCCTGTCTGCTTTGACTGTTTTTTACATATAGCATAATACAATAGCAATAAGATACTAAAGATATACTTTAATGAGCTGTTCATTGTGTTGGGAAACTGCTTTACAGTGATTGGTAATATTACCTCTGTTTTTGACATGAATGCTGGAAAGCTAACTTCTGAGTTTCTGGAAGCCAAACCATGTTCTGAAATGGTAACCTACATCTTGGTCGTTGTTCATCCTACCCAATTTCAGACACTTGTATACAAGCATCTAATTTAGGGGCTTCCTCACCACAGGTTGGCTCTGTTGTAGACAGTGGAAGGACAGCTGAGCCTCTGTCAGGTCTGAATTGCCCTTTGAAAATGCCCAGTTCTCTTCACCAATTTAAGCTATATTTCCTGATTTTTCTGAATTCTCTGAAAGTTAAATGGTTGATACCAGGGTCCAGATCCATCGCTCTGGCCATCAGTACTGTTCAATGACAAAGACACATGAACAAGGAACTATGAAAAGAATGAAAGTGGAGGAGAAGGTCTGGCACTGACGTGCCATTCTCCTCCAGCCAACGTTGAATGAGTTTGCTGAAAGAAAACTGTCTTGTGAGTAAGTCTGGCTGTCCTGTGAATCCTAACAAAGAATTGTCACACAATCCAAAATGATTGTATTTTTTACGTTTAAATAAGCTTGTCATTCCACAAAACCTGCACTTAACACCAAACACTGTGTCATCAAGGTAAAACTCATGTGCATTGCTTTGTGTCTTTGAAAATATCCTGGAATTCTGCTTGGACAAATACATGGCAATGAACTCATCCAATGGCAAACCTAACAGGCATTTGTGCCAACAGGAATTTTGCTGGTGAATGCATTAGAAAATTAGCACTGTGAGGAAAAGAAAATAGGACAGACCACTTTTATGAAAAAAAGATGCTCAGTCTACCTGTTGGTATCCTCTCAAAAACCAATCCCCAGTCTTTTGCTAAGTAACACAGTTTTCATCTGGAGCCATGTTCACTCTGCTATTTAGCATGGTGCATCTTCTTTGTGATAAGCTCCGGAAATGTTTTATGCCCCCAAAATAAGTAATACAAATGCTAGAGACTGAATGTATATAGGCAATCCTCAGCTATTCCCCATGTTTTAATATTAATTAAGACAGCAAAGCCACGGTGTCTGACCCACCATGATGTTGAGTTATACTCCATTTAAAATGAATGATTTCTAGTACAACCAGGAAAGTATCTAAGCCACTTGCTGTTAAGTGAGTGTTGTTTTCTCATGGCCTTCACTTTCCAGTTTAAACCTCTCATACAATATTGCTCTATGCCATTAAATAGTTGCCAAGTTATACCACAGGGGAGGCTGTATTTCAGTGTTGGATAAAATGATCCCTTTACACAAATGTCTTAAGGAACCACTCAAGGGACCAGAAAAAACATCAGTTGCTTGGACAAGGTAGTCTTCAGTCTGGGTTGAATCATTGGGGATGCTATAAAGTGATTCCTATGAAGTAGCAGAAGGGCCTCAATCTTGCAAGGTGCTAAATGCTGTCTTTGGTGAATAAGAAATGAGGATTTTTTGCAAGGGTCTCTTAAATACTTGACATGTTCCAGGACTGCTCTGAATGCAGTTTCACTGTAGAGTTTGGTTAATCCTTTGCTAATATTTGGGCATAGGTTTCAGCTGTGCTAGCAGTAATGGGGGGGGGGGGGGGGGGGGGAGAGAGAGAGAGAGCAAGCCTGTGTGTGAGCATGTGCACGTGTGCGCGCGAGTGTGTGTAGTTTCCCAAGTTCAGTTCAGCAAAATGTTCCATCAGCGAAAACTTTGTCGGGTGGGGTGACTGCAGAAATAAGAAATGTTTTCAACTCCTGCACTGCTGAGCTTCTGTGAGGATCCAGGGGAAGTCTGAAAATTGGCAATGCTCACAAGTCTGAAATACCTGGGAGTGCATATAACCTTCACTGACTTGAAACTTTAAATCTTAACACTTTTCAGTTTGTAGAAATTAAACTTCTGTATGATCAAGAAACGTGAAATGAATTCAACACAAGATTGTTATTATCATGTAACCAATTGACAAGTCATAATAAACTGTGTCATCAATGACAGTTACCTCTAGACATTGGCTGGGCGTGAAATCATTTTTTGTTTTGCAAAGATAAAAGATGTCCAAAGAAAGTATCTTTTTGCTTTTTATGGCAAGAAAAAAGTGGACAAGTATTTGATTGACCTTGGTGGACCTGCATAGGACAGATCCCAGTTGCACTGAAGAAAGTTCATGATGCTTTTCATCCACTTTTCTGCTGATCTGCCTCCTGAAATTGCACAACGTTGGATGGCTCATGTCATCTGAAACTGCCCCTCTTTGAAACCACTGTTAATCTAGAACTGCTGGAGTTTGGCATGCTCTGACTACTGCTGTTTTCAAATGTATTCAAAATCTCTTAGCAAATTCTAACTGAAGATTCTTAAGGTCTGTTCTTGAACCTCATGTTAGACATAGAAGCTGGTTTAAATTTGCTTAGAAATAAATCAAAATTCAAACTTTACAGATGAACTTCACTTAAGTGTTGAGCCTGGAACAAACCAGACCTTTTTTCAAATGTTATTGTCAGTAGATTTTTGTTCAGCTGTCCTAACAACCGTGATATTATTTCTTTACATCAGGCACAAGACCTTTTGCATACACTAGGACATTCAATCCTGTCACCAACCTAAATGGCTGCTGCAAGTTGCCTTTCAGCTGACGTGGCATTTGACAAACAACTTGTGACCTAGAGAAGTCTTTATGGTAATGCTGACATAGGATCCACTGGCCGATGCATTTTCATCTGAGGAGTTTCCAAGAGTACAGTTCAGTTGTTCAGTGTTTACTAAAACTCCCCAAAAGAAGCAAGTCAGGTACAAAAGTGGTGAAACTTCTCCTACACTGAAAGTTTCACTGTTGCCTCTGTGATAAACTTATTAATGCCTATTCGATGCCACCTGTTTACAGTCCAGGATTGAATGAGGGTTGATGACACCCAAGGCTTTTACAGTATTACATTATGTGAAAACTTTTTTGTTGTGTATTGTAAATCACAAATTAAATAATCCCTCTTGCAGATCAGTTATGTTTGTTTCTTCTGTAGTAAAAGTTCCGTGTATGCCTCTTGGTTACATACATTTTACCACAGCTTATGATCCACATGCTCAGTTAGGACTGAAGTTTCTACTCCATGGAAAGCTAAAAACCAGCTCATTTTAAAGACAGAAAAAGAAAAGGAGACTTGCTTTCTGTATCCAGACTATTCTAGGAATACCTGGAGTGGTAAATTTGATGCTTACTGTCAGCAAATATGTGCTTGGAAGATTAGGTCCCATCATTTTTGTTTTGGGTTTTTTTTCTTCTTTTGAAGCAGGAATGGCTTCCAGCTTTCTGCACCAGAAGGCAGTCTGCATTTACTGTTGCTCCTGTAGCTCTGAATTCTGCACTGGATCGCTCCACTGTGAGTTTGGGTAGCCATACTGCATAAAGCACAGGAGGTGCCTCTGCTACCTCCTGTAGCAGTAGCGTTAGGCAGAGACTACCTTTTTCTCCTGGTAGTGGTAGGCCATGTCTGTAATAAAACTGGGCTAAATTACACTCCTGGCATATGCTCTCCATATTCCCTTACATTTCCTAGAAAAAAAATTACCCCAAAATGTCTGAAGCATAAGAAGGAAATTCTGTGTTTTATAAAACTTCATAGACTAGTCAACATCTTTTTTTCTCCCCAGTTAATAATTTCATAGGCTATCTAAACAATCCAAACAAACCTCTGTGGAGTCAAGACACCTCCTTCCCTGTACCCTCTCAGGCCTGCTTGTGTTAGATGCTATGCAAATCCATAAAAGAAAGTATCCTCTTCTGCAAGATTACATCTTAAGTGACAAGAGAAAGGACAGAAAGAAGGAATTATTGCTATTCCAACTGCACATAGAGGGAACTGAGCAACAGTCATTAAGTGACTTGCCTGGGGTAACTGTGACCAAGAAAATCAGAGCTTTTTTACCTGCCACCATCCATATAGCACAGCACATTGTGTTAGTGTTTTTGCCTTTTCTTAGACCAAGTCACTCATACTAGTTTTGCATTAATGCCTACATATCACTGCTGTGCTTAGAAGAAATAATTGGAAACCATGTCCTGCTGGCTTCCAGAGTACAAACGCAGAACAGAAAAGGTCCCTGTCACAGTGAGTTTGCAATCAAGGCCCCCACTAAACCTAAGGAATAACAATATTTTCTGGTGCTATCTAGAGTTCATTCTCGTGCCACTCGGAGTTCATTGAAAGCCTCAATTTTTATTCCAGTCAAAGATCCCTGGAAAGACAACTTTATTCACTAAATTCACAGATCAATGCAGCAAGATTTGCATATAGGCAAGTATATAAATCCTGCTTTGCAGTATATTTTCCTTCTCTTGCACTGTGAATTTTTAAAGAGTCTTGTGTCAGGAAGAGGCGATAGTCTGACAGCACTAGAAAATTAACTCCTTTGTTTATCTGAAGAACAGGTATAGTCCATGCAGGAGCAGTATCAGCCTTTCTCTGACTGTGTCCACCCATCTGGCAGCAAGCATTTTGGGAAGAGAGAAGACAACTGAGCTTGTATCTTTGTTCAGTCTTTGGCTGTCTTTCCAGGAGTGCAGTATTGCCAAACCTGGGTCCAAACACCAGGATGCAGCCCTTCTCCTGCCATTCTCCCACCCTTTTTAAAAAATAAAAATAAAAAAGGGAATATGCATACAATAATCTTCTGGTTTCCATGCTTTTGCAATATATTTTAATCGGATTTGCAACCTTTCTGCAGCAATGAAAATGAAAACTTTTTTTTAATACAGGAATTTAAAATGCTTTCCTAATTGCAACCTTAAAAGAAATAGGGCTTTATGAATAGCATCAAATGCACAAGAGAAATCTGTGAAGACTGTAACATTGTGGGTGTCACTTCTGATTCAGCACTTTTTTCTCCTGAACTTGACCTGAGAACAAATGTCATTTTTACATAGTTCGTTGAAAAAAATGAAACAACTTTTGGTCTCCACAACTAGGGTTGAATTTGAACTAAGAGCCACAGGGTCAGCACTGCACCATCCCACTATCAGTTCCATAAATGAGATAGTTGCTGCTGTTTCCTCTATCCCTGAAGGCATATTTTTCTAAAGGACTTAAAATCTCTCCATTTTGTCTTCCCTAACCTTGTATTTTGTTGCAGCTCATAAAGCCATCACTCTGTCCCTTTCTGACGACCAGCAAAGTCAGTTGTCTTGATCAAAAATATATGCAGTTGCTCTCTTGGTGTAGCCTGGTCTGAAAAGGAGTCTGGTTAATTAACATTGATTACAATCCACCAGCTGCAAGTAAAAATTGATCACCAAGGTTCCTAATTTGAATGCCTCTCTGTCCTGATTTCACTATTTCTGTGACTGTCCAATGAGAGAGACAGGGACAGAGAGTGAATCCACTTCTTAAAAGTCCCAGTTATTCGGAGGCTCCCCTGTGAAAGACATCGGTGATCCTTCTGGTCCTGCTTTATCACCCTGTGGGATGGTCATTTGTTAGCACAGCATCTAATTGCTGCAAATTGTCAGTGTGCACATTTGGACCCTGTTCAACGCTCCATTTTTTATTGAGAGAGGAGCAATGGTATTGATTTTGGATAGCCAGGGAGAATGCCAGGGATATTAGTAAGGAGCTCAGAGAACACAACACATAAACTTTTATGACATGATGTCAAACTGGATTGCGCAGGCATAAATGAAAAGGACAACATCTTCTGTAATTACTGCAAACATATACCATACATCTATTAGAAAAAGGGTACATTTCAATGAAAAAGAGACCTTGCAAAAAGCGGCATCTCAGAAAATTTGTCTGGCCAAAACGGAAAAGGGGAAAGATTTTAAAGTGTACCTCTGTAAATGACAATGCACGAGCCAGGAGCTGTATTTCTGCTGCTGCTTCACTGTGACTGAAACCTACATTTGTGTAGACTGGTGACCCACTTCCACCCTCCTTTGAGTTTGGATTTGTGTAATCCCACGCAAAGCACTGGCACTCTCCCAGTGAAGCTGATGCCAGGGCGGGGTACAGCACAGCCACTGCCCCGCTCTGCTGAGTGAGCTTTGTCCTGGTCCTCCACACCAAAGGCAACTTCACCCCCGTAAGGGTGAAATTGCACACCCCTCAAAAAGGATCATCTGACCTACTGTAGCGTACGGAGTTACCATTAAGCTGAAGTTTAAACTAAATAGCAATTTAACCAGCTAAGCCAACACTTTCAGCGACCTTCAAGCACTTAATTCACAACCCCAGGTGAGCTGGTGTATGTTAGTCCATAGCTTAACTTACTTATATCTGAGTCCCAGCTTTTCCGTAAAGTGGTTACACAATAGTTTGCTCTAAATAATTTGTGCAAATCAATGTTAGAGCCATTAATTCAGAAGTTTTGTCTCCTTGTGTCTGCTGCCCTCCCTGACTTCTCACTATCATCTCTGCATGGTGCATTATGAAAGTCGGGGTGAGTAGCTGTGTTTTAGCTTACCCAGAATTCCACCCATGAAATCTCGATAGCCCAAATTTAAGAAAACCAAAGATGCTATGAGCACAAACTGAAACACAGGCAGGTCTATGTGAACCTCACAAAACACTTTTTCACTGTGAGGGCAACTGAGCACTGGCACAGGTTGCCCAGGGACATTGTGGAGTCTCCATCCTTGGAGATATTCAAAAGCCATGTGGTCATGGTCCTGGGCAACCAGCTCTAAGTGGCCCTGCTAGAGCAGGTTGATTGGACCAGATGACCTGCAGAGGCCCCTTCCAACCTCAGCCACTCTGTGAGTTGCAATTCTATGAGGCAATACAAAGAGCACAAATATCTTTTGCAGCTATTGTGTAATTCTGTTTCTATTTATGAGTTTATTTATTTATTTGTTTATGAATTTATTTGAATTCTTGGAGTCCTCAGTTCACCAAGTGAAAATTTTAAAGGTATGCATGGCTACTGGATGTCATTTTTGCATGAGATCTGTTGCTTCAGGCAATAGTGAAAGGTGCAGGAGTTCCCAGAGGAATCCCCCCACTGATTGACCAGAACTTCTCCCATCTTTGAAATACAACTTTAAACTCAGAACAGCAGTAGATGAATGGTGAAGACTGAAATGATGTCAACAATTTGTGCGGAGGCCAAAGAAAATACAAAGGGGCCCTCAATGGCTTCGTCTCTGCATTTGTTGCAATGCAGCTGTGAGTAATAAGTTTGCTTTGTTTTCAGGCACAGTACACTACATCTGAAATAGTTTCTGAACTTAGCACACACTTTCCTGACCATCTATTATTTTCCTTGGGGATCAGGAGCCTTTCAAGCATTGCAGTGAAGAGTTTGATCTGAGCATATCGTGCAACAGGGAGATGGGTGGTGGTCTGCTGGCTTGATCTCACAGGTTGCAGAGCTTGGGGAAAGTCACTATTTAGACATATTAATATAATTTTATTGCTGGCCCTATCATTTATTTTGACTCATCTGAACAGTGGCCAATTTTGTACTATTTTAAGCATGTGTGCAGAGAAGTTATGCAAATACATAAGTTTTCTGTATGGGTGGGTTTAGAAAAAGCTCAGTGGGAATAAGGAGCTAGATTAAATCTCTCTTCTTCTACAATCTGTAGAAGGTCTGCATTCATAGCAGTGGCTGCCATTTTTAGGAGGTGAACACGGCCAGCAGAAAGGTGTCCCGTCATACATATATGAAGGGCTATTTTATAAAAAAAATCCACCTAAAGTATATTTTATTTCATGACCATGAAATCAGAGTGGTATTTTAAGCAGTAGTATTTATTTATCTTTGTATTTGGAGTTTTCATTAATTTCTGAAAATGACTAAGTAACTGAAATAACATCCCTCAATGTAGTCTGCATGAAGCAAATCTATAAAATAAAATCAAAAGTAAACAGCACTATGAAGCTGAGACAAAGAAAAGATACTATTTCTGCTTGGGATTCTGAGTTGTGCTGCTGCTTCTAGTGGCATCACACTCTCACAGGAAAGTGCATTGCTGGACTCATCAGGTTCATCACCTAACAGGTTTAGAATCAAAGGAGGTGTTTATTTCCTATATCAAACTGAGAGGTACTTCTTCCCCTCTCCGCCACTCATCTCTGGAGAAGGCAAGTTTAGCCCACAGCCTAAAAACACCTGGGTGTTTTGTTCAGTTAATTGCCCACTACTGCCAAGACTTTGGGGTGCCTCTGATCCCTTCCATTTTCTTCCTGTGGCACAATATGGCTTTTGGTCCATTTGGTAGCTTGAAAGTTTGCTGTGATATGTTGTGGTGTTTTGCTGCTGGTATGTGGAATGGATGTTTTGAGGGCCTTTCAGGGCAAATCCTGTCTAATTTGGATGTAGTGGGCCAAGCTCAGTGCATCAGGAGCTTCCTTCAAGACCTGCAAGCTCATGTTTCCTTCACCCTGTTTTCTGAATGCATAGCCCCTATTTCGCAGGAAAGCCCCTTGACTCAGCTCTATATGAAGGAAATTACAGGTCTTTGCATACATTTAGTTCTAAATGCCTGCAGTGTAGGGACTGCAGGTTGCAAAATCTTTGGGGCTGAGATTGTCTTTTTCACTTGTGATGCACCTAACCTATAGCATGGTCAGGCATCAGGTGAATAATATTGGTAATAACAGTGCAGACAGATATGACCAATACTGCTCTGGAGATCAGAGAAAAATCTATTAATTTAAGAGGAAAAGTGCAGGTGAAACACAGGTACATAAATGAGATCTGAATGTGCCCCAGGATCTTCTTCTTTCTGCGTTGTCCGTCAATGTGGTGCCCATCACTATATTCTCTGATGGCCTCTCCCACATATGTCTTCTCCTCTCATTTCTCTGGTGGTTATCCCAACAGAAGTAAAGAGAGAAGAAAGAGGAATGGTGTCAGCAATGGGTGGTTTGATGGTTACATCAACACTGAACAAACATTAAGGAGTTTTGCTGGGGGGGTGAGAAGGTGAAACAAGGTACCTGGCAGATGCCAGATTTCCACTGAAGGGAGAAAGTGGCCACAGCCACCACACCATTTGTTCTTGCTGAGGACCAGGAAGGGAAACATGACTTGAAATGAATGAGATGTTAATAATCATGGGTTTTAATTAACATTGTTACATGGAAGTGAATTTGCTACAAGAATGTGAAAATTATAGTTCTATTCTGAGTCCTACTGAGTTACCTGTAAACTAAAAATACTGGCTTCTTGTTTTTTCTTTAGGTTTAAAATAGAATTACTGAAATTTTCTTGGTTTTGTCGTTATTGCAGTAACAGCCAGGTGGCAGAAGAATGGATTTCCCTGCCTTATGCTGGCTGTTAGTACAACTGTTAAATTAATCCAATGGCTGGGATGATTTAGTACTGATGAAGGATTGAAAGACTGTGAGGAAAAACAGTATTTTGGGGACAAAAATAAAAGGCTCATTGGGAATTTTGGTTAGTGAGAGAAACAAGGACTAAAACCACAGCAGCCAAGAGAAAACATCTGCAAAAGTAGAAGACGACAAGACATATTGTCCCCTTCTGCCACTGCCAATGAGCTTGAAAAGGAAAGAAGCAATTCTGGCTAGGAGATTCAAATGGATCACTTCTCAGAGAAAAGGCATAATCCTGAGATCTACTTGGAAAAGAACAAGAAAACAAAAACAAAACCCATGAGAAACACTTGAGGGAGGCGAAGAGCAGAAAGGCATGATGAATCAGGTGAAAGCCAAGTGAGATCAGGGATAAAAGCTAGAGCTATGTGAAATTCCCAAGATTTGGTTGGCAAGAATGTGGATTGTTGATAGACTTGAGGTGCTTTGAATTCAAAGTTGTTTGATCCTGAAATCCTAGAAGCACAAATTGAAGTAATTTCTACTAGGAATGAAAGCATTCACGTCAACCCTGTAGGTCTTCAGTTTCTGAATAACTTCTAGGATCCAGCCACCCTTTCCCCTCACTTGCCGCTGAGCGGTGCAATGCAGACTCCAGCCTGTTCTCACCAACTGGCTAGTCTGAATGTTTGCAATAAAACGCCAGAGTGTTGTCTGTGAGAATAAATGCATATCTGGCATAATGTCCACAGCAGCAGTAGGCTGACACCTTCACCAGCTGGATCTTGGGCTTGCACGAAGTCTCCAGGTCCCAGGAATATCTCCTACACTTCGTTTACACTGAATTTGCTACAATCTACACAGCTGAGGGGGATAATTAAGGAAGTGCATACATTTAGTTGCAAGCAATATTTAATTAAAATATTTGTAATAAATACTGGTACCTGCCCACACAACATGTTGGATAACACAAGTTGCTTAGCCTATTTTAAAAATGAGTTTTAGTGAGGACACATCACAGAAATTACTACCTTGTGAAAGCTGTGCTCTTGTATACATAATGAGCCTTTCAATAATTGTGATTATGAATTTTACAGGATTATATTTCTCTGTAATTCTTTAAATTTTTGTATTCACTGTGCACATAGAAAAAATGAAAGTAATGCTGCTATATGTGATAAGAATTTCCTTTAGGAAGGTGCTATTGAGATTCAGGAGTGATTTTGAAGTCTAGATAACTGAAAAGTATATGAATTTTTCTTATGTAGGAAAAAACCCCAACAGAACAAGGTCAGTGTCCTAGAACTGGGCAAGCCTTTTCCTAAAGCAACAGGAAAGAAGACATTAAAAGTTTGTTACAATGATAACTGCAAGCCTGGAGTTTGTCAGATGGAAAGACTATAGACTCTGAAACATCTTGAGAGATCAGGCCATAAAGGTTTTACACATTCACTTTCAGCATTTTGTCAGCACATAGCTTGACAACGCAGTTTTGTTAATGAACGTAAAGAATTTTATATGTTCTATCACTTGCATGCCAAAGTTCTGGGTCATTGGCACCTAAATAGATAGATAGCTGGCTCTGTATTCAAAAAAGTGGGCAGTTTAAAGAAAATGGAACATGTATTTTGACATAAGTTGAAGCAACTATTTCTTTTGCGATTTATGACATCTTCACACCAAAGAGAAAGACAAGTGTGAGTGAGCTGATTGCTAGGCACACCGCATGTTCCTCTCTGGAGATTCCCCAGCAGGAAATAACTTCAGCTGGCACAGGAGTGGGTGAAAGCCAAGGCAAACTGATACAGCTCTCAGGTAACTCTCCTGTCAGGAAGATTTGCCAGATCATATTGAAAGTTTGATTCCTGACAGCGGTCAGTGCCAGACTAGTTTGAGTAAGGGGTAACCTGCCTCCTAGCTGCTGCTTTTCCTCTGGCACTGTTACGCAGTCGCACATCTGTTGTTATTCTCCAGAGACAGTAGATGTTGCTCCCAGGGATGGATTAGAAATGCACCTTTTGACCTAATGAGCCAAATGACTCCTTTGTCCTACTTGTAAAGGTTGTGAACAGGCTGTCTGGAGCAGCAGAAGGAAAGGGAGAAAATCTGAGGAACAGACTGAGCAGAGAGGAACATTTCAGAACAACTCTGGATTTAGGGAAGCCAAAGAAGAAGATTTGACCAAGTTCTTCTGTCTTTCTGTCAATTACTGTGTGAGCAAAACCAGATTCCATTGAAGGGCTGAGTTTGAACTCTACAGCTTTGAATGGACTGTGTTTAAAAGTGAGATGGCAATGAAACCTGCTCTAAGACCCATCACAAAAGCTTCTGGAAGTTTTATGTTCTTATAAGATAAAGATTTAAATTTTTATGTGAGAAAATGTGGTTACCAATGTTCTGATCATTTGTAAAATTGCCCTCTTCTATAAGCTAAATACTGCCTATCTTCTCAGGTTCTTCTCTTGTATCCACTATCAGACTTCCTCCCATTTTGCCTGGGCTTTCCCTTTATATCATACATCATACCCTTTTCTATGTAGCAGCTCCTGCCCCTACTTGTTCTTTAATGAGTACTTCGTGCTGTATGCACACAGTCCTTAGGGATTGCTCTAAACCCCTTGTGCACCTCTAGGAAGAGTTTCAAGATGGCTGTCTTCAAGAGGGAAACCCTAACAGGGAGAAACTGAGCAGAGGCTTAGTTAGGTCTGTACAGTAGGTCTCGCCCCCTAGCTGGGGCTTCCTCCAGAGCAGACAAGTATCAAAACCGAGCAGATTGGATAGTACCTCCAGGACCAGCTATTCACTCCTTCCCAGCAAATAACCTACTTGCTCACTTGTTGGGATCCCAAGCTCAAACCTCAAATTAGTTAATTAACGTGACACCAAAGAAAATAAAACCAAGTTCAAATTTGGATGTCTGAAATATGTATATTTAATATGCCTATATACACAAGGATGGCATTTAAAGATTTTAGACAAATATAAAGGTTCTCTAGTTTCAATAGGTTTTGCTGCATTTCCAATAACTGCAAAGGCAAAAATTGCAATTTCATCTTCCCTGATAGAATCAATGCATTTAATTAGACATGCCCACCTGGTGCAGTTGGTAGGGCAGAGACCCCATGGAACAAACACTATAGGAGAAAATAAAGACTGGGATAACCAGCAAACTTTGCACTGATGCTTGTTGAGTCTGGAGTGTGTACCTGCAACCAGAATGTTCTTTTGATTGATAGCTTTCATACCAATTAGAGAATTGCAGGTATGCAGACTGATCCATTTCACTATTGTCTTACCAAAACTGCCTCTTCATCTGTTATTCTATGCAAAGTTAGAGTAGATAGGTTTAAAAAAAGGCCTTGTTTTAAGGAAAAAAAGAAAGAATTAAAAAAAAAAAGATCGTCCCCACAGGCATTGAACTACTACAGGCTGTTGCTTCACTGCAAGTCAATCTGCTGAAATCTCTGGATGGTGTTTTCTCTTTCCACTAGGGTATTCTGGAAGATGGAAGTAAGTCTTCGTTGACTTCAGGTCCACTTTCCCCTATTTCAGCAGCACTTCTTCTAGGAAAGACTGAGTAGAAGCTTAATAAAGACTCCAGGATTTTTTATGTGTTAATGACGGCAGCTGTATTAGCCTGCCTACCTGTACCACCAGAAACAGGCTGGCAGTAGCTTCCACCTAAAGTAGTCAGAAGAAAACAATAATGAGCTTCAGTCAAGGCAATTATTTTAAATAAACACATTCATTCACCACATTGGACTGGCTCCCAAATTTTGGCTGATGACGGTGACAGAGTAGGGTGTGATTTCTGCACCTGACTTTCTCTCTGCCATTTCCTGCTCAGCTCCTGCTTTGATCTCTGTCTCTGAATATAATTATAAAGCCTGAATCAGAACCAGGCTCTCATTTCTGCTGCCCCAACTTGCCCTCCTCTCTAGCTGTTAAAGAAGACACTGTGATTCTCAAATGCTTGCCTTTTATTTTTAGTCCAATAAAATGGACCACCTGCAAATTCAGGTTGCTTTTTTCTTTTTATTACCTGCTTTTTATTATGTAGCCAACATACCCCAAAAGTACCCAGTAAGCGCATATAAAACATAATTAATCTTCTGAAAGGAATGTATCTTCTTTGCCTGAAATTGTTGTACCAAACCCTTAGGTGACATACACTGGCAGAGCTCCACTGAAATCAGCCCAGCTATCTTCATTTACAACACTCATATGTTTGGCTCAATTCTTTTGCTCTCAGTGATAAGTGCATACTGAGCTGGATCTTCAAGACTAGAGGAATTGGTTACCAGTGGGGCCCAATTAGCATAGTTCTATTAACTGAAACAAAACTATCCTGATTTACAGCAGCTGAGCATTTGCACTGCCTTCTCCCCGCTCCCTGGCCCCAGCAGATATTGTTTCAATATTCGACATTTAAAAATCTACTTACTATGGAAAAACTTATTTACGTGGCAAAGATATTTTTCTAAGGCTTTGCACTGACCTCAGGAGGTTAGGACCTTGAGGTCCTATGTCCTACATCCTGTGCTCTATGTAAGCGGTGTAGTAATCACCATTAGGTTACATTGGTGTATTTAATTATGATTAGCTAGCTAAAACTAGCTCCTGTTTGCTGGAAAGAGAGCAAACCTGAAGAATTACCAGCCAAAACCCAAAGGTGCTGTTTCTCTTACATGCAGTTCTTGACAAAGATATGACGTTGTTCATCACTGTAAAATTTTATTCAATCAGAACCAAGAACAATAAGGAATCTTATAATAATCAGGACATGTACATCTACACATATGTACACATACATACACACATAAATACCCGCTCCAGACTGAGCCTCCTCCTTCTAAGTTTTTCACTAGCCTAAGTGCAGCATAAAAGCAACATAAGCAAGGACAGAATCATATATCATACATCTAATTTTAGAGCTTTGGTTTTGTAAAAAGAATTGTCAAGTTTGCCCCAGACATGTTTGTTGACAAAGAGCTTAGTGTTTCATCCTTTATTAACCAGAACATTTTACTGTAGCCAATTTCATGTTACCATCACAAACAGCACACATCAACTGCTTGTGCCTAGCGACTGTTATAAATTCTTCTGGGAGAGTTAAGGTTGTAAAACAAGAACATTAAGTGCATGCATAAAAAGCACAAGCCAACTGTTTACAGCTCCTACATAAATGTCTTCCTTATGTTTCCTTTATTTTTTTATTGGAAGGTGACAAGGCAAAGGTCAAGTACCCAGCAAATGCCCACCATTGCTGACTATTGAACCAGAGCAAACTAAATTTAGCTAATCCTCAATCCTTTCTATTGTACAGAAGGGCAAGGGCATGAAGGAGCAAATCAAACACCTATTTTTCTTCTGTAGTTTTAGGAAAATTCTTTAGATGCTGGAAGCCCAGGCTTAAATCTAGCGTCAGGCAGACCCACACAATCATGGCCTTCAGCGGAGCTGCTCAAATTTCACAATGACACAAGTGATGAAAAGCTCGAGCCTGTCTTATTTATGGACAGATTGGATTATATTTGCAATATTACTAGAATAAACTTACTTATAAAATAGTCTTAAACATTTAAAGGACTGTCTCTATCCTGTTATACTCACTTTCTGCTGCTGTAGCTTCACTGACCTTTTAAAGACAGAACTCTTCATTAAACAGTTAAGCACAGAGTTAAAGGGAAAGCATTTCCATCTCTTTTCTCTGAAGTGGCTGACTTTGAAGTTTTGTAGTGCAAAAGATACAGTTCAGACTGGAGTCAAATACTCGCCACAGGAACTACTGTTCTTACAATAGCAGAAGGTGTGTTACAATGGAGATTTGCTGAATATACAGACTTTTTGAACACAGTCAATACACGGTGTTCTGTTAACAAGTTGATCTCTTCCTGGAGTCATCCTTTAGATCCTTTATTACAGGAACTAGTGCAAAAGAGTTTCACTGAAACAGGGTAATTCCTTTGACACGTGTGATAACAATAACTATATTTTC
This sequence comes from Gymnogyps californianus, assembly GCF_018139145.2. Taxonomy (NCBI): domain Eukaryota; kingdom Metazoa; phylum Chordata; class Aves; order Accipitriformes; family Cathartidae; genus Gymnogyps; species Gymnogyps californianus. Next base: position 49,319,768 of record NC_059500.1, on the reverse strand, counting down.
CTTTTTGATACATGGTTTTTGGTTTCACTTCACGTATCTGTATTAAGGGATTTTTTGATGGGCATTTTATCCTACTACTAGATCTTAAGGTGGGATCATTTTGTAATCAGTAGCGTTTCAACCTGACAGAATCAGCAGAGAACAGCTCAGAAATAATAAGCCAGGCTCCTGTAGGCATTTCACAGAAGTTTCTTTAAGTACTTAGTAACTGTTAGAACAGTATGTAAAGCACACTGAAAGGCTCCTAGTTTTCATGTTCCAAACTGTCTCTACAGAGCTGTTAAATTTTCCCAATGAGGAGTGATACAGAGATGTTCTGGCTATGTTTCCATAGATATTTCCTTAAGGAAATGTTTCTATTCACCAAATCCATAGGGAGTATTTTAATAAGACAGACTGCCCCTCCAGGATGATCCATCAGTAAATGACAGTGTGATGTTAGTGTTGTTTCTGACAACAAAGACGTTCTGGATTTTCTGTAGAAAAGCAAATTCACATTCCTAACTTTCCTCTAATCCTCTGTGCCTCCTCAAAAAGCCCATGTCCACTTTTTAGCCATCTTTCCTGTCAAGTCCACTCTGCAGCCTATCTGTGGATGTTTCTCTCTTTCTTAAAAATCTTTGGAAAAAAAGACCCTCTATTTTTTCATACAGTTTTAGTAGTTCTTAACAGTTATAGCAATACATTGACTGTAGTATATATAATATATGTGTCATTTCACTATTAGGTAGATAATTTCTATTGGTAAGGGAATGAGTCTGAAATTTGGCAAACCAACTTAGTTTTCACGCATGCACGCACGCACTCACACACACACTCCTCCATGTAGATGTATATATATCCACAGATATATCCTTTTTCCATTCACAGTTCCCTATTGAAACTTAGAATATTTAAAGAGTCAAGATAGGACAGAATTATTCAGTCATGGGTAAGCCAAGATGCTAAACAGCTCCATGGTTGGCCCAAGCTCATTCAATGCAGTCCAAGCTCTTTTGGATTGATCATCTGCATCACTTTAATTTTTTTAATTGAAAGTAAACACCTTCCTCTAATTTTACTCTGCTAGGGGAGTCAGTTTCTTTTACAAAACTAGTGCCAACAGCCACCAAACAAAAAAGCAAACTCTAGCTATTGAAAAGAAATTTTATCAATGACAACCACCCCTTAAGAAAACACACAGTCACCACCCATTAGTACAATGCAGAAAAATTAGCTGTAACAATGTAATACCATTAAGTTGCTGCAACAATAACCAAAAGTGGAAATAACACATACTTTCCATCCATTACTATAATAGCATCAGGATTCCAAAAAAATGAAAAAAACATGTTTAAGAGCCAACACTCACAACACAGAGATTTTACCACTGAATGTTAAATTGCGCTACTACATGCCCTGTCCTACCACTAGTCGTATTCTTTAAAACCAAAAAAATACGAAGAAAGGGTCTGCCCGTTTCTCTTTTTATCTTTTTTTATTTTCTTTTTTTCTTCTTCTTCTCTTTTTAAGAAGCCTTCATTCTTGCCTTAGCTGTCACAGGCTATGACTTCTTCTAGGCTAAGTAACTCCGCCATCTGCAAGGTTTCCTCCTAACACAAAAGGAGCCAGTCACATACGTCTATTCAGTAATAAATTATATTCTAGCTGCAGAAATCCACAGGATGATTCAGAAAAATATACCCATAGGATATTACTGTGAATTAATTATAGATCTATAGCATTTTAGAAGAACACCTATCTAAATTTCAAACATTTATAGTACCCTGCAAGTTCTGTGATTATCTTCATTTTTGTGAAGGAGGGTATATAGATCTCCCAACAGTGGCTCTGAAAGCATGGGATCCAATTGTATATCATTTGCATGCCTCAAATACCTATTGAGTGGAAACTGGAACAGGAATCTTTTTGATGATGATGATGATGATGATGATGACAATTTAGCTTCTATTTAATTTTTTTGGATGTCTCTAAAGAAAACAGCAGTTATCTGTTCCCTCTCTGCTGCGCTGCTCAATTCTTTAAAAGTAATTTCTTGTAGAGAATTCAGTTCTTCTTGCTTTTTCCTGTGGAATATACTTTCTTAGACAAGAGTTCTCACCTCAAACTGTGTCATTAAATTTCCCCTCACCCTTCATAAGTGCTTTCATATGCATTCATTTTGGTTTGTGCTGGTAGAAAAAGTAAAGCTGAAGAGTCAAGTCCATCAAGCAGTTTTGACAGAATTTAAGCCCTATATTATTTTTAAATTTACATTTGTCTTCAAGATGTAGTTCCCTGTATATTAACTGTGTATGTACACATACACACGGTTAAGGATATTTACTGTTTTGCTGAAATACAAGATTGCATGATAACAAAGAAGAACACCTAACTTAAAAGACAAGCACCTGCTGGTAACATTTTGATATAGACAGATACAGCCATGATCTTCCTCCTTTGGTAATATAAAAGAATGAAATACAAACTAGGAATGATCTTCAACTGATGGTGACTGCCAAAAATACTATTATTATCCCATCCTAGGTCATAATTCTGAAATGGATAGATTAGAAAAAATCACAGGACAATATTAGTCTAAATACTGATGTCCTGATGCACAATTGCTCTGCAAAATGAGATTAAGAGATTCTGTGCTCTGGTTTGTAGACACTTAATTTCTGATTAGATGACTGGAAGAAACTGTTATGTTCAGAACGGTTGACTGGAAGAAACTGTCAGAGTGTTGATGTTTTCCAGGGACTGTGGCTCCACAATGCACGTTAATTCTATTTGGTTTTGTGAGAAAACAAATGGGTCGTGTGTACTCCTCTGAGGAATTATGAGGTTTGCTTGCCATTTTGCAACTTTCCGTACAAAACTCAGTGAATGTTGGCATATGAGAGGCATAAACAGGGCCTGATTTCATATGGTGACAAAGGTGCTTAGTAGCCCTGAAGGTGAAGCTTGCTGACTTCTCTAGCTTGGAAGTCAGAAGACAGTTAGAGGAAAGCGAGAGGTCTCTGTTTACAAGTAACCACCCATGTCAATTTTTACTTCTCCATCTTCATGCTAACAGGCCCAGAAGAGCTTTCCAAACCCTGCATCAGTTTCTGAGAAAATGCTTTGAAACATCTGCCATTACTATGAAATCACCTTAGTGCCCGAACACAATTTGTAAAGCACTGAAATGATATTCGTTAAATAAGGTGCCAAAAAAAGAAGCAAGTAACTAATCAATACCAACTGAGGCCCCAGGTATAACCCAATTCTGAGTTGCAATTTAGGGCCTGAAGTTACGGCCCAGGAGATTTGAATAACAAAGATTCAACTATGTCTGTGGGATGTAAGTATCTTTGGTACCCAGGAACTTGAGTTTTCATTGCAAATCAGCTCACCTTTTCTGCCCTACCTTCTTCTGCAACTTAAAGAGAGGCTGGCTCCATGTTTGTCTCTTTCTACTGACAGGGAGACATACAAAATGTGCAGTGACATGGTCCTAAGTCCCAGAGCATAAGCAGCACATCAGGTATCAGCATGGAATTGCTTCTGTGAGAGCGCTTACACCTGGAGACATTGCAGTAACTGTCCCTTCCCAGCCAACACTTAAGCCAGAAGCTGAGAAGGAGAAGCTGTGCTCTCCATCTGCCTTTCACTAGACAGCTGAAGGAGGCAAACACAGAGAAAGGACTCCACTGCTCCTCTCCAGGATCCACACTGGCACAAAAATCCCTCTGCCATACAGTGCCCTGGGAGGGGTTGTCAGCTGCAGACATGATCCCTCTTGGAGCACCCTCTGGCTATCGGCCACACTCTTACCATAGTGAGCCACCGAGGGCTATTTGGCCCTTATGCATTAGTGTTGGACAATGTATAAGGACTTGACTTGTTGGATCACACATTTTTTTCTATTATTCCAGTACACTAAAAAACCTCTCATACATACTTATTTGCTTCCTACAGTGCTTCCAATAATCACAGCTGCTGCAAAGAGTGTGCTCTCTCTTGCAATTATCTTGCCATCAAGAAAGCTAAGAAAATAGCAAAGGATTTTGCTGTCCACTGGAGACTGTATGATACTTGGGGTGTTTCTCATTAAAGAAAAGGTACATGTTTTAAAACGTGTCAGCAGCTGGAAAGATCTGCACCTTTAAAAAGTTGTTTTCAGAAGGTGATGGATTTGCTTGTAAAGGAATCACTTAGACACGGCTCAGTGTAGCTTTGAGCTAAACCAGAGGATGAATTAGCTTTATAACAACAAGACTTACAAGAGGGTTTAGTATTAAATATTAAACATTTCTCCATTAAAATCCTGAATGGAAATCTGGGTATGATGGATTGATTTAAGGAAATAACCATTCATGTGGCCATGCACAAGATCTCCATTTGCATTTCAGTCTGGAAAGACACCTTGTTGCTAATGTTAGCTCCTGAGAGAGGACTACTGAGCACAGAGGTGGGCGTCACCCCTACGCTCAAAGTAACACACATAGCCCTTGGAGGGCTGGAGGAGGGGAACCCCTTCCTCACCATTGACTGCGCTTTTTTTGGTGGATGATTAGAACAGCCTTTTTGAGACCTGGGGAGACCAGAGCACCCCAACACCTTCTTTACTTTCCAGAAACAAACTGTAACAAATTAGTCAAGCAAAACCCTATGAGATGTTTCCTATATAACAGTTTATGAAAGTTACCTCATTTGTCATAGCGTTCTAAGGTTATTAACAATAGCTTTCAAAAAATCAACTCAGATTTCTCTAAAAAGAGGCTGAGGTGGCAGAGAGAGAGGTTTCTAAAAGCAGTCAGCAACTACTAGCTCCTGCAGAGAACTTCAGAGGCCAAAGGGAATGGAGTCTTCTTGAGGAAACTGGCCTTGAGAGACCAAGTCTCACAGGAGTGTAATGGAAATTGGGTGCCTAGGTCACACAATTTGCTTCAGAAAAGCCGAGCTTCTGGTCATTTGGCTCCTGCAAACTATTCTGAGTCCCTTCCTCCCTAAATCCTATTAACTCTACCGTTTTCAGGATCTATTCCACATAAATCAGTCTTGAGTTGACCAGCATTTCTCTATTAATAGTTTCCAGACCCACGCTGTAAGAGTATGAAAAATCAGAGCAACTCAAGCCAGAAAATTTGTAACAAATTTTGTCTTGTCAGAGATGGCAAAATGGCACAGGGATTAAATTGAGAAGCAGAAAAGCTGGTCTTAACAGCAAGAGTCTCTTAGCTTTAAATGGTTTTTAGTTAGTGTAAATTGGGATGTCCCCACTGACTCACTTGGATCTATGCTTACCAAAACTAGCTAAGGATCTAGTCCTCTTTGTTACGAAGAGGTCTGGTTCTGGCTGCTTTTTGTCTGTTTATGCCAGCACAATTAGCTGACTTCAGCTGATGCAGCTCAAGTTGCCAGTGTTGTGAAATCCATTGTAATATATATATCTCTCTCAGTTACATCCACCAGAAAAAAAAAGCTTATGATGGTTCCCAATAATTTAGATAACTGGTCTTTTCCTTTCATTTCTCCAAAGTACCACACGAAATAAAGTTGAGTTTCATCTCTAGTGGTGGGCAAGCAGCAATGGAAATAGTGTTGAATCACTGTGTGGTTAATACAGGGATAATTGATAGGCTGAAATCATCACTGCTGTGTTGCCTGGCTGATATGTGATGGATGAAATATTTTCTTGGGTCAGCACTTATTCACATTTTTTTCCAAAAGATATATTCATTAATGTTATGACTGAGGGAATCCTTAAGGTCTTTCAGGCTTCAGCTTACCAAAATGCTCATGCAACATGACAGCTTACCACTGTTGTCAAATGACGTCTTCCTCACTTCCCCTCCTGCTTGTCTTCCAAGCTCACCGCTGGTACCAGCTCCCACTGGGGAGTGGAGAGGGACTGACCTGACACAAGGTGCACAGCTGGAGTGTGACACTGGCATGGAAAAAGGTAGAAGGGAAAGGAGAGCATTACCCTACCCCTTCCTTAATAGCAGAACAGTAGATTGGCTCATCCCATCTAAAACTGTGCTCTCTGAGTTCAGTTATTTCTTCCACGTTGCTTTACTTGGAGCAATGTTACAAGCCAGGTGGGAGAAGTTTCCCCAGACTATGTGGATCTGTACCGGGTATGAATCATAGAATCATAGAATACCAGCTTGGAAGGGACCTCAAGGATCATCTCGTCCAGCCTTTCTTGGCAAAAGCATGGTCTAGACAAGATGGCCCAGCACCCTGTCCAGCTGAATCTTAAAAGTGTCCGATGTTGGGGAATCCAACACTTCCCTGGGGAGATTATTCCAATGGCTGATTGTCCTCATTGTGAAAAATTTTCCTCCTGTGTCCAACCGGAATCTCCCCAGGAGTAACTTGTACCCATTACCCCTCATCTTTTCCATGTGACTCTCTGTAAAAAAGGAGTCTCCATCTTCTTTGTAGCCACTCTTTAAATACCTGAATATGGTGATAAGGTGTCCCCTAAGCCTTCTTTTCTCAAGGCTGAACAAACCCTGTTCTCTCAGCCTTTCCTCATATGGCAGGCTTCCCAGTCCTTTGATCATCTTTGTGGCCCTTCTCTGGACCCTCTCCAGGCTGTCCACATCTTTTTTCTATAGTGGGGACCAAAACTGAACACAGTATTCCAGGTGTGGCCTGACAAGCACTGAGTAGAGTGGGATAATGACTTCTTTATCTCTGCTGGTGATGCCCTTGTTGATGCAACCCAGCATCCTGTTGGCTTTCTTTCCTGCAGCAGCACACTGTTCACTCATATTGAGCTTGTTGTCCCTACGACCCACAGGTCCCTTTCTACAGAGCTGCTCCCCAGCCAGGTAGAACCCAGCCTGTGCTGCACTCCTGGATTATGTTTTCCCAGGTTTTCCCAGACCTTACATTTGTCTTTGTTGAACTTCATAAGGTTCTTGTTAGCCCACTCTTCCAGCCTATCCAGGTCTTCCTGCAGGGTGGCTCTCCCTTCTGAAGTGTCCACTTCCCCACTCATTTTGGTATCATTGGCAAATTTCATCAGGGCACACTTGATCCCATCATCCAGATCACTTATGAAGATATTAAACAGCATTGCGCCCAATATCAATCCCTGGGAGACCCCACTTGTGACAGGTTGCCAGTTTGAAAAGGAGCTATTTACCACCACCCTCTGGGTGCGGCCTGTCAGCCAGTTCCCCACCCACTGCACAGACCACTTGTCTAGACCCTAACAACGCATCAGTTTCTCTAAGAGGAGGCTGTGGGAAACTATATCGAAAACCTTGGAGAAATCCAGGTAGACAATGTCCACCACTCGCCCCACATCAACCGAGCAGGTTACTTTGTCATAGAAGGCGATCAGGTTTGTCAAGCATGATTTGCCCTTGGCGAATTTGTGCTGGCTTTTCCCAATCACGTGCTTCATTTAACTTGTGATAGCCCCCAGGAGGATTCGTTCCATAACTTTCCCAGGGACTGAAGTAAGACTGATGAGCCTATAATTTCCTGGATCCTCCTTCAAGCCCTTCTTGTAGATGACGGTGACATTAGCCTTCTTCCAGTCTTCTGGGATGTCCCCTGATCTCCACAACTTCTCCAAGATTATGGTGAGTGGCCTTGCAACGATGTCAGCCAGCTCTCTTAACACCCTTGGGTGGATATTATCAGGGCCCATCGATTTGTAGGGGTCAAGCTCCTGTAATAGTTCACATACCAACTCTTCCTTCATTAACGGTGGTTCCGTGTTTGCATCAACCTGAATTTTTGTTCCCCAGGCCTGGGGCCCAACAGTGCTGGTAAAGACAGAGGTGAAGAAAGTGTTGAAAACCTCTGCTTTTTCAGCGTTGCTGGTGACTAACTCACCCCTCCTGTTTAACAGTGAGCCAATATTTTCCTTCTGTTTCTGCTTGTTGTTTATGTACCTTTCTTGTAGTTTTTGACATCTCTGGCCAATCTCAATTCAAGCCGAGCTTTTGCTTTTCTAACTGCATCTCTGCACACCCTGGCAATGCCCTTGTAGTTCTCAACAGGTATTCGTCTGCTTTTCCATCTCTGGTATGCTTCTCTTTTGGTTTTGAGCAGACTCAGAAGCTCGCAGTTAAGCCAAGGGAGTCTCTTGCTCCACCTGCTTCCCTTACCTTTAAAGAAGAAATAACCTACTGCCAAGTAGATTACATGGGAGACAATATCAGAATTACTGTAATTTGAACAGACAGCTCTGAGGGACATGGGCTTATCTAACACTGAGGTGTGGATTTTATTAGCAAATCTTCATTATTTAATTAACAGTGCCAGGAAACACTTCTAGGCAGTGAAATAGTGTTTCACTATTTCACTGTGGTCCCTGGTCCATGGCAACCATTACTCTCTCAGGTGGTTACCAGAGAGGCCTCAGAGGCTAGCACAAGCTGACCCACTCTGTCTTGGAGTTTAGGAGAGTTCAGTACTATGGATGTCCGCTGGCCTCAGAGACAATTTAACACTGCTATAATTACTCATATATTATAGTCTACATGCCTAATCTGAATAAATTTCACAAGATGCTCCATCTGTCTCAGGATTTGTTGCTGTTGCCTTTGATGTTACTAGTATTGGACATCCTTACAGTGATGCTCAAGATGCATGGCTCTACTAGCTTTCTCCTTGAAGTCACAGGCTTGTCTGTTTGCTTTGATTCAACTTTCCCTGACTTGAACACTGAGCAGAGTCTAAGGGGGAAATACCCAAAGTCTTTGCAGATTGCCTAGAACACCCTGGCTTGGCAGCACAATCTGACCTCTACTTGGGTGTGCACTTCCAACTCCTGCAGGAGCTGATAGTCCACCCGGCCTTCCCACTCCCACCCCTGCTGTTTTTCATCCAGTGGAGCTGCCGAAATGGAAGGGCTGGAAATTTTCAGCACCTCTTCTCCAACCTACTCACATTCAACTTCTTTTCCTCTGCTATTGAGACAAAAAGGAAAGGTGTCAAGGAAGAGAAAGCAATTGCCCAAGGAAGAAATCTGTGTTGACAACAAAGAAAAAAAGCACATTAGTCTTTAATCACCAGTTCTGGCTAAAGTATGTGTCAGGTGAAGTATATTTGCCTAACATAAAATCCGCTACACTAATGTTTTGACAAAGAAAAAGAAATGGCTGCTGGGTGAAGGTTCTGTAGTCTAAATTTCTAAATACACAGGAACAATATGTATCTTCAAAATTGTATTGTATAACATAGAACAGTTGTTTAAGTAGGCAAAAAGATATCTGTAAGGCAGTTTGTTGTTTGTTTCTGCTGTTACATGTATTGCAAGCAATGTCAAAGAACTTCATGGGGGTTTTTGTTTGGGTTTTTTCTTTATTTGTCCATTCAGTTCGAGTTCCCTCTGAATTAACATATCTTAGTCTTAAACATCTAAAGAATGAGGATTAGTTACACTGGAAATATTGATGCAATGCTGAGTAGACTAACAAAGTCTATGCTTCAAAATAACACAAAGAGGAATACAGTTTCAATAGCATGAGTCTGCTTTTGTGTTGGGATGTTGAAGAAATCTTTCACAAGTATAATTAATTTGTAAATGCTTGATTTGTACAAACTAGATCTGTCCAGTCATCAGACACAGACTATTGCTCTTGCACGCTTTGCTTTCATGACAATATTTATACAGAAAACAATTATATTATCAAGCTACACATCTACCCTCCAATCAGATTGTGGCTGCCATGCCAAAGACAAATGGAAACCCATATTCTACATTCCTAGCAGAGGGAAAGGGCTTAAGTGAATTATTCTTTGACATTAATAGGATAACATGTGTGCTTTGTAACAAACAGCAACTTTGACAGTGATACTGTGGATGGAAGGTTGGGGGAGATGGATGTTAACATCATCAGAGATCCCTGTTTGCAGATAAATGTTCCTGAAGACAGAATTAGATCAGGAAAGAACTTGACTTTGTCCATCATTTTCTAAATAAAAAGCAATAAGAAATCAAAAGCAAAAGCCTTTGGACTTTAAAGCTAGAAAGCTCTGAAATTCATAATGCCCAGTGTTGACTCATGAATTTCCATGGCAAAATATTCATCCACATCTTTTTGGGGCAGTATCAAGATTTAAAGGCTAACTGTCCTTTACCTCCTTTTATTTCAGTAAATTATTCTGCACCTAGGAGAAAGAAAAAAACCACTTAGCTGAGTTTTCCAGACCAGAACACTTTTTCTCAAAAATGTGATCATGTGTATAACAGGAAACTATAGTATTCAAAATGTTTAGGAGAAAATGTGTAAATGTATAAATATATAAAGTTTTTTTAGAATAGGACTTAAATTCTAGAAACAGAAAAATAGCAAGAACAGAAAATCCCCAAATTTGCTGAACTTTCCCTAGAAGAATGCTTGAGAATATTGGAGAACATAGAATTACTCTGGTGTGTTAGTGGACCGCTGTTAAAACTTAACCTTCTTCCCTAACCTAACAGGGAGCTAAATATCTGTAGAGTGAAGTTTCCAAATAGGCTGAAGTCAGAAATCATAGGCATGCAAAAAACATAGACGTGGTTACAGCAATGTTGACCACATGAAAAATGGCTGGTGCATGTCCAGAGCTTGCTGGTGTGGCATCCGTGGCAACTGGATGGAGGATCACACACGTCTTAAGAGCATACCCAAACTTCACACAGAAACACGCCCTGCTCCACCCCCTGCAACACTCTCCCACCTGGACTCCCTCACATGCCATGGCCAGACCCCCCTCTAAGATCCAGCACTCTTCAGGTAGCCTCTCTTCCATGTTCAATCACTGACATACCTCTGGCCATTACAGTGCAGCTCAAAGAAGGGTATGGTCTTTAAGCATGGCTGTTTAGCTTTGTTTTTTTCCATCAAGCATAAATTACAGTCAAACCTATCCCCCAAACCTTTTACTTATAGAAGCAAACCAAAAACCAAGCTTTGGTCATGGAGCTCTCCAAACAGCAGTACTGATACGGGGAACAAGAAGTGCTCAGATCATCTCATCCCTCCGTATTTGTTAAATATTACACCTCAGTATCTCTTACTCGGGCAGTGGTTGCCATGTACTACATGAGCACCTGAGTACCTGAGAAGCTCTGTTTTCTGATACAGCCAGGTGTTTATTCCCTGAGTATATCCCACCTTCTCCTATCAACAAAAGATAGTCTCGAGGTATGGGCATATGAGGAACTGCTGGTGCCCTGAAATCTTGATTCCCCAACAAAACACCAAAACACCATGAACCATACAGCATGTCAAATGTAAAGGGAATACAAGAATGCCAGCGAATTTTAAAGCAGTTGGAAGAAATGTGTTTTACAGAGAAAAGGGTACACAGAGGGGTGTGAAGATACCTGTCCATCCTGGTCTGAATTTCTTCGGTGAACGGGAATGCCATCAGGGAATGCCTTGGAGAAGTGAGAACTGCTCTATCTATGCTGGAGCATGTCCTCCTGCCCTCACTGCCTTCTCTCTAGCAAAGCTGAGAGCCTGTGACATGCACGGAGTGCAGCTGCTCTCTGATGTTGGCCTCACACTGGTCCCTGTGCACATAGTACATGCCTCCCGTGTAGCTCTTGTCATGAACGAGGGACAAGGTATCCCCAGGTGTCACCTCACACAGGGACAAAGGCCATCAGAAACATCGGTGAATGGACTCAGGCTAAGAGCAAACCTTTGCTTTGCAGGGCTCTTTTTAATCCTGGGTCAGCCCTGTGACACGCTATAGAATATGGTCCCAAAAACACCAGGTGTGGTAAAAATTGCAGGAAAAGTGACCAATGACAGGGAACAGCAGGAATGTATTAAGTTGGCATTTCTGCCAAAACTCCTGTACTGTGAAACTGTGGTCTCAGAGAATTTCTTTCTAGATGACCAGGGCTTCCCAAGAGTAGTCTGTAAGGGAAAAGATTCCTGATTCAGAGGAGGCAGGAGACAGGACAATAAGGTCTGCTACCCCATTGCACAAATCAGTGTCTCCTTTTTTTCCGTCCTGCACACACCTCTGCAGCAGCAGTTGCTCTAGTCCCTAATCCCCCAGCACTCATCCTTCGCCACCCTTCCCCGTGTCATTCCTCACAGTGATCCTGTTACTCCTTACTCCTGTTAATCAACATCGTTTCCCCCAACCTCTGCTCCTCCTTCTTCCCTCCTCCCTTTTCATCCACGCATAGCCATTCCTTCTCTTGCCAAATCTTCAAAGTCTTCTCTTCTTCACCTGCTTTCCTCTCCACTAACAGAGAGTGAGAACATGTCATTTATTTTCTTTGAGGAAACAATCTGAGCCCCTTCATAAATCTATATATTCCTCAGGTTAGATTTTCCCCCCAAATAATTAAGAAATTCTCCTTTTGGCAGCAGGAATTTCTAACAACAGACCTTTTTTTTTTCATGTTCAAGGACCTGCTTAATGCCAAATGCAAAATGACCCATAGCAGGTCCATGTTGGGTTCACCAGCTGAGCCACCAGACTAGAAGACTTTCAGCTGCTTGGACGATGAATGGGTTGGTGTAACCCACTTGGTCTGTGACTCTGTCTTGCTTTTTTTTCTTGAAACCTCAACTCTTTTAGGAATATTAATTTTCATATAGTTTCTCTGAAGTGGCAGCTCAGAAGGGGCATAAAACTGAATATTAGGTGGGGAAAACCTCTAATGAGACCAGTTTTAGGCACCTCTGGGGCTTGAACCCTCAGATCTGCAGTCAAAACACACTAGAGGAATTTGTCAGCCTCAAGACAGCCTCTGTGCTTGAGAAGGTGGGACAGGCTGTCTGAGGAAACCCTTCTTCAAGTATCAACAAATTCAAGACAATAATCCATCCCAGCACCAGTCTGAAGCAGGTCAAATGCTAAGACCCTCTGGATAAGGACGTTGTGTTTAAAAAAAAACTTAGTAGAAGAAATTTTAAAATAAAGAATGTTATTAAGGGAGTTAGCTACAGCATAGATGGATCTTTGCTGTAATACTGATTGGTCTGTGTATTTTGCAAGTCAATGTTATGCACTTGATCACAAAATTTACCTTTTACTGCAAAATTGTGCACTTGATATATAACATTTTATTTCAAAGTCATTAGCTTTTGAACTGTAATTTCTAAAACAAGAGCTCAGTCATGTATGAAAGACGTCCTTCTTTTTAAAAAACTAATGATAAATCTTTAATATCAATATTGATCTCATTTTGATTGCTGAAGATTTTACCGGAAGCATAAAACTAACATGTTTATTCTACAGTTTCAAACTTCCTTCTGCTCTTTTCTGGAGCCATAAGTCTGATTTGTCCCCTCCTTGTATGCTAAAGTCACTGAAAATGATACAAAGTACTTTTAGATTCCCAGCCCAAAGCTTTGTGGTGCACTGAAAGCCAAACATGTTAAAATTTAATGCAAAATTAAGTAAGACTAGGATTATAGTTTGAGTCATATTCTTCATTTTCACATTAGATACAACAAAAGCTATCCTTACAACTTTATTTGAAGTTACCATAGGGTTAATAATTTGCTGTATCTTGATGTAACAGAAATCAACAGGCAGTCGTCAAGTTAGATGCCACTTTTTACCTAGTATTTAGGTACAATTGTTGGGCATGTATGCTAGGTATCTACACAAACACACACACATGCGCACTTGCAAGCACATTGCATGTATCCTTAAGAAACCCAAAGACTGTCTGGTTTTATTTGGCTACTACTTGATGTGAAAATGTATGAAGAAAATATGAAGAAAAGCACAGAAATATTTAAGTTACACCCAAGCAACTGAAACCCGTAATGCCTGAAATCATCATTATTCATTGAGGCGGATCTGATACCTGGATGAAGCAATATTTTCTTTTCTTTACTTTTCTCAGTCACTTTGATTCAGAGTATGGGGACAGAATGAAAGACACCATTATTCTTCCAAAAACTCAAACCCAGAAGCCGTGAAAGCCTATATATTCACATCAAATGGCTTATAATCTGTGCTTTTATATACTAACGTGGGACAATGACACACACAATGTCTGTGCTGTTGTGAATAAAGTTGGGCCATGCAGTCTATTTGGGTTGAAAACTGCTGGTTTAGGTTGTTTTCATCTTTACCCTTTTTTTCTGTGTGTGCATGAAGAATTGTCTCTTTTAAAAAATATTATTATTCAAGTGCATGCTGAAATTGAATCATGCTATTCTTACATAATTTTTCATTGGATTGTTGCAACCTATAAAGAAATCCAATTAAATTTCCCTTGCAGGCACAGAGTCTCATTCAGCACGCCTTTATAAAGCTGGCTTGTTGTATTGTATGGCATGTCTATGAATTGAGAAGCACACAGGACCCATCCCATTCCTTGTCCTGTGTGACGTGATGTAGAGAGAGAAAGTCCACCAGCAGTGTTTCAAAGAGCTGTATTATCAGAAAACATAAAGGCTTTGCCATCATTTCTGCTGCCGTGGTTTAGAATATGCATGTGCCAGTGCATTTGCAGAACAGTTTTGAGCACCGTATGGCTCACATATTCCCCTCTGCATCTGTGATTTTCACCTTCCTTATACTAAGGACATATGATTTGATGTTTTATTCTACGCTAAAGATGATGTACAGATTCTCTGTTGAAGATAAGGTTAGCAGAAGCACTTTTTAGAATGGTATTCTAGTTTCCCAGGCTGCACAAGTGGAGTGCACACTTTTCCTATCTCAAGGAAGCAGACTGCAAAATTCGTGGAGTTAGATTACACAGCAGTGGGATTCCTGCACTATTTGTCTATGATGTGCCTTGCCATGAATTTAAATATCATAGGATGATCCAAATGATCAGCAGGCTCACTCTGGCTGTCTCCAATAGGAAGGGCAATGCTTATCTTCGTCCACGGACACAGCATGGAAACACACAGAGCCACCTACATTCAGTATCAGACTTTGCCAACAGTCGATGTAAGCACCGTGTATCCTGCGTGTGAAGGATACTCCAAGTAGTACAATAAGACTGCCTTGGCTTGATCAATCTACTTGTTCTTATTGCTGAGAAAGACGTGGCAAACCATGTTCTATAGGCTCTGGGCACTTTCCATATAGGAGATTACTGGTTGTGGTAAGGAGCAGGAGTATTTATCTACCTGGTGGCATATATCTGGCCTCCATGGGTAATGAAGTTCACTACAAATGCCTCCTTTCACCTCCTCAGACCTCCATATCCCACAGTTGGAAATAAGCTCTAAGATCCAAATTATAAACACTACATGGAATGCAGAGATGATAAAGATCAACCACTATATCTTCCTGTTAATGTGGAATTGATTTCTGTGCTATATTTCCTGATGTTTCTCCAATCTAATTTAAATGTTCCCAAGTGTTCTTTTCCCTTGAGAAATTATTCCACTGTCTAATGTTATGATGATGGGCACAGCGTAGTCTAGATCCAGTTCAAGAACTGAGATATACATGTGTACAACCTTAAGAAAAAAAGCAGTATCAATCACGTGTTTAAAATCACACATGTGCTCCAGTGCTATAAATAGTCTCACTGCCTGGGATTTTCTTCTGATAGTCAATCTAAATTTTTCTTCTTTTAATTTCTTCTCATTACTGCTCTAGTTATACCCCTGTAACTAAGATAAATAATTAATTGACATTTTCATTTACTTCAATGGGAGCCATTCACACATATCAGAGGACAAATTTTAGTCCTTAATAAAGAAATGAACTATTGTCTCACCAAGCAGATACTGAAAATGCCAGTCTACACCTGCTTACACAAGACAATTGAGTACTAACTGTTTAAGATGATCATTTGTCCCGAGAGTCATCTGTAAGGGTGGTATTCTATTGATTCTTTACAAACTCAGTCTAAAAGAATAGTTTAAAAGAAGTCAGGGCACTCAACCTAAAGCCATGTTCATACAATGTTTTACATTGCTTTAACATAACCTGAGTTTAATCTCATTTGTAGCATGGTTAGTGTGGATGTGTTTTTTTCTTTTTCCAGAAGCATGCTAACCAGACGTGCTCTTGACCATCTGTTACTTTATCTTCTAACACATAAGTCTATCCCTCCTAAGTCAGGACTGGGCTAGGAAAAGCTGTTTGGAGCAAGTTTTTCACAGCAGATTGATCTTAAAAGGATACTAATTTTAATCCTTTTTGGTATTGTCTCTATCAATTAATTCAATGTAATTTCAACAAATTGTGAGGAGCAGTGCTAGCAGTTAGGGAGCTTGGGGGGATCAGTGACAAAGCTAGAAAAATAGATAAGACAGTACAGTGTTGAACAGAGTAATGCATGTCGACTGGTAACAAGCAAAAGGAGAGAGTGTTTGTCACTTAATAAATGGAAAATTTCAGGCAGTCATGTAACCAGAAATTATTTCAGACTCAAATAGACTATAGTCTGGTTTAGCCACTATTCTGTCAGAAAAAGGCAAATAGGAACACTCTGGATCCAGTATATAACAACAGAAAGTGTCCTTGAAGATGGTATAGTCATTAAACTGGTCAAATGTCACTGAGAAAGCTGTGTTTATATTTAGCGTACATTTCCATGGGCAGAGGAAAACACTTCCTTGGAAGGAATATAACCAAGGACAAACATGACTCATAGCAGACTTTAATAATGTCTGAGATGGAGGGTTTGCCTTTTTTTTTTTATTCTCAGAGGATGAATTTAATGCAATCTTGGGCTGCTCTCTGACTTGCTGGGCAGTGTGTGGTGGGAAGGACGGTCAGGGACAGTGCGGGAAGCAGTGCGTCTCCACTGCCTGAACGCAGGTGGGGGGGCTCGGCCCTCCCCAGACTGTGCGCACACTGCCGCTGACTCAGTTTCACCTTAGACCTGCTTTCAAAGATAGGTTCAAACCAAGGGTTCAGGCCCAAAACCGAAAAGATAAGACTAAGCCTTACCCAGAGTTTTCCTGGGGCAGAGTCTCTGTAAGCCTGCGAAGGACATGGCTTGTCTCTGCTCTTCCTGCCTCAATGGCTTTGAGCACCTGCCCCTGCAGGCATCTCTTCTGAGTTCGGTGCCAGAGGACATCAGAGCCTTTCTCTGGGGACACGGGGCCATGTGAGGGGTAGGAGTGATGCGCCATACAGGCAGGAAGAGTGAAGGAAACATCCTAGGTGAGAGCACATGTGACACAGAAGCTGCTGCTCTCCTTCATTTACTTCAGATCTTTTTGCTGGGTAAAATGATACCAAGCTAAAGCAATACAGGAATAAGTGTTGCACTTTAATCTGCCTGCAGCATAGGACAGTAGCTCCTGAACCTTGGGATTTAAATCTTCAGCTTTTCCCACTGTATAACACCATGGCTGCACATGCTTTAGGAGTTCATAAATTTTCCTTTTTAACTTTCCAGGTCTGACTAGCAAACCATCTCTCATAGCTTTGATAACCACCAGAGGTCAGCAAACCACATTCCAGGAACTACTGAAGTGGTACGATAAATTAGTGGGTTTGGGGCCACGTGTTTTGTTTTGTTTATTCAAAGTGCTGTGATCGGCTCCAGTTCGGGGTTTGAGCCGGTGATGGCATTGCCGGTGGCAAAGAGCTAGCTCCGTGTCACTCAGCTCTACTGGAAGGGTAGAAACACTCTGCTTTAGCCTGCTTAGCACAGGGCCCCATGGGCCACGTCCTCTGAAACAGGCTGAGTTGTATGAGAGTAGACCAAACCAGGAATATTCGAAAGCAGCAATACCACCCCATTTTGCTGCACTTCCAGCTGCAAGGAGGTTTCCAAGCTCTCTAAACTGCCCCACATCCTGGGCCACGGTGAAATGGTGTCCCAGCGGAGCTTGGGTGCCCACTGTGTTGAATAGGCTAGAAAGGAGTGGGAAAGACAAGGAATTTCTTCCGCCTCCCCCGTTGCCAGAGTGAGAATCTTAGAAGAAAAAATTACATGGGGTTAGATGTCAAAACTGTCTCATTGCTGGTTCCTGGCTCAGATCTTTGCTTGATTTTTTTCTATGCCAATTGGCCCTATGGGGAGTTCTGATTAAGGGCGCGTCTATGTCCAGGGCATATAAATATTCCTTTCCATCGCTAGAAACTGAGCTGAGAGTCAGCTGTAAGTGTAGCTTAAAAAACATACATGAGTGAATTAAACAGAATAAACATCTAGCTAAATGGATGCCTTTTTGACTCTGTAGAAAGATTTAGAGATAATATGTAGCAGTTGGAATCCAGACAGTTAAAAGATACAGGAGGCTGCAAAAGAAGAAAGGGGGAGGGGGGGAGCAGTGCTGGGAGGATTTCTCTGAAATGTGTTCTGCATACTCTAAAAGAAAAATGTGTGTAATTTGGACCCCAAATGCAGGCCAAAGCGACAGCATCTAATAGGGGAAACATGATTTAGAGGTCAGTTTATAAACTAAACAAATTTACTGAGTTCCATAAATGAATCTCATGGCAAGATCCAAAATTTTTTTTTAAAAGGTGGATAAAAAATATTGTATGTTAAGGGGGGAAATTGAGATGGTTTTTAAGCTGATGTCCTTAGAAATATATGTATATAGTCTTTTTTATAGCTCTTGGCATATAAAATAAGTCATTATTCTAAATAGAAAAATATTGATGATGTCATAGGAGCCATTGCCGGACACATCAAGCTGATCTGATGAACTAGGAAATCAATAGATATTTTCCAAACGAGATGGCATTTCTTTTAATTGGTTGTGTGAACACGATATACTGCAGAGTGCAAACATTTAAAGTTAATTTTCATGTGGCTTGGATTTCTGCACGTGTTTTTCTATTATTCCTTTATGTAGATTTTTTTTTTTTGCTTTGTTTTAAGGTTTGCTTCTTCTATTGGCTTGCATATAAATTCCTTATCAGAACAGATGAAATAGCATCTATGCATTGTAGACACTCAAATAGTATAGCTTTGGGAGCTATTTGAATATCTACCAAGATTAGAAACTATTGAAGATTTCACCCGATATTGCCACACTTCTTTAGACTGCTTGAAATCTGTTGAGTCGAGTAAGTCTTTTAATTTCAGGCCTGTCACAGATAAGTAAGGAGTTGTCCTTATGTCCCATAGCAAGTGAACACCAGAATTTGGAGCAGAAATCCTGGCTGCTATTGCTTTAAACTAATCACCAGGCTGTACAAATGGCACACGTGGTAGATCAATACACTAATATACAATTCAGGTGTTATTAAGTAATATTGCATGCCCTCTGCAGCTCCCCAGACTCACAATTTTCAAGGGCATATAATAATGAAACCCTTATACAAAAAACCAGTTGATCAGAAAAGGATGCTGGGGGGAGGACCATACTAAAAACGAAGTATCTTAGTTTTCTGGTTTTACATGTCAGTATGTAAGTAAAAGATTCTGACAAATATTTGTTCATTCTTCAGGCTACCTAACATTTTTTTGTGATCTTGGTCTTTCATCAACTTCACATTTCTTCTCCTGAAGCGGGGAAGGTACAGAGCTGGTATCAATCTGTAATGGTAAGGAACATCCAAGTATATGGTATATTGTACTTTTAAATTTTTTTCTGTAATTTTTGAATAAACTTTTATAAGGATTTTGTATTGGTTAAAGGTGTTGACTTACAGAAGGTCTTCAATTTATTCCCACAACTGTAATGGCAGAGCAATTTTGCTGCCCCAGCTGAAGTGCTACTATTCATGCAGGTACTTCAGACTCCATACCTTCATTCGGACTTACTGAACCTATTTGGTGATTATATTGTTAGGGAAAATGGCAATTACAGTTATTTGGGGTGGTTTTGTCATTAAGGTCTCTACTTCTGTCAAACGTGAGCATGGTGAGTTCATTGGGCTCATTTTGCTCTGGTGCTAAACACTAATTTTATATTTACTTGCCATAAATCTCACACATTTGCCCCCAAACTTTCCTGCCTACCCTCTTGCTAGTTTCTGACACAATTTCATTCACAATTTGATTATAGTTTATCTTTTCCTTATTGAGAAATATTAGTGGATTAAAGAAACTCAGGGATTCCCCTGATATCTATCCCCCATTTGATACTAGTGAATACAGTAATGTGAGGTCCTATAATTTATTTCCACTGCAATAGTGGCAGACACTTTAAGGACATTGCTTTGTTCATTGCCATGAATAATGCACTTCATCATTTTATTGCACAAAAGCCATAAAATATATACATATCTTAAAACAGGTGAAATCTACACAGAAGTCAATGGCTGAAGTTCCACTGAGAAATTTAGCACTTTGCTCATTTTAATATCCAAATGTTGTGTTCAGTGGATGGGGAAGATAATGACTGGAAGGGAGCTCCCTCTTATTCCACCCTTTCAGAAACTTTTCTTCATATAAGTTTTTAGTCTTTCTTGTTTCTTCCAGGTGCCAGTCCCTCACCTTTTATCCACACTTTAGCATTTGTAGTAGTTTCTTTAGCAGTGCTCTGTGTCCAGCCGATTGTACTTTCTATTCATTATTTTTTCTGATCGTTTCTTATAATCCCAGACATTCATTCTTTACTCATAACACATCTGGAGCTGCTTCTAGTACTTCATTAATTTTCTTAATATGTAAATAATATACCTAAGCATTTGTAGAATGCCCTTGACCGTAGCATCTAAGTGCTGAGTATCTGCCACTTACTAGGAATAGTGATGGGAAGTCAATTTTTCAGCTTCTGCAGAGGTAAGGCCAAAAGCAAGATACACATTTTCATCTTCTAATTAGGGAAATTTAGGAGAGCCATAGTGCAACTTCCATGGAGCCCAGACTTTTTTCCAGTTCTGACTGGAAAAATAATGTCTTTTTGCTGCTGTAAGGACATTAAAAAGTCAATGGTTACAGCCACAGGCCAAATGATCAAAACTGTGCTCTAACTTTGCACCTCTAAAACTATGCAAATGCACATTTTTGTTCACAAAACCTGGCCATCTTAATTTATAGTGCAAATAATTTCTGTGCTAGCTGCTAACATTTCATGTGCAAACACCTTGGAGAGCAGATGTGATCCTTGCACTTACACAATTCATAGAAATAATTTTCCTGGCTATAACTTGAAAAGCTGGATTCATATTTCATAATGAAGAAGGGGTGTTGGCCTGAGCCTGGCAAATACTTGGCCACCTTGATGAGTTCAGCTGCCTCCATGTCCCTGTGTGCAGTGTCTGACAGATAAATGCTAAGTTTCTTACTCTCAGTAACTTGCGAAGCTTTTATTTCTTCCCAGACCATGAAGGTAGGAGTTCTTTTTCTGAACTTCTTAACTAAAATTCCCTAAAAGAGTAATAGCTGAATTCCTCCCTTATCTCTTGTTTATTTTTAATGCACCTTGGCTGCATTTTGCTAGGCATGTTGTTCTGTATGTGGAACAGAGATTTAATATCATTTCTTGAATCTTTAACGCCACTCCTTTGGAAAGAAACCCATTCTCTTAACTATTCTGAAAAATGCAGCAGAAGCTGTAATTCTTGAGTGGCTCTAAGTAAAACTACAGATTCTTTTTCCACCAGGGAACAGATGAGGAAGGTTATGTGGTATGCGGAAAAGACAGAAATTTCTTGTAGTCAATAATCGCATGGGTGAACAAGTACAGTAACTTCATAAATAGCAGTACTGGTGAATGTCAACAAAAGTTGTTCAGCTTAGTTGAAAATCACAAGCTTAGAAAGATGACTCAGACTTATACAAACCTGTTTCTCCATTGATTTTATGGATTTTGCATTTCTGGTGCGATTTCCTAGATACGGGAACGATGGGTGTGAGGCTAGGGACTACGAAGATCTTGCTGCAATTCAAGGAATGAGGCAGGAGCCTGACTGCCAGTTTATCAATCACAGCTCTGTCGCTTGCTCCAAAGAAAAGTAATTTTAGCCACGAGTTCCACAGGTATATCTCTGGCTCCACTGTGCCAGCCAAGAGAGGTAGAACCATAGCTCAGCTCTCTTCATACCCCTGCCCAACACATCTTCAGTGTAACCACTCAAAGCTGCGCACAGGACACTAGGGTTGGTTGTTGCTTCCCTTTAACTCTTCTTAAATCTGCTTGGGTGCCTAATCAGTCAAATGACTGGCTTCATAAAACACTCCTTACATGTGGTGATTGGCCATCATTGTTCCTGCTCTCAATGCAGATGATAAAAACCTTTTCAGTGGGACAACGATCTAAAGAAAATAATGAATACATCTCTCAAATTCCAGAGGGAATGATCATTCATCCAAGAGTTAGGGATTTCTCAGCTCTGTCAACAAACTATCCATCAAAATACTTGCAAATTACAGGAAATAGAACTCTACAATTAACTGTGGAGTGACTGTGTCACTTGCTTTTGTGAAATCATTTGTGAATCACTTTTTATACCTTTTGACCACTGTAACTCAGGCTGACCTTTATAGCTGGAGCAACCAATGTAGGATTCCCATTCAAAGCTGAATCTCAGCAGTGTCCAATGGGCCACAATCAGCATGCTCCTCCGATCTCCTCTTCCTCAGGATTTTCACTTCCTGAAGTAGAAAGTGTTCTTAAATTCATGCAGTCCTGCTGCCTGAAGCCCTGGACCCCAGCTGTGCCGGGAATCAAACAGAAATCTTTCATGTGCAACAGGCTGTACATAAGAGGACTTTCATATAATATTGATGAGATTAAAGGGTCTTCTTGATTGATTTTCAAACTTTAAAATGGAGAAGTAGGATTTAAAAATCTTGCTACTATTTCAAAAGAGAAGTCTGTCCGTCCGTCCTTCTGTCCTTCCTTCCTCCCTCCCTCCTTCCCTCCCCCTCTCTCTCTTTTCCTTTTTTTCCTTTCTTTTCCTCTTCTCTCCCTCCTTCCTTCCCTCCTTCCCCCTTCCTTGTTTCCTTCTTTCTCTCTCTCTTTTTCTTTTTCTTCTCACGTGTTTAATATGTATTCAAGACTGCCCTATCAAAAGAATTATTAATTAGACAATCATTTGGATATTGGATCTCATTTCGTTTTTTCTCAAATATTTATGAGACATGCATATTTATGAAAATGCTCATTTTGTAATCTGTAAACCTACTTTATGAGTTTGCAGTCAGAATTTAGTCTTGCCAGGTTTTTGCAAAATCCTATTGCTAAATCTGACCTAAATCTGTTAAATATTGACTCCAGACTTGTCAGGCAGAAATGTTATTCTGGTAATAAAACAACTCTATTAAAGATCATTGATATTATAAGTGAGATAACTTCACAACATGTGTATCAGTGTTTATTTTAATGAAAGGGATTTCCTGGCACATTGTCAGCTAAACGTTTTATACTGAGAGCTGCCTGGAAAAAAATTAGACATGTGAAAATCAGCCTGTAACAGGGCTTGTGATTTTGTTTTTAAGTCTTTGTAACTAAAAGTGTGTCAATGGAACTGTATCCAGTAAAGCACAATAATTTATTCTAGAAATTAGCAAGCCCACGTTCCACCTATAAAATCATTCTCTGTGATGTGCGACTGGCCTTCATTTCAGTGGCCTTGATTTATAGTTAGAGTTTGTTTTATTTTCAAGGGGTAGAGACTGGGAAGCAGCCGGACAGAGCTATTAAAGCTGTTGTGCACAGCAATTTTTCAGGGGTTTATTAATTCTTGCAGAGAATAAGCCAATGAACTGAGCATTTTTCAATGTGAGAACACCTTTTGTAAAAGGAGGGCTTCTTGATGAATAGATGTAGACAGCACAAAACAAAACATATGAGTGTTTGTTGTATGAACTTAACCATTTGTGTTTAGCCACGTTCTCAGTTACAAAGACTTATCAAAATGAGGGTTCGTATTTAGCAATCACGTAATTCCACCGATGTTGGTGGTTTTGGCCCCAGGTTTTCCTCGATGCTCTCATTGATGCCTGGTTTTTGTACAGAAAAAAGCCCCAGATGATTGTTACAGAGAAGAAAGACAATCAGAATAACTTAATTCCAGTGAACAGATAGCACAAATGTTCTCTAAAACAGAAATGCTGATATTTTCAGATAAATTAAGGTGGAATCTGGCTTTGTGGCTTATAATGTACGGAAGTGAATTCTAATTAAAACCATTCTAATTAAAGAGTATTTCAGTCAGTAAATCTATTAAAAACAAAATTGTGTGTCAGCTACTCCAAAACTGTAGCATTTGCTTAAAAAGCATTTGTTTCTTTTACTCTCTTTCACACAAGGTTTTCTTATGTGCGTTGTTTCTGAACATGTCAGCTGCTCTTAGGTCAAAGTTTTTGAGGACTTCAGAGAGGATGGACCCAGGGAGTCTCTAGGTTTTTTGAGCACAAATGTGTTCAGATCACATGCCATCCATCAAATGTGAGCAGCTCTTCTTGGCCACAAGTGAGGTGTCAAGTTCATCTGCTTTGAATGCTGAGAGAACTGAAGGGACAGATACCTACTGATGGTTTGGACAGACTTGTAATGCTGTAGGCCATGCTAGGAGCTCACTCAAATTGCAAAGGTCATGCAAAAGGCTGAGTCTTCTCTTAAATTACCATTAAAACCACTGAAGACCACAGGTGTGTCAGGAGACGACTCCTAATTCATGTGGTTCAACTACATATGTGTGTTCAGAATTCAGAGTAAAAACACCGTATCATAGTGCACTTAATATTTGCTTAAAAGCTTCCTATGCTAATGAGTAAAAGACGGGTGAATCACTTGCTTCTCCAATAATTGAAGCCCTCTTTTCATGAGATTTGTTCTCACCTTTGTGCTAAAAGATATTCAGAGACTGTGCACCAGGTCCAACCCCAGGAGATACGCAGTGGGCTCAACTCGCACTGTTGAGGACAGTATTTTTTGGCTTCCATGTGACTGAAGGCACTCAGCACTCTTTGGGATTCAGCACCATATTACAATGGGAGACGGACATGGCTGTGAGCAGCAATGATCTGTCCTACTTGAACAAGTTAATCAGGCAGGCAGGTTGCTATTCTACACTCGCTGTGCTATACAGTCCCACACCTACCTTTGTGGGTGCTGCAGAAGCAGAAGAGACCTGAAACCAGTGGAGTTATTCCTGCGTTGATAATGAAAAAATCACTGCAAATGGTAGGGTGAATAAATAATTTATGTGAACAGCCTTTCTTCTTAAGCACTGGTTATGCAAAGTGCTCAGCAGACTTGATTTTACAAGCCTCCTAAATGTTGTGCTTTAGCCTGTATGCAGCTATGTGGCACTTTCTGAAGAGTTCAAGGGGTATGCCAGCCAGGACTACAGCCAATGGAACAGCTCTGAGAAAGAAAAAGCATCAATTGGACTAACAGAGAGAGACAAAAAAAGGATAATTTGCTGCTTAATAGTAATCCCAATTGTTGGCAGTTAAAGAGGGTGAGATGGAAACCATTCTTATGTTAGTGATACTGCAATAAGGTTAAAGGCTTTTGCAACTAGGCAGAATGACCCCCCAAATCATCACATTTAGACATCTAGAGTTTTCTGGCATTGTTTCAAATTGTGTGTGTATGAATCCTTCAGAGTTGTCAGCAAAACTCCCAGATGTCTTAAAGTTTCCTTGAGGAGTCTTCACATTGATTTGAAGAGAAGACAGGTGCAAGCATTGAAATGACTCTTTTTTTCCTTTCCCTTCTCTCACCTACACAAGGTTTCCTCTCTGAAGCACTTAGTATTTTAGCAAGTAGCATAGCTGTGCCATGTCTGTCTAGTATCACCTTAAGTACCATGGTAACACTTTACATTATCTTACAGCCAAGTCCCACGTTGCAGATTCAAACCAGGGATGTTAAAGTTTGTTGGCATTTTCCTTTGATTGGGCCAAAGAAGACTGAAATTGATAAGAAAGAAAGAACCAGAGGTGAGTGAAGTAGACTGACTCACAATACATCCTCTCTCTATCATGAAGGCATGTACAAGCAGGATAGGTTTCTAAAAGGCAGGATCATATTTTCCCTTCACCATATACAGAAAAACCTGAAGTTAATGAATGTGCCTATCCTGGTTTCAGTCTGCCCCGGTATTAGCCGCATGGCTGACAGAAGCATGAGTAAAACTGCATAGTCTTAGCTCTCCGTAGCGTTTCAGTTTAAACCCTTTGCCCCTACCCCTTTTCCACCCCACCTTCAAGCCAGCCATGGCAGCAGAGTGCTCCCCCCGTGCTGGGGCGCCTGCGAGGAGCCGCTCCACAGAAAACCACACACGCGAGCGTTTTGTTGTGACAAGCTGGGAACGGGTCTGTCTGTGCAGGTCCGTGTGCCTGCGTTTGTGCGATTTCGTGCCTTTGTTGTGGTATAAAGCCTGGAAGGGAGTGAGAGACAGAGTTGCTGGCAGAGCGACAGCAGGAGTGCCGGGCATCCACAGCCCCACTGGATGGGCGACCGAGGGCCCAGGGCAGGGTGCCACAACCCAGGTCCAGCATGCCCCATGCCCCATGCCCCATGCCCCGTGGGCCAGACCCCTGCTCTGCGGAGGGCTGAGCGATTCGGAGGCGCTCAGGCTTGTGCGCCCACGCTCTCGCTGGCCTCGAAACGCACACTCCAGAGGGAAGCCAAAGTCTCGTAACTGAGTGTTAATTATGTCTGAGTGGATTCTAGAGAAAAGGAAAACCATATACTGTATCAGCAGAGAAATGGTTTCACTGTGAGGAAACTAATGATGCTTTTATCAGGAACAATATAAAGATTGCTTTTTTACTAGTGTGCGTCCCACAGGGTTTGGACTATGAGATATTTCTGTATCTGGCTTTAGGTTCCTCTGAGCTTTTACATAATCAAATCAATATAGCTATGATTCACCCTCTGGCAACAACTGCTCCTTGCAAGTTGCTGCTGCTTCTTTAGTGACTAAGGAGGAAATAAATAAATAAATAGAAAGAAACTTATTACAAATCCGTAAACATTGATTTGTTTGGTCTTAGATTTTACTTCTTTTAATTGCCAGGGAAAAAAAAGAAGAAAAAGGAGGAGGAGGCGGGAGGATATATGAGTTTGCGGTCAATGGGGCAGACACGTGATTGCTAGTCTGATATTTTGGAAAAAAAAAAAGTGGATTGATAGGATTTCATGAACCAAGATGAAGTATCGTCCAGACACAGACTGAAGGGTGACTGAAGGGCAGATTGGGCAAGGAAGGGGCAGAGACTGCAAAAGCCAAGGCAGGCACAGAGTCCGGAGACGGGAAAATTTGATTTTCCACTAGCAGCGCTGTATTGTTTGAATCTGCATCTTGACTTATACATTGCTTAGTGGGAAGTTCCAAACCTGAGCTGCCCATCTCCAGTTTCCAGGCAAGCAAAGGAAGACAAAAAATAAAAAAAAATTAAATTTAAAACCAAAATAAAACAATAAACAGCCCAGATAAGATGCCTTGCCCAGCTGGGTTTCTTTCTATGCCTCCACCTCACTATTCATGCTCCCACCCCCTGACCCCCAGCTAATTCCCTTCATTCCAGAAATTCTCTCTCTCTCCCCCTCCTCTGTCTTCTGGTGTCATATTGTTATTATCACAAATATTTTCCCCTTACAGTTGCTGGTGTGGCACAGCACTCTGGCACAGTCATCACACACTGGTGATGGAAGTGACATCTCTCGGGATCATCTTGTCTTGTTTCTCCCTTGGCTGACATCTCTGTCGCACTGAAAGAAAAGGAAAGACTGAACAAAAAGATTGCTGCCTTTTACGCAAAAGAAAACCCATCTTTTAAACAGACTTCATTTCATCCTTTCTTAAGGGTGTGTGCTGTCAGGCAGGACTTTGGAGGAGGGCGTCCAAGGGGGCTGACACTGTTAGTGCAGGAAACTCCTCGCGGCCCTACCAGACCACTCGCTCAGTGTGGCCACCTGGTTGTCAGTGTGCCAACTAACCTCCCAGCATGCTGTTAATCCTGAGCTAACTCCTGGCTAGTGATGCTCCCGTCTGTGACAGGCAGGTCTGCTGATGTTTGTAAAGCGCCTTGGGACCTTTGGGCAGATGGGGTCACTGGCATTAGCTTTTGGGGTTTCCAACTGGGTTTCAACGAAAAAAGGAAAAGCACACCTTTCCCTACATCCTCCTTCCCTCCGCCCCTATTCTGTTTGAATTTTCCTGGGGTTTTCCACCATCTATTTTTTTAAAAAGGAAAGGATATCTCCCTTACTAAGATCTGGGAGAACAATTTCATATTTTCCAAGTACAGATCGTGGCAGAGGGAATACAGGGGGCTGTTCAAATTACAGGCTCATTCACTCCTAATGTAGACTTTGTTTCCTTCTGCAGATCTAGCAGCAAGCTTAACATGGCTCCACATGCTCCCAGAGGAGGGTATTCCTCTGCCCTAGAAAGGCACTGTTGTAAGAGCATGGATATCCTGGGACAGCCTGCAGCCCATATGCAATGGAATTGGCCAAGAAACTTTAAAAACTATTTGCAAATCATTTCTTGAGACTCAATGCAAAAAAATACTCAGTGAATATATTATTCCATACATAGACTTTGACTGGATTATGTAAATGGTATATTACTCATTGAATAATTTAAGTAAAAAACAGGTCTTCAGCCATTACTGTTCAACCAACAGTGATATACATCTTGTGCTAGAGGAATGGATAATCTGTAGCTGTAGATACTACATTAGATGCTGTATAAATTTTAAACCTTGTTGGTTTTTTCCAGGTGTCTGATGATCATGGTTATTGCTCGTGGTTAAGCACCGCCTTCCCTTTGTTGTGAAACACAAGGAAGACTTTTTTTGCCACCTGTTGCTGACTTTATTGCAGGACTTTGAATTCCTGGAAAAATAAAAACTTTAATCTTAAAAGTTGAGGAGCCTTTAACTTCCCAGTTCATGTAGAGATAGTGCTAACGCTCCTGTATAATGCCATATTTCCCCTGTGCCCTGACAAAACCTTCTCAGCAAAAATGCCTCGTTTTGGTGAAGTTATTAAGGGTTTTATCCTGATCACCAGTAACACAGAACAAAGGGGTAACAAAACTGATGAGTTTTATTAGTTAGTTCTGTTTTTTCCTCTTATAGCTTCTACCTTTATTTTAGCAATGTGGGCTTTCTTTTCCCAGTCCAAAGAAATCTAGTCCATGTACACATCAAAAGATTTGACCGAATACGAAAGTTATGTGCAACATTAGTTTGGTGTCTGCACTTCCAGGAATGAATGAGACACTATGGAGGAACGTTCTCAGCTGGTACAAATTGCCATCCCTGCACAGAAGCCGGTGGACCAATGACAATATAAGCCAGTCTGCTCCTTAGTGCATGAGGGTTCGACTTTCTCCAACACAGGCACACACACACACAATCAGAAAATACACTTTAAAAATCTAATAATACTTACTTGAGGCTTTTAAACTCCTGAGGGTAGATAGATACAAGGCAGTAAACCAGCAGAGGGAAAGAAAAACAGTTAAAAAAAACCTAATAAAAAATCCTATAGGAAGGAAATGACATCCCCCCCCCCCCCCCATGCTCCCCCCCCTCCCCCACTTTAAAGGGAAAAAATTAAAAAGGGAGCTAATTGTTGTGCTTGCTGTGGTGGCTTGCCTGGAAATGAACCTATGAGTTGAAGGCATATGGTGCTTATGTTGGAATTGTTTTCTAAACAGACTTTTTGCCTGTGTGTCTTTTT